>NC_084552.2:45050332-45375332 GCF_033978685.3 Nerophis lumbriciformis
AACCGTGCACAGTCACTTTTAATCAACTTTGTTTGCTCTGTGATAGCGTTGCAGGGTGTACATGCAAGGTTGAATAAGTAAGACATTCAGGCTGTCATTGCATATAGAGTGAAAGAGAAAAGAAAGAGCACATGGAAAAAAGTAACTATCTCCCCCCCCTTTTTTTTTTCTTACAAAGAAGCTCAGTTGGAGGCAGCAAACCTAATAGCTGTCCAGTGCTCTTAAAAAAAGGAATGCACACACAAACACGCACCCAGCAGTAATGAGCCTTTAGCCGGTGCTCAAAAAGCTCAGAGTCTTTTTCAGAAAGGGCAGGCCATGAAAGTTTTATTTTACTTATTACACCACGATTATGTTGTTGGCTTTGTTGCAGCATTCAAAGCCAGCTAATGTGTTGACTAATTACACATTTAATAACAGCTTCAAGGATGGAAATACGATATAAAAGAGGAAAATGTAGATATATCCATCCATTTTCTTCCGCTTATCAGGTCGGGTTGCGGGGGCAGCAGCCTAAGCAGAGAAGCCCAGACTTACCTCTCCCCAGCCACTTCGTCCAGTTCCTCCCGGGGGATCCAGAGGCGTTCCCAGGCCAGCCGGGAGACATAGTCTTCCCAACGTGTCCTGGGTCTTCCCCGTGGCTTCCTGCCGGTCGGACGTGCCCTAAACACCTCCCTAGGGAGGCGTTCGGGTGGCATCCTGACCAGATGCTTGAACCACCTCATCTGGCTCCTCTCGATGTGGAGGAGCAGCAGCTTTATTTTGAACTCCTCCCGGATGACAGAGCTTCTCACCCTATCTCTAGGGGAGAGCCCCGCCACCCGGCGGAGGAAACTAATTTCAGCCGCTTGTACCCGTGATCTTGTCCTTTCAGTCATAACCCAAAGCTCATGACCATAGGTGAGGATGGGAACGTAGATGACCGGTAAATTGAGAGCTTTGCCTTCCGGCTCAGCTCCTTCTTCACCACAACGGATCGATACAGCGTCCGCATTACTGAAGACGCTGCACCGATCGATCCGCCTGTCGACCTCACGATCCATTCTTCCCTCACTCGTGAACAAGACTCCCAGGTACTTGAACTCCTCCACATGGGCAAGATCTCCTCCCCAACTTGGTGATGGCACTCCATGGAATGTAGATATAATTGTAGAGAAAATGTGTGTGAGTGTGCATCTGCGTGCATGTCTGTCACCTTCTCCCAAAGTGGTGGAACTCGGGCGTCGTACATGCAGTTGAAGGTCTCCTCCAAGCTCGATGACATTACCACCAAGCCTTTGATTCCCTTCTCCAGCTCTACTAAGGACGATCTAACACACAAACATTCAACATGCTAGTCTGCTACATTTACCCCCTTCTGTCGTGCACATTTTGCATATTTGGATACAGAATGTTTTTTGACATATACCAGCTGCAAAATAACACAACGTAACACAGAGATCATACATGATGGTGGTCAACAAGGAGTTGTATCTCTGGATCTCTTGCAGTAGAACCACATCCAACGGTGAAGGATCTAAAAAGAGTGAGCTGGCACCCTCGTAGTCGATCACAGCCGGGATTGTCTGACGCACGTCGGCCAACAGATCCAGCACCTGGAGACAGTAAAAAACAGGTATACTCAGTTGAAGACAACAATGAATTTGATACATTCCCCCATAGGTGAGATTCCTGCAAAGAAACTAAAAGATGTGCGATGCCACGTCGGAGTTGTAATTTATGCAACCAAGTAAGGGAGAACTCAGCTGGCCCATAAAGGCGTACATTCTGCATCACATAACACTGATAAGCATCTCTAAGTGTTGCATAACCAAATTACGGGCGTCGCTCTGTAGCAGGCCAAGATTTGTTTCCTTAGGAAATTGTCCTTATGGGTCTTGCTACGAATAGAATGTAACTGTGTTAGAGACAAAAAAGTGGGTCAAATCTCTTTTTTTTTTCTTTCTTTTTTTTTTCTTGTCCTTTCCAGCTTCTCAGGCAAATCATATTGTTGATGTAGATGCCCACATCGGCTGTACAGATTTACTTTACTAAAGAGAAGTGTTTGGTACTTCTCTTGTTGCCTTATTTGTCTTTGACTTTCTTAAATGTATTTATGTTATCATTTGGTGCAGCCGGGCCGGAGCAGGAGGGGATAGAAAGAGAAAAAAAGGAAGAGGAGGAAATTGTGGGGACAAGTGGGGGATAAGACAGAGAGACATAAACAACAACAGCAAACACAACAACAATAATAACAACAACAACAATAGAACAACATCAGCAAATACGATATGAACAAATATGATAGTAAAAGCGATAGCAAAGAAGCAGTTAGTGAAATAAATAATACAGAAATGACAATGAACATTATTACACTACAAATGGAGCTATACAAATACCAATATAAATAGCACTGTTGATAATGAATAATAACAATAATTTACCTCTATTATCAACAATACAATTGTTCAAATGCAACAATACATATATATAATGATAACTTGAAATACAAAAGAAAGCAGATAAATGGAGTGGAAGAAAGAGAAGCCAGCTATATTAACCTTGTAGATTGTTATAGTAACTATAGGTTAAGCTTTGTCAGTGTGCCATGTGTTACCCAGTTTCCCCTAGGGTAACAACATAAATATATTTTTAATAAAACGTGATTATATGCATGAGTGTATGTATGTATATGTACTTGTATATGTACAGTATGTGAATATGTATGTTTGTACAGTGAATGTATATGTACAGTATGTATATATGTATGTTTGTACAGTGAATGTATATGTACAGTATGTGTATATGTATGTTTGTACAGTGAATGTATATGTACACGTATGTGTATATATATGTTTGTACAGTGAATGTGCGTGTGGATGTACGAACTTTGAGTGTGTAGGTATGTACTGTATTTGTGTATGTATGTGGGAGCGTAGGTACCTATGTATGTATGATTAACTGTGTGTATGTGAGTATATATGTGTATTTGTATGTACAATGTAGTCAAATCTCTTTTATTCTCACCACACCTTGTCCTCCCGACTGGGACCAGACCCTGCTGTGCTGGCGCTGGTCACCTGGGGCTGCAGGGACAGCAGTGTGTCAAACAGGGACTTTGTCTCGGCGATCTGGCTGGCAATGTCAGCATTAGGGTGCTGGCCAAACAAGTCGGGGTGCTCTGTGGACGGCAGCATGTTTATGAAGTCCTTGTAGGAGGACAGGGGTCCATCGTGAGGGATGTAATATGAGGATAAGGTGGACAACCTAAGAGGAGAATTGAGATAAATTGTGTGTTAAAAGCATTGAACGAAAGCAATATAAGGAAAGTGTCAGCCACTCGATGTCCACATGGTGGTGCTGCCATGCTGCAAATGTGAGGGAGCATGAAAGCCACAAGTGTATTTTGGGAAAATGTGTCAGAAATATATATATGTATGTATACTGGCTGTATAGAGTACGGAATAAGCCTGTGTGCCCATTACTTGTAGTGAGTCTCAGCAACAGCTGCCTCGCAGAAGTAGTCGTTGATATAGGTGGTGAGAAGGCGTCTGTCCCAGTCGTCAGTCACATGACCTCCATAGTTCACCTCTGCGATGAGATACTTGAGGGCGTCCCAGGGTATTTGCTCATACTCGTTCAGGTACAGACTGAGCAGATTCTCGCTGACCTGCAGGAGACGACATAACATTATCAGCCTGAATTAGACAACAACATCAACACCTGTTACCTCAAAGTCTGAATTGTTGAATCCATAGATAATGTTCCAGCCCAGCTGCAGGAACTTATTTCTTTCCAGAAGAATACTGTGAAAAAAGCAGAGGGAGAAAAGCAGCTTCCTGTAGAAGACTGGTTTGGAGCAGCGGGTGAACTGAGTGTCGGTCACCAGATGGTAGAGACGCTTCATGTTGGCTTTTACTCCCTGAGGACAACGCGGGCAGACATGATACACATATGCATGTGTGTGTATACTGTATGTCCATATTGTGGTGGTCACACAGTGTTCCAGGCTCTACCTTTGGAGGCTCTGTGGTCATCTTGATGCCCGCCTGCAAGATGTTGATGGGAAATTCAGGATGTGGTGAAGAACTGAGCCAAAGTCTGAAGTCTGTGTGGGGCTTCTCCACATCTAACTGATCCACCAGTTTATCAAGCTCAGGCATCCAAGAGAGTGAGAGGTGGCAATTGGCAAGAAAGACCCAGTGGCCTAGGGCAGAAAATTAAAAAAAATAGGCACTCAGTAGTTAGACCGCTTCCAAGGCATTTGTCACATGTAAAAATAGGATCTCATAAGGAAACAGAAGATAGATACCCTTTTGGACGCCCTCTTTGATCATTTTCCTGGCAAAAGGAGCCTGACCTTGACCCAAGGAAAGAGCGTGAAAATGTTTGCTCATGCCCGATGTCTCGGCCAGCAGCAGCAGCGCTCCTGTGGGGTCCACGCCAGGAGACAAGACAAAGACCAGCGGAGACATGCACGACGATTCATCCATGACCTGGTGTGAAAACAGAGTTCGGGATCAGCACAGAGCGAGTAACAAGACGTTGTTTAATGGCGTACTCACAGCCTTCATGTCGAGAACGGGTGGCTCTACAAAACGAGGCCCAAGGTTGTTGACAATAAAGGTGGTGGAACAGAACAAGACACGGTCTGGCCGCAGAGAACGGACTATGAGCATCCTCTGAAGCTCGTTACAGCTGTTCTCCCAGTCTCCTGCAGGGACCAGACAGAATTAACATGGCTTACCGAAGGGCAGTTTGGGAGCAAAAGTGGAAAACCAGAAAAGGGGGATGATGGGGAAAAAAAATTCCTGAGAGAGGAGCAGTTGAATTTAACAATCATTATTGTGTCTATTGCTACACCACAGCATCATGTACAAATGTCTAATTAGAAACTAACAGCAACAACACTCAAAATGTGCAATTAAGTTTGTGCAGCTGTAGAACAGTAGAAAAAGTAAAGCATTGATGCAGTCGGGAATGACACAACTGTATGCTTTTTGTGCTATCTTTGGTAGGGGTGCAGGGACAGGGAAGAAATGTGGTTAGAGAAGTCAGCATGTTGGATAACAGCCAAGGAAGGTCACATTGTGTGCAGGTCAGAAGATATTATAAATATGTCAAATTGAATATCAGTAAGTGATTTCTTTTCAAGTTTGAAGATCACAACAAATAATGTTTGGGTTTTTTTGTTGCTAGAAGATGGTGGGCAAACCCTTCACAAGTGTTCAGGATCCTGGTCATTTATAAATGTATGTACAATGCTACAACTTTACAATATAAATCAGCTGAATATGTCAACAAGGTGCTAATGATTATTAGGTAAAAACTGGTTTTATACAACAAAGTATTTTGTACACACTCTTTCATTTACTAGGGCAAAGAGCCTGCAGTTATTCTATTTAGTTTTTTCTATTTGTATATTTGACTATTTATAGACAAACAACATATCAAACAAGCATTCAAGACCTATGGACAATTTAAAGTTTTCTAATGTGCATATTTTTGGAATGTGAGAGGAAGCTGAACTACTCAGCGAAAACACATGCATGCACAGTGAGAACATGCAAACTCCTTACAGTGATGCCCAAACAGAGATTTAAAACTGGGTTTCTTAAATGTGCTGCCAAAATGCTAACCACTAGTCTATTGTGTGGCACCTTCCTGGCAACCTCTCATAAAAAAAATTTACATTACGGCCTACGGTTTAGCATGCTTGGCAATATATAGCCCTCTGTGAAAACTAATTTGGCAACCCTGTCTTACACCGTACACAAACCTGGCAGAGGGGCTTTCTCTGGCTCTGCACTGGTGAACCAAAGCTTCCAGTCCCGGGGATATTTTTCAAATGAGGCCATGATGCCATGGAAGTTGGGCAGCTTGTCCAATTCTGTGATGTTGTCCCAGCTGGAATCCACAACCCAATTAGTGCACGGGTTTTCCATTTGATCCCTCTTGTCAAGTACCTGGAAACAAAAACACACTTGTCGCAGGTCATCGTGGAAAAATTTGATCAATCACTAATGCATTTGAGCAGGCTTTTCTTACAATTCCACCACGGAGAAAGAAGCTGTACTCATCCATGTTGAGTGTGCCGGCAACTTCAAGGATTTTGGCGCACATTTGGAAACTGAAAAGGAGCTTGTGCATCTCAAACAGACCCCGACACGCATATCTGCAAGGAAACATGCAAAAAGGGGTTTCAATGATGATGCTATCAATACGATTTGACCTCACATCTTGGCTGCACCTTACTTGTACACTGCATATGTGTGGAAGTCGTTGAGGTTGATAATCCTTTCCTCCAGCTTTAGGCTGCTTTTGCTCTTCTCAATGCTGAGGTTAAACAGGTTGATGTAGGCATCCAGTGAGAACTGGTACATGGGATCAATGCGCCCCATGTCATTAAGGATGAAGAAGAGAATGGAGGCCCGCTGAGCACATGCACGGTAGGCCTGTCAAAGTAAAACATTTGATTGAATTAATTAAAATAGACAGAAAGTGACACACTAGCGCTGTTAGCCTGCTTTTGCGACAGACCTCTCGAGCGGTATCAATCTTGATTTCAGTCACTTCACTGGTCTCCAGCTGCTCTGAAACCTCAGAGGCCGTCACTTTAGATGTCTGCAAGGTGTTCACCAGCTGTACGTCGTCCAGCAAGGAACCACTCGCCTCATTCAACAGCCTGGTGGAGGGGAAAAAAACTTAGTGAACATGTAATTGACATCACCCACTTATTGAAAATCGCATGTATTCACCTAAGGATCTCATCTTCTAGCTCCTGCAGCCGCCTCTTTCCTGAAGCAATGCTCATTACCAGATTGTCTTTTTGCTCTTCCAGGTCTGGACGTTCCTTACGCACCACAATACCAAGGAGTTGGGCTTCCAAACCCTACCAGCACACACATTTAGATTAATACATCACTCACAAAAAATATATTAGAATAATGATAACAACAACATGATAAGAAATCTTAAAAACTCCAACCTGCTCTTTGACAGCAAAGTTGACAATGGTAGTCTTTGTAGAAATCTCAGGGGTGTAGTGGGGATTAGACAGTTTGGTCGTAATGTAGAAACGAAATTCTGGACTATACTCCATCTCCTTGTCACCCAACTTCAACATTAGCCTGCCACCTGGGAAGCGAACCAAAGTGAAGTACTTTGAACTTGGACTTTCACTTGACCGGTGACCATTACATAGGACATCTGTTTGTCTGTGTGTATCTGACCTATTCGTGTCAGAGACTTGTTGAGAATCGGGTTTAGAGACGGGTCCAAGTTTTCCTGGACATTCTGCAGCAAGACAGGATTTCCAAACTGGATGGCATTCTCCAGTATAAGCAAGTAATCTGGCATCTGGAAGTCGATGAGTTTAAGACCCTGCACACATCCACACACAAATTCTTGAGTTTTGTTATATGTTTAATTATGATTTATTAATTTGTCTTTTTAAATAATGAATTATATGATTTTTATTTTATAGTATATACAGTTGTGCTCTTAACTTCACATACCCCTGCAGATTTTTTTCCCCCAATTTAAAGATGCCAACAACAGTGTTCAAACTCTATTTAGTAAGTGGGAAATGATGGATTGTGTTGAAACAACATAACAGTCAGGTAGACCACCATAAATTTCCAGAAAAATAGTTTGGGATGCAAATAAAAGGCTGCATATAACTTAAACTGATATACAGGATTCTCTAAAGAAAGTGGTGTGGTTGTTTCAAACTGGCAGAGTTGGAAAAAGACAGCCATTAATACACAAGTGCAACAAAGCCGCCTGCTTACAATACGCCAAACACACAGAGACAGGCCTCAAAACTTCTGGAACAAAGTTATTTGGGCTGATGAGACCATTGTTGAACATTTTGGGCACAGCCTGAAACATAACATTTGCAGAGAAGTCAACACAACCTCTGCTGCTTTCATTATCTGTCTATCATCACTATTGTACACCGTCACCATTCCTACTGTGACACACAGTGGTGTGCTAATGTTTTGGAGATGTGTAAGTTGCAAAGGAACAGGGAACCTGGTCAAAATTGATGCCAAGATGAATGCAGCATGATATCAGAAGAGGATTTACTAGAGTAACTTCACTACTTAGCCCAAAATCTGCCAAGGGACGTACTGTACTTGGACATTCCAACATGACAAAGATCCACAACACAATAGATGGCCATCTCAGTTTCCCAATATCATTGAGACTCTCTGAGAAGATCTCAAATGTGCGGTTAATGCAAGATAGTCTAAGTACTTACAGGAACTGGAGGCTTTTTGCCATCAAAAATGGGCAACATTACCATCTAAGAAAATGAAGAGTTTTCGTATTGTTAGCTTTTGTTGTTTTCAATATTGGTTTGTACTGTAGCACTTTCAATCAATCAATCAATCAATGTTTATTTATATAGCCCTAAATCACAAGTGTCTCAAAGGGCTGCACAAGCCACAACGACATCCTCGGTACAGAGCCCACATAAGGGCAAGGAAAAACTCACCCCAGTGGGACGTCGATGTGAATGACTATGAGAAACCTTGGAGAGGACCGCATATGTGGGTAACCCCCCCCCCCTCTAGGGAGACCGAATGCAATGGATGTCGAGTGGGTCTAACATAATATTGTGAGAGTACAGTCCATAGTGGATCCAGCATAACAGTAAGAGCCCAGTCCACAGTGGGGTCAGCAGGAAACCATCCCGAGCGGAGACGGGTCAGCAGCGCAGAGATGTTCCCAACCGATATACAGGCGAGCGGTCCACCCCGGGTCCCGACCCCGGACAGCCAGCACCCCATCCATGGCCACCGGACCTGTGTGTCTCCCCTTCCACAAGGGGTAGGGGGGAGCAGAGGAGAAAAGAAAAGAAAAGAAAAGAAACGGCAGATCAACTGGTCTAAAAAAGAGGGGGCTATTCAAAGGCTAGAGTATACAAATGAGTTTTGAGATGGGACTTAAATGCTTCTACTGAGGTAGCATCTCTAACTGTTACCGGGAGGGCATTCCATAGTACTGGAGCCCGAATAGAAAACGCTCTACAGCCCGCAGACTTTTTTTGGGCTCTGGGAATCACTAATAAGCTGGAGTTCTTTGAACGCAGATTTCTTGCCGGGACATATGGTACAATACAATCGGCAAGATAGGATGGAGCTAGACTGTGTAGTATTTTATACGTAAGTAGTAAAACCTTAAAGTCGCATCTTAAGTGCACAGGAAGCCAGTGCAGGTGAGCCAGTATAGGCGTAAAGTGATCAAACTTTCTTGTTCTTGTCAAAAGTCTAGCAGCCGCATTTTGTACCAACTGTAATCTTTTAATGCTAGACATAGGGAGACCCGAAAATAATACGTTACAGTAATCGAGACGAGACGTAACGAACGCATGAATAATAATCTCAGCGTCGCTAGTGGATAAAATGGAACGAATTTTAGCGATATTACGGAGATGAAAGAAGGCCGTTTTAGTAACACTCTTAATGTGTGACTCAAACGAGAGAGTTGGGTCGAAGATAATACCCAGATTCTTTACTGAGTCGCTTTGTGTAATTGTTTGGTTGTCAAATGTTAAGGTGGTATTATCAAATAAATGTCGGTGTTTAGCAGGACCGATAATCAGCATTTCCGTTTTCTTAGTGTTGAGTTGCAAGAAGTTAGCGGACATACATTGTTTAATTTCATTAAGACACGCCTCCATCTGACTACAATCCGACGTGTTGGTCAGCTTTAGGGGCATGTAGAGTTGGGTGTCATCAGCATAACAATGAAAGCTAATACCGTATTTGCGTATGATGTCGCCTAGCGGCAGCATGTAAATACTACAGAGTGCAGGGCCAAGAACCGAACCCTGGGGGACTCCGCACGTTACCTTAACATAGTCCGAGGTCACATTGTTATGGGAGACGCACTGCATCCTGTCAGTAAGATAAGAGTTAAACCACGACAAGGCTAAGTCTGATATACCAATACGTGTTTTGATACGCTCTAATAAAATGTTATGATCGACGGTATCGAAAGCAGCGCTAAGATCAAGAAGCAGCAACATAGATGACGCATCAGAATCCATCGTTAGCAGTAGATCATTAGTCATTTTTGCGAGGGCTGTCTCCGTAGAGTGATTTGCCCTGAAACCAGATTGAAAAGGTTCACAGAGATTGTTAGACACTAAGTGTTCATTTAGCTGCTGTGCGACAATTTTTTTGAGGATTTTCGAGATAAACGGAAGGTGGGACACCGGCCGGTAGTTTACCATGAGGTCAGGATCGAGGTTAGGTCTTTTGAGCAGAGGATGAATAACCGCTTTTTGAATGCTAGTGGAACAGTGCCAGAGGAAAGTGATAAGTTTATAATATTTAGCACTGATGGACCTAATAATACAAAAAGCTCCTTGATAAGTTTCCCAGGAAATGGGTCAAGTAAACATGTTGTTTGTTTTGTCCCCTTAACACATCTTAACAATTCCTCTAATGTTATTTCATCAAAGAGAGAGAAACTATTTTGGAGGGCGGTATCCGTCGTAGATACAGTCGTATCTGTGTTAATAGAACCCAGTTGTAGCTGCGATGCATTGTCTTTAATCTCCTTTCTAATGAGTTCAATTTTCTTATTAAAGAAATTCATAAAATCATCTGCTGAGTGGGTGGAGCTACTGGGAGGAGTCCCTTGTTGGGTTAGCGATGCTACTGTACTAAACAAAAATTTAGGATCATTTTTGTTGAGGTGGATGAGATTTGAGTAATATTTAGCTTTAGCCAAGGTAAGCATGTGTTTATAAGTTATTAAACTATCACTCCATGCTTGATGGAAAACCTCAAGTTTAGTAGCACGCCATTTGCGTTCCAGCTTTCTACACGATAATTTATGGGCTCTAGTTTCTTCTGTAAACCATGGGGTGCGCCTTTTAGGGGCTCTTTTTAGCTTTAGCGGTGCTATACTATCAATAGTGTCGCGCAGGGCGTCGTTAAAGTTGTTAGTGAGGTTATCAATACAGCCGACATAATTTGGAAATGGTGCCATTACCGCAGGCAGTACGCCAGCAAGAGTCATCGTTGTGTCAGCATTAGTGTTGCGGCTGCTATAGTAGTTATTATTATTAGTTTGTTGACAATGAGTCAGAACTTCAAATTTTATAAGGTAATGATCGGACATTACTTTAGTATACGGGAGTATCGTAACTTTGGAGGTGGTGACACCCCTGACAAGCACTAGATCTATCGTATTACCGTTGCGATGCGTAGGTTCATTTATTATTTGTGTAAGACCACAGCTATCAATTATAGTCTGGAGCGCCATGCACTGAGGGTCCGATGGGGTATTCATATGGATATTAAAGTCCCCCATTATGATTATATTGTCGGCGTGCGTCACTAAATCAGCAACGAACTCTGAAAATTCACTGATGAAGTCCGAATAAGGTCCTGGGGGGCGGTAGATAACAGCCAGGTGGAGAGGCAGCGGTGTGACAAACCTCATAGTAAGCACCTCAAACGAGTTATATTTATTATTTAGGTTCGGGGTAAGGTTAAAGTTTTTGTTGTATATGAGTGCGACTCCCCCAGCCCTTTTAATGGGACGGGCAATATGCGCTCCCGCATAGCCAGGAGGAGACGCCTCACCCAGCGCAAAGAAATCGTCTGGTTTGAGCCAGGTCTTGACGAGACCAATGACGTCAAGATTATTGTCTCTAATGACCTCATTAACTAATAACGTTTTGGAAGATAATGATCTTATGTTTAAGAAGCCCATATTATAGGTAGTGGGCTGTTTTGAGGAGTTTTTGTTGAAATTATCCGTAGTAGCAATATTAATAATGTTGCGATTATTATGTGTAGTGCACTTTAAATAATTTCGACCATATCTAGGAATTGATATGACGGGAATTTTCCGATTGTTTGCTTGATGTTGTGATAAACTGAACGCATCATAACTTGCCACCTCAGTAGAGTGCATGTCTACTTCTGATAAAGCCATCACAGAAAAAACATTTCGTGAGTTGTGTATTGTTGTAAAATAGTTGCTATGTGTGCAGGGATTATCCAGCCTGGCGCTGGCTAGTTCTATTTTAACTGACTTCTCACCCGGACTAGCGCTTCTTTGAGGATTAGCCTTTCGCTTTGTTGTTAGCCCCGCTCGGCATCCCCGCTTCTGCTTCCGCTCACACCGCTTACGTGTCTTCCGTTGACGGTCCCCGCTGGCACTTAACTCCGCTGCTTCAGAGGCCGCTGGATGTAGCCAGCGAAGTATTCCCATGCTAGCGAGGAGGTCCAAAGTACACGCATCTTTCAGTCTATAACGGCCCGATCTATCCACATCCAGAATCGTCTGTCGGTCGTATTAAAATGTATTTCAATGAAAATTGCATAACAAATAATATCTAGCAAATAATAGCAGCCCTTTGAGACATTTGTGATTAAGGGCTATATAAGTAAACTTTAATTGATTGATTAACATGTTATTGTTATTATTTATTATTTCTGGGGGGCGTTGTAATGTCTTACTCTGTTCAGCGATCCTTGGACACCTCCATCTCGTATTCCTTTGAGTATAGAACAATCACTTGGGGCTAAGAGAGCACAGCTTGTAGGTTCAATGAGCACAATTGAATAGCTTATTGTCCAGACAGCAGCATGTTTATCTAAGTTTAGATTGGGGTGTGTTGTTTCTTATGGGGAAAGACGTTAATGTCTCTTGTTTTCATGTTAGCATTCAAGCTAGCGAGCTGGCGGCAGTCAGTTCGTGAGTTTATCAAAGTGCAGTTATCAATCCCGTTTTTTCCATAAAACAGTAATACTATCAGTCGAGAGTTTTACCCCGGTTATAATTTTTACTGTTTATTGTTACTTCTTTAACACAGTAATAAGGACCAGGGCATGTAAACTTTCATTAAAGTTCACTTTGGCAGTTTCAGTTGTAATTACTATTTTGACTTAATATCATTCATATTCTACCAAAAATGGCAAAGAAACCACAAATTGCATGTAAAATACAAACACAACTCTAAATGTTTGGGACATGACTTACTCGCTTCTGCTCCATTTTCTTGATCCATTTCATAGCTTGGCCTTGCGGGTCCACCATCAGTGGACATCTTGAACAGGACAATTAAACATTTGTTTTTCAAATCAATATTCCCACTACTTGTGTATATTTACTAACCGATTGCCACGGGTGACGATGACACCGTTCTCTGTAGAGAAAGCATCAGAGGGCAGGCCTTGAATATTCCAGTCCCTCACTACTGTAGGGTTTGAAAGAAAAGTAGAAAAACTGAATCCTGGGGTACACAAGATTTCCTGGTGCTGGACCTGAGGAGAGGGAAAAGAGATGGGCAAATAAATACTGCATGAAAATTGAAAATTTAGGGCCTGATCTCCTAAAGGTATGTGTGTACTAAAATACGTGCAAATTTGATAGCACAAGCAAAGCTGATCTACTAAACATGCACACAGAGGATTGTGTCTCTTTAGTGAGCAGAATAAGGAGCAGGATAAGGAGCATTCATTCATTGTGTCTATCTTTATTAATATGCAGAATATATGCTGATTATCACACCCACAATACTGGGAGAAGAAGATGCAAATATAATTATTCCGCAAACGCTGTTGGACTTATCAAAAATAAACCTCACCTGTTGGTGCTATTTTGTATCTTTATTTAGCACGTCTAAAAGGTACGTACAAAATGACGGCTGTAAGAATGAGGCGATTGCGCAGCAGCTACGTGTTATGCATGCTTGTCAACATACTGTATATGGAGTGTCATAAATGAAAACATCAGACATATTTTCTAATCACTAATATTATTTTATACATTTATAGCTGCTGGATGACTTAAGTGGCTGATTAAAACGCATTCAATTGATGCGTATTTATGTCTGCTGGTATTTTTTTTATGACGTTCGTTTTTTCATATAGAAGATGTATTATTAACACATATCCTATGTAAAATAAACTTTTTGCAATATGCATTTTCTTGCATATTACTCTTCACATTCACAGTTAGTACTGCAGCCTCTCCAACTAGCGCACCTTCAGTGCGCAAAAAAGTGGTTCCCAATGTAGATGCACCGCATGATTGCTTCTAAAATGCCCCAAAAAAGTGGTGAATGTCTGCTGCTTGTTTCAAATCATAGCTAAACGCAACATGTAGAACATGATAACATGAATGTGCAGTAAATGATCGAGTGCTTCTGTGGTAAAAGCCCTGTATTGTACACACAAAATCCTCATTTAGATAAGGCGGTCTGCACCACTTTTCAATTGCACACGCAGATCACACGCAACACAAGCAATTTATAGTTTGCACACGCTGTTTAGCGTGGTATCTAGATCGTAGTAGATCAGGCCCTTAGTCTTGCATAAAATATGTAGTTCTCACCTCTGTCATCCAGATTTCAAGCAGTTCCACTCTATAGTTGGACAGGAAGGGTCCCATATAGGACAGAAAAGATGCTGCAAGCAAGCAGTCTCCAACCAGATAGCCCATGTTCTCTTCAAGACCCTGACAGATACACGTTAATACTCACACCATACAAATTGGCATGGAGATCGTATCCTACCTTAACAGTCTGCTGCCAGCGGACCCCCTCCCCAGCCAGTCCTTTCACCAGTTTGTCAGCTCGATCCAGTTTCACCTCCATATCGTCTGACCTCCTCTTCAAATCTTCCTTGGTCGCCACTTTTTCAGCGTATTGTTTGTTTAACATTGCCAATTTGTCCCCCACCTGTGCACAAAACATAATTATCATCAATCATATCAGTGTATCTTTGTCCTGATGTATCTCATGGGCGGTTACCTCTTTCAGTTTGTTCTCAGACTCTTGTAGTTCACCTTGCTTTTGTGCAAGTTGGGCTGAGGCACTATTCAGCAGCTCCCGCTTTGGCTCCACCACCCTGAAGATACACCCATAGACCTGTAACAATATAACACATATTTGCCTTACTTCTGTCCTATATTGTTGTTGTTATGGTTCATGATGAATATCCATACCTCCATGGCTCTAACCCACATGCACAGGGACTTTGCAGCCAGAGACACTTTGCCAGTGATATCAGGCTGAAAGTCGGGCTGTCTGCAGTAATTACCAATCCTCTTCAACACGCGGTCGGAGATGTTTTCTTTGTCAAAATTGATCAGGGTTTTAATAAAGTTGGCCTCACCTGATGCAAACATTCAAAGAGACAACATGACCAGCTATTCTTTGTTAAACATTGAATACAGCAATATATATGTTTCTTTAATTTGCTTTCATTTCATTGAACCACTTGAGAAGAGTTCAAAAACAGTCCTTCTCGCTCACCCAGTTGTCTCTTAGCTTCTGCCCAGGTGGGCTCCTTGTTCAAAAGAGTCATGACCGCCTGCATCACTTTCTCTACCAGAGCGGGTGGACGACCATAGGACTTTATCTCGGTCATGTCCTTCTTATTCAGAGATTCAAGAGCCTTCGTGGCGAAAAAAGTCAAAGTTGATGAACGCCATCAGTAGTCAGATGAGACAAGAATATCAGTGATACCTTGGTGGCCTCATCCAGGGCTGGCAGGGCTTCATCTAGCTCTCTCAGTGCATTATCTGCCAGGGCTTTACATTGCATTTCTTCCGCTGAAATTTTTTCCTTTTTTGCACTTACAGTCTAAACACAGAGAAAGAATAAGACTCACACAACCTGACATGACATCAAATACTGTACTTTCACCAATTACTTTGAGCGTCTTAGATATCTGACCTTCTGCTGAGTGTCTGCCTCTCTGGTTTGTTGTACAATAACAGTCAAGTACTCATCACACTCCTTCTGGTAGTCAGCCACCTGCTTATTGGCCTCCTCCAGTTGCACTGTCATGGCTGCCACCTTCTCACCTGTGTCACTGATCTTAAAAAGCCCATTTTGCAGCTTGTTCACCTGATCTCCTAGTTCACTGCGCTTCTCAGCCAGAAGCCTGAATAAACAAATGACAGGTAACAGGCTACAAATCCATAAAACAAAGTGCAGTTATCATTATACACTTCTAGAGGTGCCTACTTCTTATAGCCAGACACCAGCTCCAGATAGTTAGTGGGTGTCACATAATTATGTCTCTTCAATTCCACTTTCATCCTGTGTGACATCTGTGCCACTGACTGGTGTGTGGTCACAAAAATGGAGGCAACCTTCGTTGCACCCTGTAAAGTTATGAACTAAGTGTAAATTTGGTTGGTAGTTGGCAGGTTTCCAAAAAAACTGAACAGAATGAGCTAAAATCAAATGAGGTATGTTCTGTAGTGAAACAGTGTTATATTTAGCAGCTCAGCAATGATTGTTCTCTTACTCCCTCAGAGGATCCAAGTACCAATCCTTCCAAGTACCGCTCAGCGACCTCCAGCAGCGCATCTTTCGGCCACTCACAGAACCAGTCTATGGTTGTGCAGTTGACAAGTGCCGGGTACTGTAGAATACGGTTCCTGGAAGCAACATCATTTACATGGTTTAACGGCTCCAGTTGAAGATGGAGAAAGTGGGGAGGAGAGTGTGAAGATACCTGAAGGGGTCTCCCACTGGACTCATGCAGAGAACAACGTGCATGTTGTTCCTGACGCGCTCTATTAGAAAGCTAAATAAGGAGTCAGGTGTTTCCACCACATTCTCCTTTCTGGCAGAATCGGACAAGCAGTTGCAGACCTCCACAAACTCATCTTGCTTGTAAAGGTTGGGGACCTCTCCAGAACTCAGGATATTGTTGATGTCCTCTAGGAAGGATTCATCCACAATCTGGGTGTCATTAAAGAGAAAGACAGTGGGCTTGTTGTCCACGCCAGTCAAACGGTACAGCTTCTTGACATCTGGAATACGTTTGGGAAAATGATTGTTTAAGGTGGCACTAAAGAATAGTTGAGCCATCTTGAAACTTACCTTCTCTGAATTCGAGCTTGCGATACTGTTTGGTGATTTCCACCTCAAACACCCCATACTCGCAGATGGAGGCAGCCATCTTGGACAAGCTCTGTCGGCCCGAACCCCCAACACCGACAAGTAGCATGTTTCCCCTTGGCTGGCTGATCACACGGACCACTCGGGTTACTGTAAAGGCAACACATAGATCTCATGGAATATTATAATCTAAATATATTGAAACAATTTTAGTGTTTTTCTAGTGTCTGACTATGTTCAATGGCGTCCCGAAAGAGCACCAGGTTCATGGGCACTACGCCTGGCGTCAGATTGTACTCTTCTAGCTGAGTCTCCATGAACTTCTTGAGAATCTTCATGTCCAAAAGGTCTTCATACACCCCAGACTCAGTAAGGAAATCACCTTAAACACACCAGGGGATCACAGTTTATGCTACCATCTTTTCTTCATCCCTTGTTTGTGTGTGAACATGCTGCAATGATGTACCAAATACTGGAGGTTGTTTATCAGGGCATATGTTGTGGAAAACGAGGTCGAAGAGGGCACCCATTTTCTCCGTTAGCAATGTGACAAAGGCTTCCATGTCAGTCTGGTCAATGAGTCGGTCAGAGAAAACCCTGAAATTTTTAGCAACTGTGATTAGACCATGAAAGGAATGGCAGATATCAACATCTCTTGAATCTGCTCGGGGGTCAAACCTTATCAGAGGTTACCTGAAGCACTCGTGGATCCACAATCTAACCATATTCTGTTTACTATCGTGAAACTCTGGATGTGCTCTTAGCAGACCCTGAAACACCTATATTAAAAAATGTCACAAGTAAAAGATGATAAATATGTGTGTTTTTGGAGGTAGACTTTTTGAACACATGTACATGAACCTTGGAGATATCCCTGAGGTTGAAGAGGTAGTGTGTCTTGGCTGGAGTGGGAAGAAATCGAGCCGTAACTGAATAATACAATTCTAAAGTGGCCTGGGTGAGAAGCTCTCCAACTGGCTTAAGGTCCTCCTTAAAACCTTGCAGCTTTTGGTTAATCATGGTGCTGAAGATACGTCGTATTTGAGAGTCCTGAACACATAAGTGCCGTGAATACTTTTTATCATCTCAGTCATTGTATTCTCAGGGCATTGAATCGATCGCAATTGGATTGTTTGGTTTGCCTTTGAAGATGTTTCGCTTCTTATTCGATCAGGCTTCATTAGCTTATGCTTACAGAGATAGATAGGACAACTATAGTCTCAGATGGTGTTGAATACAACATATCCTCTAAGGTGGGACATGACCCCTACATGCCACAACATCCCCCCACAAGAATGGTTTTGGGTTTTTTTTCGTGCAAAACAACAGTTAAGATACGATGGAGTGAGGCCTCTGCTTATTTAGAGATTTTTGAATCTCTTAGGAAGGGATGAAAGGACAGCTTTGTATGTGAGGCAACATATGTGGGATGCACCACCAACATCTCAGGCCGTATCTACATTAAGCCGGATAACTCCTTAAACGAATAACTATTTAGCCTAAACCCGTGTCAACCAGACTAACCCATCGTTTAAGGTTCCACTCCTTGGATATTTTTTACACGGGTAAATGCGCCACAAGAAAGGACGATGAAGGTGAAGGTAAACGAGTGAGGAGTGTCCTGACCAGATATCTAAATCCCTAGATTGATTGTTGTAAAATGTTCTTTATTACATTGTTCACTTTCACACGCCCATTATAGATTCATGTATGATGGCGCAGGTGTGATTCACTACAATAGGGCTAGTCTAACAGCTGCTGATGGTGAGGCAAGCAATGTTTACCATTGAAAGAAATGTGGCAATAGGCTACATTGAAATACTTCCCATACCAGACTGCCTGGTAAGGAAACACTTCTAAGTCAGAGGTGACTATGACGTAATATATGCGCGTCTGCCATTTTCCGCGCATGCGTATTAGGTCGCGTTGCGCCGGCGGACAGAGGGGCGAGGGTGTCTTAAACGATGGCAATGTGTGTGTGTGGACAGGGATAAGGTTAGGTGGGTTATATCCTGTATAAACTTAGCCGGCTTAGCGTAGAGGCAGCCTCAGACTAGAGCTGTCCTATCTAAGTCTGGGAGCATTAACTGATGAAGCCTGCTCGAATGAGAGGCAATGCGTCTTCTAAGACAATGTGAACAGTCCAGTTGCAACCGATTCAATGCCCTGAGTGCTATAGTTTTGTGTTGTAGATGATGCAAATTGGAGCGAAGTTCAGCACAACTTACATTAGGAAAAGTCATGTTGACGAGGTTGAAACGACTCTGCAGACGGCCAGAAATGTTAGTTCTTCCTCCGCCGGGGGGTCCCATTGAGGCCAGCAGCGACATTTTCTAACAGTTGAAACATTCATAAGTGAGTGTTATACAGGTCTTGTATAGTTGTAAAGGGATAATACACACACAGGAGTGTTATTTTTGGCAGCCACCTTAGTTTTAGTCTTAGTCATATGAACACATTAGTTTTAGTCACATTTTAGTAATTTCTATAGTTTTAGTTGAAAAAACTAAACAAGGTTTTAGCCAGTTCTAGTTAAAACAAAGAAGATGAAATAATAAGTATTTCAACCTTAAATTAATTTAGGTCAAAAAGTATTGGAAAATGAGATTAAGATTGATTTTAATTATTTTGCATAACAGCCAGATTAATTACTAGATTGACAATTCTAACCTAAACTTGCCCATGGATGGAGATGCATTGCTGCCGTACTGTTGAGCAAAAACATTTTATTATCATATTTCAAACAATATTTTTTTTATGAACTGAAACCCTACTTTATCATACTTAAGTGTCACACAAATGTTGTGAAAATAGCAGATTGACAAATTTAACACAATTTTGACAAAATACTAAATTGACCTGTTTCATATATCACAACATGCTAACAGAACATCCACAAAGAGATGGGAACTGAAACATTACAGAAGCTAAATCAGTGTGCTGTGCATTTACAGGAGGCACATGCAAACAGCAACAGGTGTGAAATACTACATCTCCCACTTAACCATGGGTCAATATGACAAATATTAAATAATCTGCATGTTCGGGGTGGGTGATACTGTGAATTTTGGTATCGATCTGATACCAAGTAAATAAAGTGCTAGTATCGCCTTATTTTTGCTGTATTTATCCAGCACAAGTGAAAATAATGCCTACATGAAACCGGGTGCAATAAAGGTTGGGGACCCCTGTTTTACAGAACACTTGGAGCAAAACATTTCTTAAAAAATACAAATACCGGTAATATCAAGATAATAGTTAAATGGGAAACACTAAACGGTAAAAGTATATCAAACAAACCTTTTAATGGAGTGGTCACTGCTAACTTGTGCATTCTTCAGCTCTGCTCCCTTGTACTGGAGTGTGTGGTACCTTTTCCATAAAATCTTGCACTTTTCTGGCATTCTTGATTATATCTTGGGGAACTCTGAAGAAACGTTTATCCTTTTCGCAACTTAAATGGTTCGTACAGCCAAAAACAACGCAAGCATGGGGCATTTTTCTTCGAGCAAGGCTAAACGGCGGTGAGTACCCATTGAGAACGGACGCTGACTTGGGTATTGTAGGATTGCAGGCTTGTCAATTGAATCATTGATTTGTTTTTCATTATTCCCACATACTAGTAGTGCGTGTATGAGTGTGTGTACTCGTGTGTTTTTTGCTGTGTGGTGGTACCTCCTTCTATTTGATATCAAGTTCATTTTAGTGTGGTGCTTGTTGTTGCATTCAATAATAAAGAAATTGCCTGCATTGAACTTGCTCTGCTTCTGACACTGTTGTGTTGACATAAAACCACATCAAAAGTATTCATTACATCATTACTTATTAGTAGCAAAAGTTATGGCTCGAGTAACGATGCTATTATATAATGGCGTTATTCTGAACACTGGGACTTGTTTTAAATTACCCTCCAAAAAATATCAGCGCAATGAGCTTTCAGAGATCAGTGATATTTATTCTCCCTGTTTGTGTCCACATTTATTACTGTTCATTCAGGTTTTCTTAATGATGATCGTTCTGTTGTTTCAAAACCCCAAGCCATTTTTGTTGACGCTGTCGCCATGTTACATTGCCCCAAATGCACGCAAGGTGGAAGGAGTGACAAGAATGGTACGGAAGTTGACACCAAAGAGATACTTTTTTGTTTTTCACTGAAAGATCACGTGCACAATAGGCAGGAATGTTGTGCATTTTCATCCCATCTCATCTCTTTAACAAAAACTCTCACACGTCTCTTAATGTTTTTAGTCATCATAGAGCCATGTTTACCTTGTCATCTTCATGTTATCGTCATGAAATAAGGGTCATCAATGAAATCATTTTGTTATTGTCATCACGCTGAAGCTAACAACTCTGACACACAAAAAGCACCAGAGTAAAAAACCAACACTCTTCTATCTTCTCTTACCTTGACATAAGTCGTCGTCTGTTTCTGACGATCAAACCAGAAGCCGTAGTCAATCCAGAGACGCAGCAGCTCTAGTGGCGGCTGTGAGCCAAAGAGGTCGTTCGCTGGCATGTTAAGGTCATCTAGGTAACAAAGCAGGTCCTTCCCTCCTGCCGGCACAAAAACACCCTTGGTCCTCTTCTCCAAGCGGCTTTCCACAATGGCCTGGATGTTATTTGATGTGGTCTGGATAACCATGAAAGGAAAATTGTTTACATGAGCTAATTTGAGCAGATGTACCATTTTAAGTATCTGGAGAATCAGCGCTAACCTGTGAGGACATGTTGATAGTGAGTGAGGACCAATGACTAGTGTCCAGACTATGCAAAACACCATGAACCACCGATGTTTTCCCGGTACCGACAGGTCCGGTGAGCAGCACTGGATACTCAGCCTTCACCATCGCCGAGACCAAGTAGTTGTAGCGAACCGTGTCCACTGTCGGAACCATGATCTTATAGAATGGGGAACTTAAAAAGAGAGTAAGTTGGAATTTTGTTTTGTCCGGTACCAGATTCCATCTTGCAACTCACTTGGGGTTATAACGCCAGCCTTTTGGCAGTTTATCTTCAAATGGAGCCCAGGATTTGTTCTTGACGTGTACGTAGTATTCATACACTGTGTCCTAAAAGATGGAAAACGTAAACATTCAGAATATTTTAGCTTGTTCCCTTGACATTCATACTAAGGCTGCACATTAACAGCTAAAATTGCTGTGACTGTTCGATTGACAGTGTACTGCTGTGATGCTCAAACACAAACCTTAAGGGGAAAGGTGCCGTCCAACTCCCGCAGGAAGTTATCCATCTTCTTGCGTCCATCCTCATCGACTGAGGCACAAATGGACCAGATGAGGCTAAAGATAAACCAAAGCTCCACATTCCGAGGCAGGCTCTCCTTGTCAGACATGTTAACCTTCCAATGGATTTTTCAAATGATTATTAGCTACACGACAGGGGAGATTTTACGAACATCTCCCAATGTGTTACCTTGCCTATGGTAAGGGCCTCATACAGGCGGCAGAGCGAGATGATACTATTGAGTTCCGTGACAGGGATAAACTCCTTACAGTTATTCTTCTTGAAGCTCAATGTTCTCTCGATGAAATTCTCAAACAAAGGCTTCAGATGTTCCACCTCAGCCTGCAGAGACATTATGCATGTTAGAAATTTATTTTGCATCATTGTATTTTGTTGTGGTAGTTAGGCCTTGTTGTGTACCTTCTGCCGTTTCTCGAGCCAAGACTGGACAAAGGGGTTCCATCCCAGGTCGACGTAATCATTGTAGACCATTCCACAGCGGGACACTGTCGCAGGAGAAGCCTGTGCTAAATTCTCCACTTCAAACAGCAGAGACACCTGTTCAGGCATGGAAATTCTCTCTCCATTGATGAGCGTGAGCACCTTGTTGTCATCCATGACAGAGTTCATGCTCTCAATCCACAGTGTGTCCACGGGCCCATCAAACACAATCCACTTCTCATCTGGTTTATCATCTAAACATCCCCACAGACCACACAACACACGCACACACAAACACACATTAACAAGCACACATTATGTGACTGACTACAACAGGATTTAAAACTAGACCGATAATCTGTTTTTGGCATGTTTACCTGCACACGCTGTTCTCATGACACTGGAGAGGACTCCATCACTCCACTCATTAGTGGACAGGTCATTTTCGCCATACAGCTCTCCAAGACTCATGGCTTTGGGGTTCAGTGGAAAATCCTTTTTGAAAAGCAAAGTGAAGCATTGAATCATGCATGTCAATTTTAAGTTATGAGGTTGTACTCGAACAACGAAAACAAGAAATACCTGCACAAGCTCAAAGCCTGCCTCTTCCTTGTTGTGCATGGCGATGAGGGCATTTTTCAGCGTTTTCCAGGTGACTGTCTTGCCACAGCCTGTCTTGCCCACTAACATAGACGAGTGTCGGGAGTTTTTGGTCTCATAGAGTTCGATGACTTTGGTCAGTGTGAAAGATGTCACTTGCAGGCCTTTCTGACAAAGTTCTACCTGAATAGCCTCCTTTAGCTGAAAGAGAAATGGCACCAAAATATTGCTGAAGAAGGCAGAATTGTATGTATTGCAATGTTTTGATTGAGTTAGCCTACTTTTCCGTAGTCTATTACAGGTGTTTCTACATCAGGGAACAAGTCCTGGGTGATTCCATTGAACAGCGGCAGGTCAGCAGAGGTCAGTTTAGCAATATTCATATCTTTCATGGCCATGAGTAAGACCTAAAGACAGAAATTGTGTAGATTAATGTAGAAAGAATCACAGGGGCAGCTAAATCTCAAGGCAGACTAAAAGTCTCACTTCTTCACCGGGGACGTTCGGGCAAACGCGCCGCTTTTTGCCGGCGTAACGGAGCAAGGAGGTTAGTGCACGGAGGCCAAAGTCGTAATGGTCTTGCTTTGACAGCTGCTGCATGGCCAGAGAGTACAGGGTGAACACCTTCTTAGCCAGGAGCTGGCAACAAAATGATAGATGGGAAGGACAAAGGAGGATGCAGATGTTAGGATGTAAACAATAATGCATACATTTCTTTTCCAGCACCTTGCAGTCGTTAAAACCCTCTCCAAACAGTATGATCTCAGCAATTAAAGTAGAATCAGGCACCACCATAGAGATAGGTCGAAACATGGACTTGAGGTTGTCTGGAAGCTCAGAACGACCAGCGTAACCTAAAAAACACAGATTAGAACTACTTCAACAGTCCATTTTCATGAGAACTGTTTCCAGTGTTGACCTCTCATTTGTCCTACCAGGGTTCATTGTTATAAAAACACCGCACGACGCGACAAGGCTGATGTTGTGTTCCTCGAATTGGAACCTGGTTTGGAGTGCTGAGAGGGCGGACAGGATGGAGAGTATCTGCTGGGCCACCACAGACAACACCTCAATGTTGATTCGGTTGAACTCATCGAAGCAGCCCCACGCTCCTGTCTAGTTTGGTGGATGGCAGGAAATTGATTATTGGGCACCGTGATGGCGAGCTGTAACCACAACATCCCACCCATCTAGTGCCTTCCTACCTGTGCCAGGCCAGAGAACATGCGCCCCATTGACTTGTAGTCCAGTCCTTCAGAGCAGTTGATAACAATGACATACATCCCTAAAGATTTACCCAAGTCTTTCGTGGTCTCAGTCTTCCCAGTGCCAGCGGGCCCTTTGGGAGAGCCACCTCGATGCAAATGGAGCGCCGTGGTCAAGGTCATGTAACACCTGCAGAATGTTGATGAATTAAAATCAATGTATGTATTTAAAGATTATTTTTAGTTAATTAGTGATGGTCACCTGTCTGTAAGTGGAGTGATGACAAGCCTTCCGGAGTTCCCCAAGTACTCATAGCCATACTTGAAGTGTGTGTTGGTCTGTCGAATGATGCAGTTGTTTAAATCCTTTGGTGACAAACAAATGAGTAAGGTCAGTGGACACTTTATTCCAGTTCTCTTCTGGCTGGCACTAATCGGTAAACAAATGTTTTGTAACCTTCTCCCAGTAAAGCCTGAGCTGGCACAGCCACTCAAAGGCATTTGCGTCGTTGCATCCTGCCTTAGCCAGTTTTGCGATGACATCTCTAGCATGAACTTCAACTGTAACCAGAGCAACAATCTTCAGACGCAGGACTTTGGACAGGTTGCTACGGATCATCTCCGAATATCGTCTAAGCAAGGACACCTGGAAGAGAAAAAGAGAAAACTTAAGCAGTTTTTTTGTGGGTTGTTAATGTTCAACCCATGAAATGGCTATGGAGGAGGGATGGGTATCTATCACATTTGAACTAATCTGATACAAATTCCTGAAAGCTGGGAATCTGTACTCACCAATGTTTGGTACTTTTGTCAGAGTGCATGTTGTAATAAAGGTTAATTTGTTTTATGATTAAATATATATTCTTAAATGTCAAACACCAAGCTGATAATGATAACTATGCTGTCCACTAGTCACAGCTCGTTTTCTTACACTACTTAGTATAAAATTATGCATTCATTTCAGTTTGTTCTCGATGTGTTGCCGCAGCCAGGAAGTAGTTTGTGGGCATTAAGTTAAATGTGTTAGTCATGTCTTTTGTTGAGCCCTACTAATTGTTTTCCTATAGGTATTGGGCGGCATGGCGTAGTGCGGCCTCTTACCATCCAAATCGCTGTCGTTATGTCCTTGGGGGGGACACTTCACCCTTGCCCCCAGTGCCGTTCACACTGGTGAATGAATGATGAATGATGGGTGGTGGTCGGAGGGGCCGTAGGCGCAAACTGGCAGCCACGCTTCCGTCAGTCTACCCCAGGGCAGCTGTGGCTACGAAAATAGCTTACCACCACAAGGTGTGAATGAATGATGGGTTCTCACTTCTCTGTGAAGCGCTTTGAGTGTCTAGAAATGCGCTATATGAATCTAATCCATTATTATTATTGTACGGGCAGCACGGAGGGAGAGGGGTTAGTGCGTCTGCCTCACAATACGAAGGTCCCGAGTAGTCGTGAGTTCAATCCCGGCCTCGGGATCTTTCTGTGTGGAGTTTGCATGTTCTCCCCGTGAGTGCGTGGGTTCCCTCCGGGTACCCCGGCTTCCTCCCACCTCCAAAGACATGCACCTGGGGATAGGTTGATTGGCAACACTAAAATTAGCCCTCGTGTGTGAATGTGAGTGTGAATGTTGTCTGTCTATCTGTGTTGTCCCTGCGATTAGGTGGCGACTTGTCCAGGGTGTACCCCGCCCTCCGCCCGATTGTAGCTGAGATAGGCTCCAGCGCCCCCTGCGACCCCGAAGGGAATAAGCGGTAGAAAATGGATGGATGGTATTGTACTTACTACACACCTGCTGTTTGATTGCAACTTGCATCTTAGTTGTATTTCACATCGCCAAATTTGGAGGTGCTGAAATGGCCATGTAAAATCGCCAATGCTAATCAGAAACATGTATATGGCATATCCAATGTGAATTAGCATCCAGCGCTTTCTATCAGGCATGCTTGCTTTGTTGGTATGGATTGGAAGATGACTTAAAGGCAGTCTACTATAAATACGCCTTTTTGCCAGCAAACTGCTTGAGCTGGTGCCGAGTCTGCAATAAGATGTGACATCACAGGCAACCGGGGCATCGAAAATTGGTACCATTAGATTTTATGTGTATTGGTACTCATTAGTACCAACAGAATTTGGTCGGTATCTAAAAAAGACCCAATTTCGGTACATATTTGTACTATTAAGTGTGAAGTAATCGTAAAGTTGTAGGAAGCATCACAAAAAGCACACCTGTTTTTTCATCATGGTTTTAAGACCGGACTTGTCATCTAGCTCCTTGCAGGTAATTAAAGCCTGGTTGACATCAGTTGTCCACTGGATCTGGCTGGCTGTGATCAGCATCTAAAAATACAAGAAAAATCAGTGTAGTAAAATAATTATATAATCATTGTCCTCAGTGGAAAGTTAGTCACCTGTCCTGGCCAGTCTTTGGACCACTTGTCCCTCTGGCTTTTCATCTTCTTGAGTGCTACCAGGCAGTCATGCAGGGAATTCTTTAGCGTGCTACGCATGGCCTTTTCAATATCGCACAGCCAAATCTAAACACAACACAAACCATTAATCTCTCATATTGTAACTGCTAACGTTGTCCATCCTGCTCTTCATAATGACTGTACCTCCACAGGCTTGTCCAGTGGTACCGCCTTAATTAATTCAATCATCTCCCCATCAGAAGAGAACATGGCAGTGGCGTCCAACCTTTTGGCCAACTACAGAAGATACCAGACAACCATGGCTGAATTCAGCTTGTACAAGGTGTAGTTAGTGTCACATAAACAAGTGACTTGCCTTTTCAGTGCGCAGACTTTTGATGTTGTCGAAACACTTCTTTAGATGCGGCTGCATTGCCTCCGGGTTCTGCGACTGGCCCAGGATCTCCAAAACATCGTCGTTAGACAAGAAGTAGAATCTAGGGAATACCTGTCTCTTGGACTCGAGGTACATGTCTAAGGCCTTCTGGATCTCCTCAAGCTTAATATTCATCTTGGATAATGTGTCCTGCAAGCCTGACAAAGTAAATTAATTATCAGCAAAAGAAAAGTGCTGCACTAATTTGTAGTGTAAAAACTTGGACAGAGATACCTGGATGGTGTGTTCCCTGCAAAGCGTTGTTGTTTTCATTGAGTCGAGTCATGATGGTCTTCCAACTTGAACTAATGTCTTCAAACTCTTTGCACTCTTTTGGTAGCTGCTCCCTGATGTCCTTTCCTTGGAAAATATTCTAGAGGTGTGGACAACAAAGAAAAAGGATGGGAAAAAAACTTAAACAGAAAAAGAAAATCAACAATGACGCAGGAAAATAAAAGATCTAAAACCATCTTGTGGTGAGTGTATGCCTAATTTTTGTATGTGATGTTATACCTCAAGATATATCCACTGGCGCTGCACCGTGAGAACCATCTCAATAATTTCCATCACCTGGGACAGCTGACGTTCCCATGTGTCCACCTCCTTGTCAAAAGCTTTAACAAAACGAGAAGCCTTCATAGTGGACAAAGTTACTTGGTTGTCCTCTAAGGCCTGAAAAATATCATCTGTGCCTCTGTAAAGTCAAAACAATGCAATGACACATGGTTCTTCATATTTGATTAATGAGGCCGATCGTACTAGATCTCACTTCAGACGAAAATGGCCTTTATCTTTGTAAGGTGAAATATCCAAAGTCATATCCGCCCACGTCTTGATTATCTCCTCCAAACCCTTGCGAATAAAAACAAGTCATAATACAGAAATCAGTGTGCGAAAACTTGCTCAACATATATTGATCCTCGCTGTTAACAAGTCTGGACCTGTTCTATGGAGAGTTCCTTGCTGGCGGCCCCAGAGATCTCACCGATAGAATCAGCATACTTGTCAAAACCCAGAGAAATTATCGTTTCCAGGGTGAAGTCAACACTGGTGTGATCAAAGGAGCTTTGTACTTTAGCACATATCTGATTCCAGTGCCTGGAAGAGTCATGGCATAAGGAGTAGCATTATCTTTATATTCATATTCAAATCACCCACAACACTTGTCCGTACTGTACCTGTCCCTCATGGCCGGATTCCTCATGTCAGCAATAAGGGGGATGATTCTCCTGAATTGGTCAACTTTCTTCTTGGAGAAATCCACAATGCTCCACTGCTTATCCTGCAAACCCAGAGGTTTAGTAAAGCCACATCAAACTCATATCCGCAGCTATTTAATGAACTCTGACTTTGAGTAGCCTCTGCAGTTTGTGGAGGGTTTTGTAGATGTCTTGTGCTTTGCTCTCCATATTTTCAGTCCGAAGTGTTATAAACTGCCCTCCCTTCCAGCTGTCCCAGTGGGAGTTCCACTCATGCGAGATCTCCCACACTTCCTGCAAGTAGTCCATATCCTGCACCACAGAGTCCAAATTAACAGTGTGCTCTATTAAAAATTGAGTAGGTTATGTCTGTTGATGTCAGACCTTCTCCAAGGCTTGGATCGTTTTGGAAGGTTCCTGCTCTATTTTGAAGAAGCTCAGGCCATCCAGGATGGCATTTTCTTCTTCTTTTAGAGCTTTGAGTTGGTGATGGTGCTCTGCTGTTAGCTTCAGGGCCGTCTTAGTGCTGATTGCAGGATCAAATGGACCTGGTAATACAAAGAAGCATACAGTGTTGGTTTCTACATATACGTTGTGTCGGAGGCAGATATTTACATATATCCGAATTTAAGTTGTACTTCTTCCATTTCTTTGTCATATTTGAAAACAGCTCGTGTTTTCCATTTCTTCTCTTGATGCTCTGTCAGCAAGTATACTGTGTGTGTTAACCTTGAGTTCTTTGGAATGTGTTTTGACTAGCATTTGTTTTGTCTACAGAGATGGGACGAGAGAGAGGGTGGTGGGATCGGGAGGACAGACCATTTTGGGAGGCGCAATAGAATGTTCTAGGGTTAGACTGGTCTCAATCAATGTATATTGGCAAAGCTTTGAGAATATACAACAAAATACCTATTCTGTCTCTGGTGGTTTTTCAACTCAGCTTTAAGTGTCGGAAAGAACTTGGGAGCGAATTGTGACTTGAATTCCCTGGGAGGAACAACTGGTCCAAAACGCAACAGTTGCAATGTACAATTGAGCAAAATTATGTGCTAGTGAAGAAGGGGGGAGTGTGATGAATGTACTGTTGTCAACAATGAAATTAGCAGGTAGAGTTTAAAAGGAGAACGCTTCATGAAAGGTTTAAGAGAGAGTTTACAACACTCGAAAAGTCGTGAACTTAAACGTTTGGTAAATAAAGAAAAGTAACTGGAAGTTTTATGGTAAAGTGAAACGCAGAGAAAGAGCTTTTGTGCAGCTTTTTCCTTGTGTGTGTGTATGTTGCTTGTTGCGTGGGAGAGTGTGTGTGTGTGTGTGTGTGTGTGTGTGTGTGTGTGTGTGTGTGTGTGTGTGTGTGTGTGTGTGTGTGTGTGTGTGTGTGTACGTGTGCTTGTGTGTGTCTACTGAGAGCATAAGCGTGCTTGTGTGTGTGTGTTGCTATTGGTGACGGTTAAGTCCGCGGGGAGAGACGGAGGGGGGGAACAAGGTGAAATAGATAAGGACATGGCTCGAGCACAGGGTGAGAAACCTAACAGTTTAAAAGAAGGCTTACAGAACTTATGTGCTCGAGAATTTAAGAGTTTGACGGAAGTGAAAAGAAAGTTAGAGAAGAATTAGATAAGGACGGGCTGTCGCGTATGCGCGAGACTATTCAAACGACCCGCCCAGACTTTGACTAAGCCAACGCCCCCTACTCAAGTGCCAAGAGAGGGAGGTACTCACACGCCCTCTCTAAGACATCGGCTCAAATTCTTAACCCCTTCCTTTGCACGTCTGACCATTTTCCTCCGGCAGATGGCAACCTCGCGCGTGCATACCAGACATTGTTGACACATAAAGCTGCTATTAGGGGCCACTTTCAAAATAAGCATTTTTCCGTCACAGACATGCAAGCCATTGTTGAGCTTGCTTTCCCACCTGTACCTCAGGGAGGGAACCTTTGGCTAAACACTTTAAACAAAGCTAACCCTGATATACACGGTGCCAAAAACAACACATGGCAGGGACATCTTATTCATCACATGCAAAATTGGACAGAGCAGGATGGTGGTAGAGTAACAAGGAAACAACTACTTAAATTACAGATCGCTGAAGATGAAAAGTTAAAAGAACCAAAAGGTCAAAGATCAGCTAGGGTATATTCAGCAGTGGGTGACCTTGCTTTTGAGTCCCAGCAGGTGGAGGAAAGAATCCTCAACAGACGTGCGACCAGACGGTTGGACTCGGGTGGTGGACATGGTGCTTTAAGGCCAAGACAGGGTGAAAACTGTTTCATCTGTGACCAGCCGGGTCACTGGCAACGTGAATGTCCTAACTCCTCTGAACGAGACAGGCTCCCAATTGCAGCCAAAACATCATACAGGCATGGCAAAGGACGCCCAAGGCAGAAGCCCCAGCAGGAAATACAGACAGGCCCCCTGCTGGACATAAGTGTCAACGGACAATGTTATCAGTTTGTGATTGACACTGGTTCCACCCACTCATTTCTGAATGCAGAGGTACCAAAGAAACTGTGTGCATCCTTTTTGAAGGTCGAAGGCTTCGCTGAGGTCACAAGAATGTTACTGGTCACCAAACCTCTTCCGGTTCAGATTGCTGGACTCTCGCTGAAGCACCCCTTCGTGGTTGACCTGCACACACCTTGCCTAATTGGTAATGACCTCCTTTACAGACTGTACCCTGACATTCAATATCGCACAGAAGGAACCTTCCTGGTGTTACCTGACGGCTCAACCACCAAAATGCGACACCCCTACCAAAGCTCCTCCATGAGCTCATACCACAGCCTGAAACACCAGAAATGGCTGACATCTCCAACTGCTCTATCAGTGAAAACCCTGGCTGACTGAGATGCTTCCGTGTGTACCGCCACCCGAATCGCCTCATGTTCATGCCAGGAGGCCTTTGACTCCTTTATATTTATATATGTTGGAACTCAAGGTGTGGCTGCTCATGTTGACATATCTTTGCTACAACTAGCATAGTATAAGATGGACACAATTGCTGTCCCACATTGTTCCCTTGCTCTTTGCCCCGCCTACAAAACCAAAGACTTAGGTCCAATGATAAAACACGGCGTAGCTGCCACTCATTGCACCGACACCCCAAAACCACATTTTCCTCTTGTTTAAGTTTTCTGTTAAGCACATAGCTATGGGCTGCACTTTGGACACCCCGGCTGTAGGCTACGAGGAGCTAGCAGCTACACAACAGCTGAGCTAAAACGACACATTACATTTAAGCATATCAAAAAATTGTAGTTGCTTATTACATACACACAGTCACCATGACAGAAGTCTGACAGAAAGTATTCAGTAACAAACGTGTCCGCATCATTCGACTCTCTACAATATGAGCTTGACTTAATTTGTTATTGTGGCCACCAGGCGTGCTGAAATTTCAAATTACTATTGCGAAAGCATCCGCCATAAGGTTAGTATTTTTCTAGTATTTGTGTCGATATAAATATAGGCATATTTTGAAGCTTTCACCATATTGGATAAGGTACATAAAATTTAGGATTTAGTTGAGTTTGAGTTATTTCTGATTTCGCTAAGGGGTCCCCTACCCTAATACCACCCTCCAGTGGTCCACAGAGACTGAAATGACTTTCATTGACCTCAAACATGACATGTCTTCCGCCCCTGCTCTTGCTGTACTTGACTATTAGCTGACCTTATTCTTAGATGTTTCTGAAAGTGATAGTATTACTGACACAGTCTCTTTTTCAGAAACAGAAGGGGGAGGAGGTGAGGGTGGATTCAGACTTTTGGATTCAGACTTTTGGATTCAGACTCCGTACAACAAAATAGCTTTAACAATATTCCTGTGGGGAAGACGTTATAACTAAATTGTTGTAAGTTTGTAAATTTAACTTGAAAATAACGATTTTGCACATCAATAGTAGTTTAGTAGATCAATTTGGAATATGGAGGAGGTGAGGGTGAACCGTGTATAGTTTTGACTTCATTGATATGATCAATCCGGTGAAAGGGAAAAGATACTTGCTGACTTGTGTTGACAATCACAGTGGTTGGCCGGAAGCAACCCCAACCTCAAAAGAGGATGCAGAATCAGTAATTAAATGGCTTGTGAATGACCTAATTCCCTGACATGGTTTCCCCAAAAAGATTAGGTCAGACAAAACACCCATTTTAAAATTACTCACTTAGCCTTGGTCGAAAATGCTCTTGGACTAGAACACAGGTTCGGTTTGGGGGTACCATCTACAGTCCCAAGGTAAGGTTGAAAGGATGAACCAGAACATCAAAAACGAATTGGCTAAAATCTGTGCACAGACCAAATTGAATTGGATTGACATGTTGCAATTAGCGTTAATGATCATTCGAATGTCCGTGAATAAAACTGTTTTACCGCCCTTTGAGTTTTTCACCCTATGAACTGCATACAGGTCAGCCCCTTCCCAGGATCAACACCCCCTGGAAGAAGGAATCAGCGTAAAACCAAAATGGTATTTTACACAAAATGCAGAATTTGTGTGCCAGTTCTTCTGTACAGATTCGAGGATGACAGCCCGCCACTCCAGATTCCCTTCCGTCCACTGAGAGGGTCAAGATCAAGGTCATCAAACGCAAGTGTACGGAGCCCAGGTGGAATGGTCCCTTCAAGGTCGTGGTACGGACGTCCCACGCCCTTCGACTAGCTGGTACAGGGGACACCTGGTACCACCTCTACCTCCGCACTCCCGCGGAGGAGCCTGCCACGGAAGGGGCCCAAAAGACGACGCTGAGAGACGCCTCTCTCCGTTGAGCTGCCGTCTACCGTCGTGTAGATCTTCCAGATTTTCTACCTACATTACTCTGATCAACTTCAATATTGTATACCATTGATTGTGAGACCAGTCCATATGCTAGATGTTTCTTAGTTTTTCTTGCTTGCTTTCAGCATACTATTTGTGTCGTTACATTAAGTGAAAAGTTTGATGTTTATCCCCGTCTCGTTACCTGAATTACTCTGATTTTGATTTCTGAAAGGCAGGATGTTATACCCAGTAGGATTCCCTGACGGACTGGTGTTTGGGCTTGCTCTACTGACCTTGTGTCTCAATTCTTCCTTCCCGACGACAGTGACTGACAAGTGTCTTAGAACGTACAGCGGACTTGAAATAGACTGGGTCAAGGGGGACAGCAGGACTTACTTTTCTGACCTGTGTAGAGTGACTAAGTGTGAAAAAAAAAAAAAAAAAAAAAAAAAAAATATAGTTCTTACCGCGCTAGTAACCTCTATTTTTGTTACGACTCAAACCTGAACTATTGGTGTCGGATGCGGACAACATACTCTGGTAAGTGGTGCCCCTTATGGAAGCAGGTAACCCACTACACAGGGCCCTTAGACTACCATGACCCTTAATATGCCAACATACCTCCACAATTCAAAGTTATTCTGAGAGGGATGACCTTTCAGAGGAACTTTGATCGGTCCCAGAACCCCCTTTCCCCTACAATTGCCAGAACAGGTGTTATACCTAGTCCCTTTTATGTTGTTTTGGGGGTTGACCAGAAAGGTACAGACCCTAAAGGAATGATTAAAATTAATGTCCTTGAGAGGGCGTTAACTACCTCTGCCCCCTTGAAGACCTGGTAGCTTTGACCTTAGGAGCAGGTGCAGGCAACCTGTGGCTTAGGTGGATGACTAGCATGGCTAAGAGCCAAGACCTGGGTGACTGTGTTGCTTGTTCCGCTGGACGTCCCTTTCCCCACACTTACCCCGCCCCTTTTAAGTTGACTGACACTAATGGCTCAAACGGTCTTATCTCCTTGTTTTCTGAACCCACACCGCCAGGTTGTGATTTGTTGGTTAGTGTGTACCCTCCTGTTGACAATTTCACCCGACTTCTTCCCTTTGTGGCCTAAAAGCTGAAATACACGTGTTTTCAATTTACAGGATCCCCTTCATCCCCCTACAAATTGGGTGACATTACCCCTCCTGGTGCACCACCCTGATAGATGGCTCAAGGATAGGGCACGAGCTGACTTATTCTGGTATTGTGGGGAGCACAGATTGTACATTAGAATCCCGACGTCCGCCGTTGGGCTTTGTGCTATGGTTAGACTGGTGACCCCAGTCACCCTAGACGGTTCCAAATTAACACCCCTTGGAACTCCTGTTTCAGCGGCCTCTCTAACTTCCCGCAGAGGACGCCATGTTTTATCTCGGAGGAGTGTAACGGGCTCCTTTGATTTGATGAGAAACCCTGAGGGTGTTTACTTTGATGCAATTGGACAACCAAGGGGGGTCCCACCACAACATAAATTGTGGTGTGAATCCTGTGCAGGTTTCGAGAACCTTCCTATAATTGGTGCTATTTTCCCTGTGACTGCTACTAAAAATGTAGAACGCATTAACTATGTTTTTTATAATCTGTTGAGACTGACCAACCTGACTCGTGATGCTGTTGAGGGGCTTGCTGAACAACCTGGGTTTGCTATGTCACTGAAGGGGGTCAGGCAAAGTGGTGACTTTCGAGAAATGCTAGTTTCCTTCCCTGTATGAGTGACGACATTGACATAGATTCCATCCGTTTATCTCCCATGTAACTATGCTTTTAATTTTTTACTAGCTTGCTCAAAGAGGGGCGTATTTTAGAAGTGTTGTACTAGTGATAAAGATCTTTTTAGAAGATCTGAAGGGGGAATTGTCGGAGGCAGATATTTACATATATCCGAATTTAAGTTGTACTTCTTCCATTTCTTTGTCATATTTGAAAACAGCTCGTGTTTTCCATTTCTTCTCTTGATGCTCTGTCAGCAAGTATACTGTGTGTGTTAACCTTGAGTTCTTTGGAATGTGTTTTGACTAGCATTTGTTTTGTCTACAGAGATGGGACGAGAGAGAGGGTGGTGGGATCGGGAAGACAGACCATTTTGGGAGGCGCAATTGAATGTTCTAGGGTTGGACTGGTCTCAATCAATGTATATTGGCAAAGCTTTGAGAATATACAACAAAATACCTATTCTGTCTCTGGTGGTTTTTCAACTCAGCTTTAAGTGTCGGAAAGAACTTGGGAGCGAATTGTGACTTGAATTCCCTGGGAGGAACAACTGGTCCAAAACGCAACAGTTGCAATGTACAATTGAGCAAAATTATGTGCTAGTGAAGTTTTAACATGTTCCAAATAAAATAAATTCATTGATTGATTGATACATTTCTTGATCATGCATGAACAGGATAAGTGTGTGTGACCTGAGGTGGTGAACTCTTGCATCGTAGTCAGGATCTTCTCTGTGAGGTCCTCGGAGGAGGATATTAAGCCGCTCTTGAAATTCTGCTTTTGCCCGTTTAGCATGATATCGCTGTCGATTAAAACCTGCTGGAACCAGTCCCACTTGGCGTGTAGTGTACCCCGCAAATCCTGAAGCTGCAAGCACACAACAGTTGCAGAAAATACACCACAAAATAAAAATATATTTACACTATGCAAGTGTACCAAATAAAGTGTATGGGTGTATATTAAATAACATGCATGTTTAATTAACTCAATGAACAACTGTTGCATCACTCAAACACTTACATTTTGTTCGACAGGGAAACCATATTTGTCCAGAACAGCAAACTGTTCATTGATCAGAACAATGTCAGACTCAGTCTTGACTAAACTGCCTTGAAGAGACTCCAGAAGATGCAGGCTCTCACTCAGCTCCACAAGTGTCTTATTGGGTTGACTCAACCTGAAACACACACCCACACAAACGCGCGCACACAAAACCTCCTTACATTTATTTTCCTTTAACCTTTGTTATCAAACACTGATTGTGTTACTTAATGGGACGACCCACCTTTTGGCATTGTTATTCATGGAAGCGTGCAGTTCCTTGAGGTGGTTGCCTGCGATGCGCACAAGGAGCTGCATGAACTTAGATTGCCAGCGACTGCAGTGCTGCACCAACGAAGTCTTAAGTGGCGAACAGTCCAGCACAATGAATTGGAAGTTGGTCACTGTCTCTTCCTGCTGGATACTTGTTTCTATCTCTGTGTACCTGAGTAAAAAGAGATTCATTACAATATTTTTCTGTGTCTGGATGAATAAAAGTGTGACTAGGGGCAGTACCTGTGTATATCTGCATCAAAAGAAGCAACCGGTTGATTGAGTTTTTGGTAACGGTTTATGTAAGAGTCCTTGTTGGTCTCCCAGATATCTCTGTATTTGTCCCAGGTGGTCAAATACTCCTTCAAACGGCTGGCGGTGGCTGACATGCCTGCACCAACTGCAGCATGTATGTCTTTTATCTCCTCATCATTTCCTAAACCATCAAGAGATCAGGGGAGTTGGCAACACTTAGGTAGAGTAAGGGGAAAGTATTGAATTTGCCACAAACCAATATTGACGTGAATAGGATTCTCTGGGGAATGTTCGCAGGAGAGGAGCTCAGGCAGTCGCTTGAATTTGGAGATTGTGTTGATGATCTGAGGCAGAATGTCCAATATTTGTGCAAGGTCTCGGAGAGATGGGGAGAACTCAACCTGTCCCATTTTCCAAGGTAAAAAAAAATTAGTGCCAATATGGATCAGCTTTATTGAAATTTGCTAGAATAGTTGCTGGTACCCTAAGAATGGCCTTGGGATCCGGCTGGCGCAGTGACACAAGCACTCTGAACAAAGGAGTGGGTGATGATTTGCGGTCTCCGTTAATGGCCTGTGCTAATTTCTGCATGGAGCGCTTCACATTGCTGCGTAGGGCTTCCTCTAGCATATGGTCCACCTTCTCAGTGTAAGTGACCCAGTGTTCCTCCACCTTTTTGTTGGTTGGTTGAAATGTATTTCAAACATGAATACAGTTTAAAAATCATACATCACATATTTTTCATTTCTCTTTACAGCAGCCCAAAAAGGAGTAGGAAGAAGCAAAGCTTATTTAATACTAACCCCTTTCATAGCAATTATTAACACATATGTTTACTTCTTTTTACAATTTGTAGCACACTTTACATCAATTCATTCTAATTACAGTCGTCTTAATTAAAAAGTTAAGTCAGTTATGATTCACTTAATGAGATGAATAAAATATAGTATTTTCAAAAAGTTCAAGATCATTCATCCATCCATCTTCTTCGCTTATCCGAGGTCGGGTCGCGGGGGTAGCAGGGAAGCCCAGACTTCCCTCACCCCAGCCACTTTGTCCAGCCCCTGCCGAGGGATCCAGAGGCGTTCCCAGGCCAGCCGGGAGACATAGTCTTCCCAACGTGTTCTGGGTCTCCCCCGTGGCCTCCTGTCAGTCGGACATGCCCTAAACACCTCCCCTGGGAGGCATCCAAGGGGCATCTTGACTAGATGCCCTAACAACCTCATCTGGCTCCTCTCGATGTGGAGGAGCAGCGGCTTTACTTTGAGCTCCCCCTGGATGACAGAGCTTCTCACCCAATCTCTAAGGGAGAGTCACCCCACCCGGCGTAGGAAGCTCATTTCGGCCGCTTGTACCCGTGATCTTGTCCTTTCGGTTATAACCCAAAGCTCATGACCATAGGTGAGGATGGGAACGTAGATCGACCGGTAAATTGAGAGCTTTGCCTTACGGCTCAGCTCCTTCTTCACCACAACGGATCGATACAGCGTCCGCTTTACTGAAGACGCCGTACCGATCCGCCTGTCGATCTCACAATCCACTCTTCCCTCACTCGTGAACAAGACACCGAGGTACTTGAACTCCTCCACTTGGGGCAAGATCTCCTCCCCAACCCGGAGATGGAACTCCACCCTTTTCCGGGCGAGAACCATGGACTCGGACTTGGAGGTGCTGCTTCCCATCCCAGTCGCTTCACACTCGGCTGCGAACTGATCCAGTGAGAGCTGAAGATTGTGGCTAGATGAAGCCATCAGAACCACATCATCTGCAAAAAGCAGAGACCTAATCCTGGAGCCACCAAACCAGATACCCTCAACGCCCTGACTGCGCCTAGAAATTCTGTCCATAAAAGTTATGAACAGAATCGGTGACAAAGGGCAGCCTTGGCGGGGTCCAACCCTCACTGGAAATGGGTCCGACTTACTGCCGGCAATGCGGACCAAGCACTGACACTAATTATACAGGGAGCGGACCGCCACAATCAGACAGTCCATTACCCCCATACTCTCTGAGCACTCCCCACAGGACTTCCCGGGGTACACGGTCGAATGCCTTCTCCAAGTCCCCAAAGCACATGTAGACTGGTTGGGCAAACTCCCATGCACCCTCAAGGACCCTGCCGAGAGTATAGAGCTGGTCCAAAGTTCCACGACCAGGACGAAAACCACACTGTTCCTCCTGAATCCGAGGTTCGACTATCCGGCATAGCCTCCTCTCCAGTACACCTGAATAGACCTTACCGGGAAGGCGGAGGAGTGTGATCCCACGATAGTTGGAACACACCCTCCGGTTCCCCTTCTTAAAGAGAGGAACCACCACCCCGATCTGCCAATCCAGAGGTACCGCCCCCAATGTCCACGCGATGTTGCAGAGTCTTGTCAACCAAGACAGCCCCACAGCATCCAGAGCCTTAAGGAACTCCAGGCGGATCTCATCCACCCCCGTGCCTTGCCACCAAGGAGCTTTTTAACTACCTCGGCAACCCCAGCCTCAGAAATAGGAGAGCCCACCACAGATTCCCCAGGCACTGCTTCCTCATAGGAAGACGTGTTGGTAGAATGGAGGAGGTTTTCGAAGTATCCCCTCCACCGATCCACAACATCTGCAGTTGAGGTCAGCAGAACACTGTCCCCACCATACACAGTGTTGACATTGCACTGCTTCCCCTTCCTGAGGCGGCGGATGGTGGTCCAGAATCGCTTCGAAGCCATCTGGAAGTCGTTTTCCATGGCTTCCCCAAACTCCTCCCATGTCCCAGTTGTTGCCTCCGCGACCGCTGTAGCCGCACACCGCTTGGCCTGTCGGTACCTGTCTGCTTCCTCCGGAGTCCTATGAGCCAAAAGAACCCGATAGGACTCTTTCTTCAGTTTGACGGCATCCCTCACCGCTGGTGCGGGTTCTAGGATTACTGCCACGACAGGCACCAACCACCTTGCGGCCACAGATCCAATCGGCCGCCTCAACAATAGAGGTACGGAACATTGTCCACTCGGACTCAATGTCCAGCGCCTCCCTCGTGACATGTTCAAAGTTCTTCCAAATGTGGGAATTTAAACTCTCTCGGACAGGAGACTCTGCTAGGCGTTCTCAGCAGACCCTCACAATGCGTTTGGGCCTGCCAGGTCTGTCCGGCATCCTCCCCCACCATCGCAGCCAACTCACCACCAGATGGTGATCGGTAGAAAGTTCCGCCCCTCTCTTCATTGTAACTGCGGCCGAGGGTGTCCTGGTGCCAAGTGCACATATGGACACCCTTATGTTGAACATGGTATTTGTTATGGATAATCTGTGACGAGCACAAAAGTCCAATAACAAAACACTACTCGGGTTCAAATCCGGGCGGCCATTCTTCCCAATCACACCTCTCCAGGTTTCACTGTCGTTGCCAACATGAGCGTTGAAGTTCCCCAGTAGAACGAGGGAATCACCCGTGGGAGAACTCTCCAGTACTCCCTCGAGTGAATCCAAAAAGGGTGGGTACTCTGAGCTGCCACTTGGCGCTTAAACGCAAACAACAGTCAGGACCCTTCCCCCCCACCCGAAAGCGGAGGGAACCTACCCTCTCGTCCACTGAACTCCAACATGCAGGCTTTGAGCCGAGGGGCAACAAGAATTGCCACCTCAGCCCGTCGCCTCTCAATGCTGGCAACGCCAGAGTGGAAGAGAGTCCAGCCCCTCTCGAGAGAACTGGTTCCAGAGCCCTTGCTGTGCGTCGAAGTGAGTCCGACTATATCTAGCCGGAACTTCTCCACCTCGCGCACTAGCTCAGGCTCCTTCCCCCCCAGCGAGGTGACGTTCCACGTCCCAAGAGCTAGCTTATGTAGCCGAGGATCGGACCGCCAAGTGCCCTGCCTTCGGCTGCCGCCCAGCTCACATTGCACTCGACCTCTATGGCCCCTGCTAAGTTCAAGACCTTTCTTAGAATTATTATTTTTTGTACTTTGTAAACACTTGCACTGGTTTGTATATTCTCTTTACCCAACAATGTTATTCTTTGACCTTTTTTGTATCATGGTTAGTGAGTGAAGAGTACTTTGTAGTTATTTCCCCAGATTTCTACAAATAACTTAAATATGGTAACAAACTTAAGCAGCATTTCTACACATCACAGTGCTTGGTGATGGCTGATATTACCCTTATTTTTCATGACAACCTCCCCCTCGAATACAAAATATACTATATGGATACATCGATCAATGCTTAAGTACCTCAGGACCATCTTTAGAGAAGGTGTTGTGGATGTAAGTCATTATGTCAACAATGTGTTGGAGAGCAGAACGCAGTTCTTCCTGCTGACGCTGTCTGTGAGTCCGCTGATCAGTCTCAAACTCCCAGTTCCTGACAAGGATACGAATGATTTTGTTGGTGTTTTGGTACACATGCAATACATTTTGTTGTGTGATGATCTCACACCTGTACAAAGTCTTCCCATCAAGCCTCACTAGCAGTGTTTCACTGATCTGACGACAGAGTTTAGCTATGGCCAGATTAGACGCTTTGAAGCCATCAACTATCACCTGGACCTATAGTGGACACATTGAGGCGACTGCTATCAAACATCTCAGCAAGGATTTTAAAAACCTTTTCTGGAACATTACTTGTTCCACCTTGAATCAAAATTAAACATACAATAATGACAAATACTTTTTAAAATTAATTATAACCTTGGAAACCTGCATGAGGCAGTCCTTGACAAACGTGTTGGAAGATATTTTAAACATCCAGAAGAGTTTGGTAAAACCCGGCTGAATCTTCTTGTCCAGCATATGAATTTTCTTGGAAAACAGACCCAGCTCAATAGGAGTAAGCATTCCAATGATCCTGACACACACAAGACAGCCATTGAGTATTTGTAGTGTCTGCTTTGTCAACCATTTAGACCAGATTTGTGTCTACTGACCTGTTATAGTCCCGGGCGAGGTGCAGTGCTCTCTCCCTAAGGCATCGGAGATCTTCCCGATCCTGGTAAATCTCAGATACAAATCCTGGGATCTCAAAACTTTGCTGACTCCAGGACTTGATCTCCGCAAACAGATTCAACAAGTTGCTGAGGGGGGAAAACACAAACAAGAATGGGACTCATCAGAGCACAGTGGAAAACAGCATTAAATAGTATTTAGAATGCTCACTTGTCAAAGTTGACCTCAATCCTGCTGTCCTTGCTATGCAGCAGGAGTGGCCGCTCCAACTTCTTGACATACTGCAGCTCCAAGCCTTGGCGCCACTCAGCAAACCTCTGCGTCACCATGTCGTCCAGAGTGCGAATGCTTTGATTGTAGTTAACCAAAACCTGCCTGCAGCTGTGTGACTCAGGCATGATGGGGATCTTCTTCAGCATCTGATGTGGAAGAGCAGAGAGAATTCATCAATATAGAATGGTTAAAGTAATTTGTTGTGTACAGCAGACAGACTCACTTCCATTTGGCTTTCTAAATGGAATTTGAGGGCCCTTGCTCTGTGGGCCTGGCCTGCCAAATGTGGCATATAGTCAGGGATGGACAGTGTCTCTGGAGAAATATGTTTGGTGAGCCTATTGTTCTCCTTCTTGAAGATGGTGTATATTTCTTCCACCATCTCATCTATTTTGCTCCCAATAGACTATGACAAGGCAGAATTAGGTTAGCAGTTGAGTGAAGCATTTACTGATCACATATCACTAAAAACATCTCCAGAAAGATCAAGACCACTGAAGATGGTTGTAATAGTGCAAAAAAAAACCACCTTCCGGGCAGTGATGGGCTTGAAAATGTCCACCAGCCGAAGTCCTTCCTCCAATGAGTTGACAGTCTTGAACACAGAGGTGATCAGGTTCTGCAGCATTATATCAAGATCTTTGAGAAATGCACGGAACCTATAACATTTATTTCATGTTATTATTGTAATAATTAAAATTAATTAAAATACAGTACATCAGGAAAATATACACAGCGCTTCACTTTTTCCACATTTTGTTATGTTATATATTTTTGTCCTCAAAATAATACACACATTAAAACAATGTGAAAAAAAACGTTTTAAGATTTTGCAAACTTGGAAAAAAAAAACAACAACTAAGAAATCACATGTACATAAGTATTCACAGCCTTTGCCATGAAACTCAAAAGAGAGCTCAGGTGCATCCTGTTTCAACTGATCATCCTTGAGATAATTGGAGTCCATCTGTGGTAAATTCAGTTGATTGGGCATGATCTGGAAAGGCACACACTTCTCTATATATACCGTATTTTTCGGATTATAAATCGCTCCGGAGTATAAATCGCACCGGCCGAAAATGCATAATAAAGAAGGAAAAAAACATATATAAGTCGCACTAGAGTATAAGTCGCATTTTTGGGGGAAATTTATTTGATAAAATCCAACACCAAGAATAGACATTTGAAACGCAATTTTCAAGCACCCATTTGTGAATTCGTTCCTCGAGCTGTGGCCACCTAGCTTTTAGTCCGCGATGAGTTTTTTAGTTTTCTTCATTTCAGTAAGAGTAGCCTCCGCTTTCTCGCTTACTCAAAACTTTCTTTCTGCTGCTCGATTGCCGTTTTCTGCTACATATTTCACTACTTCCAGCTTGAAACCTGCAGTATATGATTTCCTTTTCGGTGCCATTTTTGTTCAGCTCTTCTCAGTTTTTATAAGTTACCGGCAATGTTGAAATTATCAATTTTCATAGGTACGGAAGTAGTAGCAGGTAGCATCTTTTTTTTCACAATGCACTTCTGCCATGACCCGCCCCCGCCAAATTTTTATTGGTTGACGTGTGTGTGTGACGATTGCTGATATACACCTAGTCTCTTACGTGAATGAGATAAATAATATTATTTGATATTTTACGGTAATGTATTAATAATTTCACACATAAGTCTCTCCAGAGTATAAATCGCAACCCCGGGCAAACTATGAAAAAAACTGCAATTTATAATCCGAAAAATACGGTAATATCCCACATTGATGTGCATGGCAAAGCACAAACCAAGCATGAAGTCGAAAGAACTGTCTGTAGACCTCTCAGACAGGATTGTCTCGAGACACAAATCTGGGGAAGGGTACAGAAAAATATCTGCAGCCTTGAGTAAAGCTGGGCGATATGTCAAAAAAATGGTGATGTATCATGTTGTAATTGTATGCATGTTCGAAATAAACTCAAACCATAAACATTTCTTGGCCGATTCAAAGAATTCCAACACCAACCAATTCAGCTCATTCAGGACATTTTACGTTTTAACCTAAAATCTTGATTTCGTTACTTGGTGCCAGCTTAAAAGTATGCTAGCTATTCCCCTGTTAACATACTAATGTTAGCATGCTAACGTTTTATGCTAGCATTTTAGCTAGTTTCGTACTTTATAATCTGAAAAACATGTATTTTGCTATGTGCTGCCATCTTAGAAGTATGTTAGCTTATTCCACTGCAATTGTTATCAGTAAATGTTAGCATGCTAGCATTTTTGTTTGTTAGTTTTAGTTAGTTACATTTTAACCTAATAATGACAGATTTTGCTACTTAACGCTCATTTTAGAAGTATGCTAGCCGTTCCCCTGTTGCAACTTTTTATGCCAGCATTTTTGTCACGACCAGGGCGCATTGGAATGCGTCCTCATCCTTGCGCGCTGCAAGCACCGCAGGACACGCTCCCACACGCACCGCGCAGACCGCGGCCACGCACCTCCACAGCTGGCGGCAATCATCTATCAGCACACCTGCCGTTAATGAAGTAGCTGCCTTCATAATCTTGGACAACCTGGCATGCCGCCGCCGGAATATAGTCTTCTGTTGGCGTTCAGTAAGCTATTCTTCTGATGCAACTCGCTTTATGCTCTCTATCTGTCCTCTCTGTGCTTTCCCTGCGTTGATTGTCGTGTCCTCCCTCACCCCGCAGTGCCCTGTGTGCATCCCCGAGTCAAGCTGTGCGTCTTGTGCTCCCGGATCTTCCCTGCCTTCCCCGCGCTTCCTAGTTTCTCGACTCCTCGCTCGCCCCGGACTACGACGACTCGCTCCTGCCTCTCGACCACGCTTCCGCCCCTGGACCACCCTTGTCTGACAGCCCCGCTCCTCTCAACACACACCTCCAACACTTACGGTAAAACGTTCCAGTTAAATACTACACATAGTCTTACACCGTACACACTCTTGGATTTTTGTCACACTCCATTTCCTTAGTTCGTATATTTAGTATTGTTTTATTATTATATATATTTGGACTATAAAAATAATAAATGATTTAACATTACCGCCCTCTAGTGTCTGTCGCCGTCACCTCCCCTTAGTCCAACCATAACAATTTTAGCTGCTGGGATATATACATTATGTTACTTTGGAACCTCTTGGGGTGTGCTAAGTCTTCTAGCTATACCAACAGTTAGCATTTTAAGATTGATAATACATTTCAGTTTAACCTTTAAACTATTTTAACTCTCTCTGAGCTGCCACCTTATTGTGGTAGAGGAGTTTCCGTGTCTCAATTACCCTAAGAGCTATGTTGTCTGGGAACTTCTACACCCTCTGGTAGGGTCTCCCAAGACAAACAGGTCCTAGGTAAGGGACCAGACAAAGAGCAGCTCGAAGACCTTTATGAAAAAGATAAGACATAGACCCAGATTTTCCTCACCCGGACGCGGGTCACCTGGCCCACTCTAGAGCCAGGCCCAGATGCGGGGATCGATGGTGGATACCTGATGGCCTGGCCTGTCCCCATGGGGCACCGCCCGAAGAGGCAACGTTGGTCCCCTCCTCCAATGGGCTGAAATGGAGCAGCTGGTACATAACTGCACCTGTTGCCTTCTGAGCGTGAAAACGAGCCAACCTGCCAAGGCGCCTCTCACATCAACTCCATGGCCTGCAGCACCATGGGAACACCAGCACATGCCCGATTCCTGCTGGTTGTGCATGACTTGCACTCCAAGTTAAGCTCCACCAAAACGCCCAACATTACTGACCGCCTAAACAGGCTTTTTGGTTGCTGGGGCTTACACAGGGCATTCACAATGTACAATGGTTCCCAATTCTCATCAGCCGAGTTTGTAGTGTTACTAGCAAGGCACTTTAACAAGTACATTAGAATGGCTGTGTATTATCCTGAGAACAATATGGGGTGGAAAGTCTGAATGAAACCCTGTTCGACCATTCTGGCATTCAAATACCACCACTATGGAGTTGTCAGTGCTGCTAATGATTGTAAGAGAACTGAGGCAACCACTGGACTCCTTGAGGGCTGGACCCGCCGCGGCGTAGATGTAGCCAGCTCCACAGTGGGCCGGAACTTTGTTTGAGGACTGGACCCACCGCGGCGTAGACGTAGCCAGCTCCACAGTGGGCCAGGGCTTGGATAGAAGGCTCACATGCCAGATGAAGGGCGGATCTGGTGTTTATGACAGAGTTCAGCTGTGCTATTTGTGGGTGGGGTCATCCTCACCCCCGAAATAACTTGACAACCTACTGGTTGGAGCCATACATGGCGAATCAGCAGTTTGGCTCCACAACTTACCAATTGGGAGATGAGACCCGGTGGTACTTTCCTGCACTGGGATACAACTGTAGTAGGCTGTGCTCCAGGTCCGGCAGTTTTCTAGTGGCCAGTTGGGCTGAGGGTGTGCCCCGCGGGTGGCAACATGCCATAGCATAGTAAATAACAATACATCACTTCCTGTTTCCTGTTTGGAGTTCGCGCGCGTCAATGTAAGGCTGTCGAGTTTAACGATCACCTTGTGCAAAACCAGCACATCTTTTCTGTACTTTTTTGGCTTCACTGTGTCACTGTGCCGTGACACTTTGCAGTTTGTGTCGATCGGTGCTGCGGGCTAGCACACCGAAGCCGGCTAGCATTAGCAGCCTGAGATACGGAGGTGGGATTTTTCTTCTGTTGCTGGATGCGTCGGCATATAGACCATCAGAATGCCTCCACCAAGGAAAAGCTCGACATCGGAGGAGTTACAGGAGATGAAGGTCACACTCCACTCCCTGTGCAGCAATGTGACTGCTGTCAGAACACAGCAGGAGCAGCTTCTTGGCCTACTGGAAGAGGTGAAACAACTACGCCTACAGAACGTGGGAAAAAGACCGGCGCATTGTGGACCTGGAGCGGCGAGTGGATGAGCTGGAGCAATACTCCCGCATGAATGATGTGGTCATCACCGGGATCAATATCAAGCCACGCTCCTACGCGCGTGCGGTGGCCGCGGACAGCGGGGAGCCCAGCGAGCAGGAGACACAGTCGGTGGAGCAGCAGGTGGCTTCCTATCTCCAGAGCAGGGGGATAGAGATGGACCTGGAGCACATCGAGGCTTGTCACCCACTGCCCATGAGGAACCAGAGACCACCAGTTGTCATCATGAGATTCACAAACAGGAAAAAGAAAATCGCACTATTGAAGCAAGGGCGCAAACTGAAAGGTACAGATGTTTTCATAAATGAACACTTGACAAAGAAAAATGCTGACATCGCAAGGATCGCACGACAACTTAAAAGGCAAAGCAAGATTCAACAAACCTGGGTAACGAACTGTAAGATCTTCATTAAACTAAATGGGACGCCGGAGGAAGCAAAAGTCTTGGTGGTAAGGAAAATAAAAGATCTTGATAAGTATTGACATTGATGCAGTACTTGGTATCAATGTAGCTTTGTGACTTTTACATCATTTCAATGCTACCCACACCAAGAACACAGACCACACCAAGTATTGCTATGGACATGTTACAGAAGATCCTACAATATCAACAAAAAGAACTGAACATGTGTGAGTATCAAGAGCACGCCACAACAGAGACTGATATGGAGATAGACCCTGATAATAATTTTTTCTCTGCGATTGTTAAAAACTGTAATTATTTTACCCGTGAACAAAATGAAAACAGTGTAAAATCAGAAGATAGTCTATCAATAATACATTTTAATAGTCGAAGCATGTACACTAACTTTGAGGCTATCAAGGATTACTTGAAAGAATTTCCTCATCCATTTACCACTATTGCAATTACTGAAACCTGGTTCAACAATGATAAAGGTATTGATTTTAGTCTGAATGACTATGAATTAAGATACATAAACACAATAAATAAAATAGGAGGAGGGGTCGCATTGTACATTCATAAATCTGTTACATATAAAGTTTTAACAAACATGACCATAGCAGTCGATGGATTATATGAATGTTTAACAGTGGAAATCCTAAATGACAAAAAGACAAATATCTTTATGAGTTGTGTATACCGGGCACCTGGTTCAAGCATAGAAACTTTTAATGAGTGGATGGGTAAACTATTTTCCTCTGTGAACCATAAAACCATATTTATCTATGGTGATTTTAACATTGATTTGTTAAACTCAACCAAGCAAAAACATGTTGATGACTTCATTGACACAATGTACAGCTAGTCTCTATATCCAACCATAACCAAACCAAGCAGAATAACAACACATAGTGCAACAATCATCGACAACAGGGTTCGATCGAACCCAAGTTAAGAACCACTGGAATAATCACTGAATGGAGAACTGGGGGTGAGATTAAATAAATGATCTTCTTTCCACTCCCTTTCAGGCAAACTGGACAATCATGCATTACATACTATACATTACCTTTTGCACTATATTAATTTATATTATTATGTGTTGTCAACATTGTACTTTTTTATGTCATTGCCTGAAATAAATAAATAAATGAATGAATGAATGAAAATAGCCAAGGGGCCCTCAGCGAGCAAATGGCCCCCCTGGTCTGGCATGGGGACTATGTTGTTGGATGTGGGGTTTTGGTTGTTTATTCCTTTGGGGGATTCAAGTGTGATGTTCATAACGTGTATGTATGGGTTCTGGTAATGTCTTACTGTCCTTATAAGGTTTGGCTGTCAAGTGGGACAGTTGCCGTAATATGTGGCAGTTGAATAAAGGGTGTTAACAAAACAACAAGTGTTGTTGTGCTGCACATATATAACAATTGTGGACACACCTGTTGAACTCAATGTGCCATGTAGTGTTCTCCACCTCCAGGATGCGTTGGTCAACAGAGCGCAGGGTTTCGAGGCCGTGCTGGAACTTGGCCTCGATCTTAACAAGGGAAAGAGTGAGCTCGGGGCCCTGATAGCCACTGAAGCACGGCAGCGGTCTCTGGGTGCCGTCATCCCAGCGGGCAAACTGCTGTTGTGTGTCACACACCTAGAATGAAAACCAAACATAATCTCTGGCACTGTGCACAACATACAATTGGTACTATCCTGTTTCAGATGGGTCAAATGTGTGCACCTCAATCAAGTCTTTAAACCTCTGAATGCAGGCATCAACTGGGACGAAAATGTTTGTTTGGTCCAGGAGCCAGCCTTTTTTAGATTGTCTGAAAGAAAAAAAAGGTGAGTGTATGCAACAATTCCATCTGAACGCAAAGCATCTGTCATACATTGCCAAATAATATGGATTTATTTCTCTTACTCGTGGTGCACCTCGACAGCGCGTGCGTAGATGCTCTTCCAGGTCTCGCAGCACTGGATGCAGTCAATTAGGTCTTGCTTGCTGGAGGTTACAAAGCCCTCAAAGATCCTTTCCAGAGAGATACTCTTGATGCACAGGCGGATGATCTCGTAGCTTGTCTGCAAGCCAGCAGCAAATTAGAAGTTTTAATATACATTATTTCTGTTATTTTATGAAGCTGAAACTGGTCTCTTCTTAAAGTTTCTTTCCTTTAATGTACTTGTGAACTTCTACAGAGCACCAAAAGAGAGCATTATGTGTCTCAATGCCCAGATTTTACACGGGTACAGTAAGAACAGCACAGAGGTCCTGTGATGCCTTGTACCAGACCAGTATGCTATGCCTATATGCTGGATGAGTCCAAAGGAGGGCTAGAAGAACAGCGGCAGATTCTTCCTACCCAATAAATTTGTAGCAATTGAGCAGCCGTGACATAATGTACACTTAACATGTATGTTCTTGCTTTTTACATCAATGACGTTGAAGTCGCGGCTGTATTTCAGTTCTAAAAACACCAGTTTTAACTTGATGTCCATGAATGCACCTTCGCATGAGTGTGGAAATTGGAACTGAGCACTGCTGTTGACGTGAAGAAGAGTGTCAGTCTCTGTATCCTACTGTCCAACGCTACAACAATAATGTGCTACATTTCACTGTTGATAGCAGCACTGGTGTTGTAACATTTTAGATGAATATACATTTTTTATTTAATTAGTCAGATTACCCGTTGAAAACAGTAACGGCATGAGTAACCACATTTTTTGAGACCTAATTATGTGGATGTTGGCCTACTGCTTATTAGCTTCTTGTTGTTGCTCAGTTAGTAAATGTAGGGTTCAGTTTTCCATTGGACCATTTTTGTGTAGAGATGGTGTGCCAGGATGCATTGTGCATGTGGAGATATTCTACCTGTGCATGGTTGCATAGGTTTTATTCACATAGTCTGGCTTCTTCTCATAGCCCATCCCAATGTATAACTCTACCTTAATAAAGAGGCCTGTGATCCGCTCATTGGTGTTGTAATGGGTGGAGTTGATCCAGATGATACGAATGAGACTGACAATGTGCTTCAGCTTGGGAGCAAGTTCACTTATTTTAACTTGAGCCAGTTCTTTACAGGGGTCCACCAATAAGGACAGGAATCGCACATTGGACTGCGCCTCCATGGATGAATCCTGTGTGGGCAACACAACAAAGGACCAATGATAATGAGTACAACTGTTAACAGGCGGTTATGTTTTACATTTCCATTATTTTACTGTATGTAAGAGGGTTGGGGACAGACCAAGGAAGTACCAAGGTCATTTTTTTACATTTTCCATCATTTTCTCGTTAAATAAAAGCTGCCTTCACCTGCATTTCCTCTGTGAGTTTGCAGAAGCGCTTGACATAAAGCGAGTTGGCCAGCTCCAGCATTTGCTGAATGTGCTTGATGCCGGTCTTCTGCAGCTGTTGACTCATGTCCATCAGCTTGCCTGAGTGGCGCTCCCAGTACATTATCTCCTGCAGCGGACCACTGTTGTCGCTCACGGTGGTTTCTTGAACGTTCAACAGCTCCTTGATCTGGTCTGTCCAATGGATCAAGACAGCTAAAAATGTGGAGAGTAATTGTAGATACAGCTGTGCTCCAATGAACGTGTATTCAATGTTTAGACAGACTTACATTCCATCCTCTGCACCAGATGACTGTCCTTGCTGCCCTCTTCAGCGCTGTCAACCAGGCCTTCCATTGGAATGTACAACACGGTCTTACCCTCCTTCTCACAAACAGTCTCTGTTCAAACATGACATGGAAAACATTACACACTCCTAATTATGCAGTAATAACAAATCAAGCTCAGGGCACCCTCCACCTGTGAGGATGGCCAGGTAATTGTGCATGCCGTTGATGTAGTTGTCTTTGATACCCTTCTCCCAGTCACTGCTGATGTCGATGTCGTCTGTATGTAAGCTGGTCAGGAAGTGAAGCAGGCTCTCAGTGGGGTCGCCCTGCACATTCCCATATTCCACCTCTAAGTAGAAGCTCTCCGCAGTGATAATAGCTCCTGGCTCACGCATAAAATAGAACAGCTCCTCCACCACCTGACATGGAAGTTCATTACTTGGAGGGCGAAGTCAACCATGTTGTCTGGTACATGTTAAGATAAAAGCACAGGAATATGGGTGCTCTACCAAGTGGGGAAGTTGGTAAGTTTAAGCAATTCTTTGACTCAGACCTTTTATCCTGGTAATAGTTACCAATCAAAGCGGAGGAAATACACAGTACCTGTGATGGAAGGGAATAGTCCACCTTTAGTGTCATGTCTGTGTCCAAGTAGACCACCAAAGTGGAGATCGATGTGTCCTCAATGAAGTGATCTAGAACCTTCTCATGGTCTTCCAGCCACATCTCTTGGGTGATATCGGAAATGTCGACACAACGGATGAACTTCTGTGAGTGTGAAAGGCAGCAGGAAAATATATATGTGAGGGTTTTGTTTGGAAGCAGATATGAATAATAGCAACATTTTACCCGACGAATGATCTTGAGGGATTCTTGGTAGTCAATAATGATGTCTTCTTCAGTCTTTTCTTCTGCCTTATTGTCTGTATGGTCCTCAGATGTTTCATTTTTGTTTTCATCATCGTCAATGGGGTCATCTATGTTGTCATCATTGGTGTCCTCGGTGATGAGGTCTTCACTCTTTTCGTTAGTGTTAGTGTCTTCCTTATCCTCTGTGGTAACTAAGGTAGTCAGAAGACAACACACAAGGGTAGCATTGTCATTTTGAGGACCTTTAATCTGGTCAAGACAAAAAATAAATAAATAAAAAATACTAGGTGGTCACTTTAACGGAGGTTTGTGTTGACATTGATCAATTTTGATGAGTATGTCGTGCTCTCTCTGTCTCTCTCCAAATGGTCTCAAATCCACATTAACTAGACCAAAATGACCAGTGTACACACACTCTGAGAGACAATTACCAAATATGACCATAACCAGGCATTGATGAGTGAAATTCATCAAGAAATAAGACTGAAATGTCAGCTCGAAAATGTAAATAAATAGTGAAAGGTAGTTGGGCAGTTGAACAGACTGTACCTGCACTCTTGCTTATTATAGTTTGGGTAAGTCATCAGAAATGCTGCCTTCTTGCAGAACATGCATGAACCATTTTGACGTCATTATTTAATAAATAAATGATAAATGGGTTATATTTGTATAGCGCTTTTCTACCTTCAAGGTACTCAAAGCGCTTTGACAGTATTACCACATTCACCCATTCACACACTGATGGCGGGAGCTGCCATGCAAGGCGCTAACCAGCAGCCATCAGGAGCAAGGGGTGAAGTGTCTTGCCCAAGGACACAACGGACGTGACTAGGATGGTAGAAGGTGGGGATTGAACCCCAGTAACCAGCAACACTCCGATTGCTGGCACGGCCACTCTACCAACTTCGCCACGCCGTCCCCAATTTCATTGATATACTCTCTTATATCGGTAGGTAAATATCTGCCATAAAAACAAATTGTCCTATAAGTGAGTGACCCGAAAGAAGTCATGTTATTTTAAATGGCCGTCCAATCGAGGTGTGACTTTATGCATATATGCTTAAAATTTTTGGCCCGCTGATAAAAGTACAAGAATTCAGTTCAGTTCACTTTCAGTTTATTTCGAACATGCATACAATACAATGTCATTCATCACATATTTCCAGTTGTTTCATTACAGCCCTTTCGAAAAGGAGTAGGAAGAAGCTGAGCTTATTTAATCCTACCCCTTTTCATACCAGTAGCAATTGTATCCTAAATCCTTGTTCTCTGTAACATAACAGTGAACAAATAAATAAGCAAATAATATACCATAGTAAGTAAACTAATGTTAAATACATAAATAATCTGTCTCAATAAAATAAAAAAAGGGTTCAAGATGTTCATCAAAATTCTTGTTCTGTGTACTTTGTGAACACTTGTAGTTTGAACAGTCTCAAACTGAATTATATCGACGCTTTGTTTGATTTCTTTGGTTAAGCCATTCCATAATTGAATTCCACATACTGATATGCTAAAGGTTTTAAGTGTTGTACGAGCATACAAATGTTTTGAATTACATTTTCCTCTAAGGTTATATTTCTCCTCTTTTGTTGAGAAGAATTGTTGTACATTCTTGGTAGCATGTTATAGTTTGCTTTGTACATAATTTTAGCTGCTTGCAAATACACCAAATCGTTGAATTTGTGATTCAATAAATAAAGGGTTTGTATGTTCTCTATATCCAACATTATGTATTATTCCAATTGATCTTTTTTGTAACACCGCACTAAAGTGACCACAAAGAATATTTTTACATTTTTGTACAGACAAGTACGTACCAGACTACAAGTGTAAACACCCTAAAATTTAGTAAATAAACACCATTAATAATACACAAAACTGATAATACACAAAACTGTGGGCACTTTTGGGGAGGTCATAGTTGGTGTACTAACCAGAATAGTCGCCTTCGTCGTCCTCAGTTTTTTCTATGGTTTCCTGGCTTTGCGACTCCATCTCTCAGCATTCACGTTTATCTAGGGTTTTCAATTCGAAAAAAAACCCCAGCAACTTCACATGTCTGAGTTGAGTAGTGAATTCAGAGTTTTAAAAAAGCGCTTAAAACTCGCACATAAGCGGGAGCTAAACGTTTTTTTTAGCGCCGTGTGGATAGTAGCCGTCACCAAGGCGACTATTCTAAACACGGCGAGACATGAACACCGGTCAGACACCATTAATGAAATGGTGTTTAATCATTTGTGGCGTACAAAACTAAATTACGCCTATACATTCGGTAAAACACTTAGCTTTCTACACACATTTAGAAACACATTTTTAAAGTAAACCTTTAAATAAATATTCACCAGCTTCCACTCCCAAAATATATTAGCAGCAACCAGTCGAAACTGGAAAATGGACACTTTCTATTAATTAGCTGTAGTTTGTGGGCATACGTGAGCACCTCACTTATAATGACAACGGGGACGTCATAACGTCTCGTCACCGGATGAGGTCAAAAAGAAAAAAATATATATTCACTAAACTTTACGCTTCTAAAATGACATTATTTTCTTTCTCATAAAATACTTTAACAACTTCTACTCATATTTCTACTTTTTTTTTTTTTAATAAAAAATCATCTTTTTGCTCTATTGTATATTTGGTATGTGCCGCGAGCACCACTTTGGACACCTGTGGTATGCTGTAATGCAAGTTTACACTCTAAAAAGAATAATGGACAGAATATCTACAAAAAAAAAAAAGGAGCAGTTTTAAACTGTGAGCATTTTAAACAACCCACCAGCATGAGTGAAGTAGGATAATACAAAGTGTATTTCAATGCAGTGACTATTGTGCACAATAATTTACTATAAAACGACAAAATAATAATTTGACTTGCTAAACTGCATATAAATTTACAAAACAAAAAAAATGCAACATTATTGCGCTGAAGTGGTATGACTTTATTAATGGATGTGTCAACTGCAAAACAGTTGTAATACAAAAATTTAAAACCTTCCCTAGTAGCTAAATGATGCAACAAATCAATGTACCACCGTCACAGTGCAGATTTACTCTTTTCCTTTGTTCTTGAGTTATGTTGTCATAGAAGATGAGATAATTACAGGTTTCCAGTGTTGTCCAACCTGCGACTCCATCTGTGTGGTCATATGTTCCATAATGCAAAGGCTTAGCAACTGACACTGGCATTGAACATGCAACACAGGCACTGAAAACATGAACAGTCCTACAAGTATTTCACTCCAATTTAAATACAGTACAAAGAAAAATTCCCTCGAATATATATGCTGTAAAATGACACTTCCGTCCCTTTCAACAAGTTAAATAGTGTTCAGCACAAAGTCAGGAAGGCTGTAAATCTCCACATCATGAAGACATTCGCTCACTGTTGGCTCTGAGATGAGGTGATCATGTTTTTTGTTTGGCGGCGTTAATAGTTGTTTTGTTTTGTACAGCTTAAAAGTTCATCTCCAGGATTCAAACTATGACATTCAACAACCTACGCTGAGCAGGCACATGAATACGCAGAAGAAACTCATGACCACTTCAAATGTACGACCGTGTGTCACGGCCTCTAGGATCATGATGTGCAGCTTTGAGAGCCCGGTAAGAGAAAGAAATAAAGACGCAATTGGAAAAAAGCTTTTAGAAACCCAGTGGGTGAGGTGCCACCGTTCCACCGTTCTCCACCACAGCCGTGGAAATGGCCTGCAAGTTCTTGAAGAGATGCCTGGACTGATTGGAGCGCAGCGCCTTGATGTCCCGCATAAGTCTATCATGGCTCTGAAAGAAAATAAAAAAAAAAAGAGATAAATGTCATTATTATGATCCCTAAAAAGCATGCAGGCAATGAAGGAAATAATAAATTTTGATCATTTTACATTAAATCTTCCAACATACAAGCTTATCTTGAGGACATTTGTTGTGTGTTAAGTTAGTGTGCATTTTGGAGCACATCTCACCTCTACACACCAGGTCTCGCACAAAACCTTCTCATGTTGGGCTGAAGGCAGGCCCTGACTGAGTGAACGTGAAGCCCTGTGGAGGACAACAATCACACTAGGCTTTGCAGATATACAGTATGTGGACACACATGGACAAGAAGAATGTTTTTCTACCTCGCGAGGACAACAACCATGGTGTAAATGTCAATTGCGCAGTCGGCAACTCTCTGCAATACAAACTGCTCATCTGCAACAGGAACATATTGTTTATTCTCCCCATTTTCACAAATGTGCCGAGCAATGTGTGGGATATGTCTTTTCACACACTCACCAATAATCTTCTTGCCATGTTTGATAAGAAGCTCCTCGATGGCAATGCCAAATTGTTCAACAGCTTTTACGGCCTGTGTGAAAGAGGCAAACAAATATAAAAAGTTGATGAAATCACTTTTTGTGGCACAAATAATTAAGACTGATTAACACACCAGTTCACCACTATGAGCCAGCTCCGGATGGACGGTGCCTTGAAGTGTCAAGCCTGTGCTTAAGCCTGCTTTCCTAAAAAGCGAGAGGCGTATCAGTTTCATTCTGGTTGCGAATGGCAAAGCACAACAGAGCACTGAAAGGTTACCTTTTAGCTCTCTTGGTGAGCTCTTCTGCCAGGAGCCCAGCATTGCCGAGTGGGTTCTTCATTGCTTTTTGCAAGCTCTTCAACTGGTTGCCAGCATTCTGAGGAGCAGACAGAACATGTGTGAGTCATGCAGTCTCTCTCAAACAAGATATACTCTATCATCCATAATATCCACCTGGAAGCCATTGAGGGCCACAAAAAGTCTGAGGATGTCGTTGGTACCCTCGAAGATGCGGAAAATTCTCAGATCTCTCATCACTCGCTCTATTCCGGAGTCCTGTGGAAGACCATGTGTACTAGTTCACTTGGAGAACGATAGTCAGGTGCAGCATTAACGTGTACAGGTTAGCATGTATGTGCCCTTTAAATGCTTGCAGAAAAAAACCTCTTGATGGCCCAATCACATTTTCTGACTGAATGTTTTCCATTGTGTGAAGAGCCTGGAAATGATAAGACGGGTGCAGTGTGGTTCATTTTTAGAAACATTATTTAAAAGCTTATCTCGACACCTCTAAGAAAGCTGACTGGGGTCAACATAGACAGTTGTTCAGACAGAAAATAACCATTGCTTGCACATTTACTTGTGACTTTGGCCAGAGACAAGAGGCCAATAAGCGATTATTCGATCTCCGGCAGATTTTTAACATTGTTTTTTTCCATTTGTGCATATTTTTATTTTGATCTTGTGCTTTTAAGATATTGTAACGACGGGAGTATTGTCTATGGTTCTGAGCTGTGATTGAGTGATTGTCTACAAGGGCATTTCCTGCTATGTAGTTATAGCCAGCGCAAGAGATAAGGTAAGCTGACCAGCCAAGTAAACTGCAATGAAGTGTGAAGTGCTTCTTGCTGTAAAGGTAGACAGTGCTCTTTTGTAGACGCCAATAAAAGCCTCAGTGCATGGTCATCCTGCCTGAACAACATTCCACAAACATTACAATATTTTGACTGTTTAACAGAGCTGCAATGGTGATCACAGCAGTTATTCTCAAATAGAGGGTCAGGACCTCCCGGGGGATCACAAGCAATAGGGGAGATTACCGCAGTACCAAGCGGTAGAAATGTATGAATGGATGTGTCTACACTGTCATATTCATGTTAAAACATAATGCAAACATGCAGCTAGGTGGCAGCAGTGCTCAATCTCATCAGTCTCCCCACAGGAAATAAATGAGCACTGGACTACAGAACCAATAAGGCTTTTGTAAATGATAAAATCTTCATTCCCGGGTCAAACAATTTTTTTAAAAGAAATTAAAAATAGGTGGAGAATCCTTGCCAATACTGCTGTTCTTTTATTTTAAAGCTTATTTTGCAATTGACAAGCAGCCTCTGTGATCACACTTTATTGCTGTGTCACTGGACAGTATTTATGTTGTGGCTTAGCAATAATGATGATAAAGTTGACAATACTACAACTGGAATGATCTCTTACCTTCATGTAGCCCATGCCACCCATGACCTGAATGCACTCGTCAGTCACAGTCCAAGCGGCTTCCTGTTAACAAAAAGATGCGAATGAGCACCTGCAATACAAACCTATTACCCCAGATTTGCACTGAATGCGAAATTGCCGCGGACCGGCACACACACGGCAGCGTACTCTTTCCGTTTTTATTTAAGTCAATGTGTCCGTTTCCACCGCCCGGTGTCAGTGATGAACGCGGGCGGTGGGGAGACTGTTGATTGGATTGAGCTGGTATGCCGTTGACGTTCCGCATACCAGCGCTAGATATACGCAGTTATTTTTGCAACAAATCCGTTCTATTTAGCTAAAATCTGCTAGTGTTGGACAGGAACTTAGGCACAAAAAGAAAATTAAGTATCTGGTTTACTTTCAAAATAAAATACTCCGTTTTCAAGGCGGATCGTATTTTACACTTTGAAAGGTCCTAATGAAGTTAACTTGTCAAAGATGTTACTGATGTATTGTTGCTTGCTGCAAACAAAATAACACGGTTTATCAAAGCAGGACCAAATGTATTTGCTTCTGCTCCTCTTGAAGGACACAAACTTTATGTGGTTCACTTCATTAAAACTTTCCTTATCACGTTAGTATGAGCGGATTCACAAAACCTCGTAAAAGTCAGCGTTATTTCGCTGCACAACAAAGCCGCAACAGAACAGCGGTGAGGATGACTGGACGGCAGAGGACGGCGTCCTCCCGCGGGGTCAAGTTGTCCCGCGGCCGTTACGCATTCAGTGGAAATCCGGGGTTATGACATGTTCATGGAAAGCTTCTCACAGAGGCAAATATCTTGCTGATAGCAGCTTCAATCTGGAATTCAGTTGCTCCGCTGTCCATGTTTCCACTGATCATGTAGGCCAGAGACTGCAGAAAACACATGTCAGCAGTTTAGCAGATTTAAAGCGATGATGCTAAACGTCTACCAACCTCTGTGACGTACTGCAGCATGGTCATACGAGCAAGCTTCTCTTGTATGGTCCCATAAGTGTGGATCTTGTTTCCAAACTGGGTCCTATTGGTTGCATGGTCCACCTGATGAAAAGGAAAAAAGCAACCTTTAACCATTAAATGCATTCATATGATGTAGGAGTGTCCAAATTCTGGCCAGGGAACCATATACGGGCTACAGCTTATTTTTACTAGAGGCACATTGGAGAGATAAAAAGGCAAAAATGGGGAAAAAGAGCAAGAAGGCACAACAAAGAGAAAAATCTGAAATGTTGACTCTAATATCTAAAACAAAACCTATCCATCCATCCATCCATCTATTTTCTATATCCCTTGCAGAGCTGCCAACATTTGATGTTTGCAATCTGGAAGATTCCCCCAGCCCCTAGAGTTTTATCATTTTCAACTGTCTGTGAGACCGTGAATAAGTACAGGCTGAGTCCTGACTGGTGATTTGATGAGCAAGCATTTTGCAATAGAATAGAATAGAAAGTACTTAATTGATCCCTGGGGGAAATTCAGCACCACAGTTCGCTCACAATAGACAATAAACATTTATGTATTTTTACATGTGAATAATATAAATACAGTCTATTATACAGCATTATTCACATGTGAATAACATAAATACAGTCTATTATACAGCATTATTCACATGTGAATAACATAAATACAGTCTATTATCCATCTGTTTTCTATATCCCTTGCAGAACTGCCAACATTTGATGTTTGCAATCTGGAAGATTCCCCCAGCCCCTAGAGTTTTATCATTTTCAACTGTCTGTGAGACTGTGAATAAGTACATGCTGAGTCCTGACTGGTGATTTGATGAGCAAGCAGGGAAAGGGAGGGAAAGCAGGGATGTGTGGGGGCAGTTGAGAAGACCGCTGCATGCTAAGAAGAAGTTTGTTGCCGTTATTTTGGTCCTTTATATCAATATCTTACATCAACATCACAATTCCGGAGATTTTTTTAACGTCAATTGGAATGTTTTAGACAAAGACAATATCCAGGAGTCTCCCACAGAATGCAGAGGAGTTTGCAGGTCTGCCAGAGGCTATCCCAGCTGGCTTTAGTCGATAGGTGAGGTACAACCTGGACCACCAGTCAATCGCAGACCACATATGCAGTGTTTCCAATATATGCATTTAAGTTTAAGGCAACCAGGAGTAAACATTTAAAATATATATTTTTTTCTCTCAAGATTTTGCAATAGAATAGAATAGAAAGTACTTCATTGATACCTGGGGGAAATTCAGCACCACAGTTCGCTCACAATAGACAATAAACATGTATCGGTATTTTTACATGTGAATAGTATAAATACAATCTATTATACAGCATTATTCACAAGTGAATAACATAAATATAGTCTATTATACAGCATTATTCACATGTGAATAATATAAATACAGTCTATTATACATTCAAGTACAGTCAAAAAGGAACATATGCATTATACAGTCTGATGGCTGTACAGTAACACTTCCCCTTCTAGGTGATGTATGTGCTTCTATCTCCTGCAATCATGTTCCACAAAACATTGACCACGTTATTTGTTTTTAAATTCAGAGTTTGAGGTTTGAGCAACAGGCTTCCGTAGTTACCGTAGTCAGCACACAAACAAAGCTAGCGTATGTTGCTGCAGGAGCAGGAGACTTACTGAGGAGTACAAAGTTAGCGGTCAGTATTCTTTGCTGCAAAGTTTGGTGAAAATATGCCTGTAAATAGAAATTAAAATGCTCTTAAATGTAAATTTTCTTCTGTTAAATCTAATTTGATAAATGTTTGGAGAAGTTTGCACTGCTAATTTTCATTAACCTGTCAAAGAGCTGGTCCATTGTTGCATTAGAGCTAACTTTTCAACCTATATAAAATGTATTGCTTTTTTCAGTTTATAACAAACTGTATTATTGATTGAATATGATTCCTGCAAGTATGTGCACATCATATGTATATTAATGTACTTTCTTTTGTGTGCTTAGTTTGACTGTAACTTCATTGTGAAGACTCAACACACAAACTCAAATTGTGTTTCATCTCTAATTTTAAGGGGACCTGCACTTTTTGGGGGAAATGTTGCTTATTGTTCACAATCATGAGAGACAAGAACACACATCCTTTTTTTTTTTTAAACAATTTTAAAGATGATTAAAAAAACGCTTGAAAGATGTGGCATTTGTTTTGCGAAGTATGGGAAATCTCCTGAGAAAATTGGTAAAAACATGAGATTTCTCTACATCACAATAACTCTGAAGTCACTCAACTTTGTAGTCGTTAATGGATTTGATACATTGTAAAGTTTCCTTGTGAGGAACCCTGAAATATTTCAAACATTTAAATAAAATCAATTCTGGGTTCCTTCACAGAGCTTATAGGCGACATGTTTCAAGCTGGCTGACAATTTCTTTCTGGATGTTAAAGAAGGTATGAGAACGCTTCATCTTCTTCTTTCAGAGTCTCTGCAGGTTTCCACAAGTCAAATGTAGAACTTTTTAGGACTTTAAGACCATAATGAATATAACTTAAGACCAATTAATATCCATACGGACAAAAAACTACAAAGACAAAAAGAAAATCAGAGGGCCAGAATTAATTGTAAGTTTATGAATTAACTCACTGCTCTTTCACATTAGAAAACACAATGGTTAAACCAAATACTCTGGAAAATTCTCTATTGTAAACTAATTGAAAAACATTAGCAAAAATACCAGCCAATTTTCAGATTTGCCATTGAACTGTATTCTTGCAAAAGGTACAGTGTGCTTCATATCAAGTGTTTTCAAGTAACAACAACAACGCCAGCAATAGTAGAAGAAAACACAACATGTTTGTGAAAGGGACTGTTAGCATCTCTGCTAAAGTTAATTGTTAACTTTTGCTGTGTTTTTCGACTGTCAGAATTGAGCAAACAGATAAAAACATCTACGGTACTACTACTGTATTTTCACAAAGTTGTGAAAAAACAGAGTGCCGACAGAGCGATTGTCTAAAAAGAAAGAAGGTGAATATGGCTTGCAAGCCTTAAACAGAATTTGGATGTGAATAATGTGGATAACATTCAAATTTGCTCAGCTCATTTTATATCTGGTATGTATGAATACATTTGCTAACCTGTTTATAATGCAGTCATTTCCAGTCTACTTACAGCTTGATTGATTGCTCCTTTCATGGTGCCAGAGAGGGCGGCCGCCATGCCAAATCTGCCATTGTTGAGGATGTTCATAGCAACCTTGAAACCACCGCCAATCTCACCCAGCACACAGTCTGCCGGCACGCGAACATTGTCGAAATAAACCTCAGCCGTGTTTGAGGCCTTGATGCCCATCTTCTTCTCTGGTGGCCCACTGAAAATTAGGAAGAAGGGGAAAAAATCAAAAATCAACTCTCGTCACACAACTTTGTGACCTACAGTCAGGGAAAAAAAGTCTCACTGTGTCACACCACCGAAGCTCTTCTCCACAACTAAGGCTGTGATCTTGTCCTTCATCTGTCCAGTCTTAGGATCCTTCATTGGCGTCTTGGCAAACACTGTGAAGATCTCAGCCAGACCTCCATTGCTGCCGAGAGCAAAATGTCATAAAAGTAAGAATATACTTTTTTAAATTGTGAATATGCAATGTCAGACATGTGGTCTCACCTGATCCAGATCTTGCTGCCACTGAGAGTAAAATACTTTCCGCAGGGGGATTGAACAGCTGTGGTTTTGATGGAGGCAGCATCAGAGCCACTGGCTGGTTCCGTCAGGCAAAAGGCAGCAATGTGCTCACCTGCACATACACATCAAAAGTCGCTAATGTCTTTCCTTTAAATTATGTTTTTAAGTAAATATACAAAATTACTGCTCGGACTGCGCAATTAAAAAGCCCCCCCAAAATTGCGAAGTAGATTTAGATTTAAAAATGTTGTATTTTTAAATATGGACTATTGAGCGCCATCAAAACAACGCTGCCTTTTTACACAACAAACTTCCTTCTCACGCTATCTGTCCCTAACATACCCTGGCCAGTGAGGCATGGTGGACATCATTAATCAGCTAAGGGAAGGAGCTATGGCGCCCACGCACGCAGACACGCACATAGTAAAAATGTATCGATACAAACCGATAACCAATTTTAACTTTAGAGAGATATGAATACCGGGTACATTGTTTGGCGAGCCTCAGAAATGATCTATATGTAGTATGGAAAGATCGATGTCCAGGTGTAAAGTCATTATACGGTTGATTGTAGATCTGATACAAACTATGGCCGCTTGAATCTTGCTAGACTTCTGAGTACGGTTCTCCTTTGCGACTGACAACGACAGAGCAACATAGCAGTCAGCCCTGCTGCACTGAAATAGTTTACAAACAATGCACCCCTGAATATTAAATCTAAAGTGTGGTAAACATTGGGATATTTTTTATTTTTTTAATAGTCAGTTGGCCATTTGTAAAGCAGTGATAAAGTCGCGGCAGCACGATTAATCTGAGCACTCACCCGTTGTGACGGCATCGAGACACTCAAGCCGGCAATGAGGGAGCTAAGGAGGCTAATGCTAGCAGACCTACCAATTGGCAAGACAAGAAGACACTGATTTGAAACACTTCCAGCTTCAACTTTGCCACAACTCTGCGAGGTAATCACAGCATCTACTACACTGTTCATTGTGCTAAAGACCTAGCTCAGAGCTACCAAGCCTGAGAGTCACGCAATTTAACACACTTGACATTTCTCACGCTTAAATGTTGCACCTTTACTACTCTATATTTATTTTTTCATAATATTATGAAATAATAATAATATTAGGTTTCCTCGCAGCCTGCTGTGGTTCAAGTAATTCTGATACTTACCAAAAGAACCAATCACAGACCAATCCATAAATGATTGCGCCTAACTCGAGCCAATCACGGAAGGCACTACGCAATGTAAATCAATCAGACGCAAAGTAAAGCAGGTTTTTAATTCATCAGACACAGACAAACTTCAGCGCAGTGTTGTCAACTTTGCGACTTTCTCACTAAATCTACAATCCAACTCCTCTTAGTAACTTTATTTCTCAAAAGCGACTAGCCACAAATCTAGCAATTTTTTGGGACGTTTGGGGACATGAAAGCGCGTAAGACTCTAATGTCCTTAACGTGCAAGCAGTGCTGCTGTGAGCCTCTCCTCACAGGCGGTCATTTGTCTACTGAATGTCTGCTCTTAGACAGCTTGTACTGAAAACACATTTTGCTGCACTTTTAAGTGCCATAACAATGAAGCCCATTCCAATCTCGTCAGAACAGAGAGGAGACCCACACCCACTCTGTGCAAAGCTGCCGCTGTTTATGGTTGAGATGTAAATGTTTCATCAGTCAGTACGTGTCTATGCACTAAATTAGCCCGACTTCTCAAATAGTTAGGCTCTAAATAAGCCTCCTACAGCCCATGGAAACACCTTAATCCGATCGTGTTCGGATATATACAAATATCGATCGATACCAAGTACAAGAGCTGTATATAGTCTGTACTAAAGTACAAGATTACCTGATGCAAGTTTTGGCAGGTATTTCTCCTTCTGTGCGGCATTCCCAAAAAGCAGAATGCCCTTGAAGCCGATAGACTGGTGGGCACCAAGCGTGATGCCAACACCGAGATCGTGAGTGCCGACAATCTCCACAAGGCGAGCATACTGAGGAGAAATGGGCCAGGTTCTCACTCACTGTGTAGAAGTTATCCATATAGGGCCATTACCAAGCTGACACACCTGAGTGTTGGTGAGACCAAGGCCACCCAGGTCAGCCGGCACCTGAAGGCCAAAGGCGCCCATCTCTTTCAGGCCCGTCATGGTGTGGTCCTCTACTTTCTCCAACATGTCATTCTTGGCAGGATCATTCACCTCCTGTAGAGAGGAAGAAACAGAAACAGCTGACTATTAAAGCACAATAGAAATCAGAAAACGGATGACAAAAAACCTCAAATTAATTTGCTTCCACCTCAAAAAATTTGCAGACGGGTCCGACAAGCTCCCGAAGAAACTGCTCCTGTTCTTCATTCAGGACTAATAAACACAAACGATAATTGATTAATTAAAGTAGTCTCCACTTAAATAGCTTCTCAATTAAATATGTACTTTACCTGAGGGAAAGGGAAACACTTGAGATGTGACAATCTGACCTTTGAAAATATTGACAGCAAAAGATTTGGACTCCTGCGGAACATTAAGTGGAAGAACCTTAACAACCTGACTTCACTCAACAAAGTGACAATTTGGACAGCAACATACAGCTGCAGCCTTCGTCTTGTCCACCGCGCTGGCAGCATCAGTGCCGACTGCCGCCGGCTTCTCTAACACCGCCTACGGTAGAACAAGAGATTGCTCACTTCGGCAGGAGAATAGGTAAATGGGTTATACTTGAATCATGCTTTTGTACATTCTGAATTCTCTTGTCCTTCATTAAGCGGTTTCGACTCTTTGTGCAGCGAGGCCGGGCCGCTGACCAATACATGTAATAGCGAACATGGGCAAAATGACCACAAAACCAAAGGCCACTCCACCAGTGTGGGAATATTTCAGTTTGAAACGAGATGAGCCTATTAACACCGATGAGCCAGTTTGGCAAATGTGCGCGAATGCAACAAACCTGCACCCCAATTAAAACAACTACCAGACAGTCCACACTCAGTTCGTGTTTGGTGTACAAGGTGAGTGCAAACCAAACACTGCAAAATAGTGTGCATTCACAGACAGTGTGGCTAAATTAATCGGCAAGGACATGCTGCCATTAAATACTGTTGAAAAACTAGCATTTCTAAAAGCGCTGCAAACATTCGAAATATATTTGTCATGTTGGTGTTCCTCACTAGGAGTCTGCCAGACTTGAGGTTTTTTTTTTTTCATATAACCTGTTAATACATCTGCTAATACTGTGGTGTTTACATTGCTACTCTGTGCGTTTGTTTAAAAAGGTCCTACCTTTAATTGTATTTTAAGTAATGTACAATTCTACCTCTGCCTACATGTTCAAAATTTAAGTGTAAATTTGTCAATACTTTATTTAGCCATTTTATTTATTGTTTTGGTTGTGTATATTTGAGGGCCCCCAAACCCTTCCTTAACATATTTTAATGCTTTTGGTTGTGATTTGTATTCAATTGCAAAATGTTGCTAAAGTATATTTTATTGTTAGTTGGTTTTAATTAACTTGACGATTTAAAAGTTTCCATTTCAATTACAATTTTAAAATGTACTAGAAATTCAAGTTTATTGAATTTGAAAGGACATACACACATTATCATTATGTATTATTACATCAGTGGTTAATTTGCTCTCCAAAAAATAATGGCAATAATATTGTTTATCTGCAATAATTCGTAGGTCAATATATCATCGAGTTGTCAGCTCAGGCCTAGCAGACAGGGGCAGACATGCAGCAACATCCTAACACAAAAATGATACAAGACACCCAAAATAGCAACGGGAAAGTGCTGCGCATCACAACATCTATTATATACGTACTGCAAGATAAAAAGAAGAAGAAAAATGCTGCAAATGCCAAAAACACACAATAACCCCCAAAATACCTGCATGAGAGAAATACTCACGGAACATAGAAGTTTGCTCGGTTAACAGATTAAGCCAGTTTGTTTTGAAACATATAATAAGCAGATTGCTCCAAAGAAATGTCCCTGTTTTTTTGGTCAACTTTCTTCTGGTCTGGTGCCCCTAGGTATTCTGGCAAACCCCTGTTTGCTTCCTTCAACTTGCAGTATTTCTCTCTCTGTCGTTCTTGGGAGTTTTGCGTGTTTTTGCCATTTGCAGTAATTTTCGTCTATACATATTTTCTGGATACAACAGGGTTTGTGACAGCAGAATTTTACAGCTGCATTTGTTTGGTGTTTCTACCGTTGATTTCCTGTCAATTAATTAATTAATCAAATGTAAATAATCAAATGTATATACTTGTTCTTATGCTTTCTGAGCTCAGTATGTTCACTGCTCACTGTACATATCCTACAAAGTCTGACCAACACTGTTTCAATGTACATTTCTCAGATGATATTTTTGTTGATGACTGAAGTGCTGATATCAACTAAACCTACCCCCCCCCCCCCCCGCCCCAACCCCCTCCACATCCCACCACCCGGATTGTAAATAATGTAAATAATTCAATGTATATACTCTGATGATTAACTTGTGTGATGACTGTATTATGCTGATAGTATATATTTATACCATGAATTGATTAACGAATTGAAAAACTTATTCGGGTGTTACCATTTAGTGGTCAATTGTACGGAATATGTACTGTACTGTGCAATCTACTAATAAAAGCCTCAATCAATCAATCAAAAACTGTATGAGTTGTATCAGGACAGCTGCAGTGTCACCTTTAGAAGTGGATCACGTGACTGATGAACTTTCCTCTACTTATCCCAGAATTGGGGGGGGGGGGCATGTTGTATCATCACTAACACCAAATCACTGACATTGCCAGAAATATTTCAACTGTAAAGTCACTTAAATAAATGTCCACCTGAAGTAATGATAATAGTATATGCAGTGTTACACCGACGTACCTGTGCTGCTTGACTTGCATAAAGACGTGTATTTTTCACAGCGACGACTGCCTGACGCTGTGCCCTAAAGACAAGTTAGTGTTATGGAAATGTTAATTTAATGATAAAGACAATGCTATACAGTGTTACAAACCCATTCAGCCCGGGTGTGACCCTAAGAACGGCACCACAAAGTGCAGCAGACTGTCCGACTTTCAGAAGCAGCATGATTCATCCGTGTGCTAAAGAGAGACGACATATGACAAATTATGTTGTATGAAAAAGTAAGTTAGATAAGACTAGAAACATTAAGCCACATAGTAAACTGGCTTGGCTAAGTTAGCTTAGTGTTGACACAGGCTAACGTTACGTGACGACTGTTTCTTGTAGTTTACAAAAAGGTTCAGTAAAGTTCCTTATGCTTAATCTCATTCAATTAGATCATAGTTATATCACTTACCTATGTGTAGGGTATGTTATACGTCCTTAAGTCGGAGCAGACGCAGACCTTTCATAAAATGTCAGTTGCTCTCCGCCCTTCCCACAACTGGGTTAACCGGATGATAGATCGCAGGGGTGCCTGGGATATGTAGTGTCAGGTGTGGCGCTGCAACTACAAAAATGCTTCCAAGATGGCTGCTCCGCGTTTCAATACATCCATCCATCCATTTCTACCGCTTATTCCCTTTGGGGTCTCGGGGGGCGCTGGAGCCTATCTCAGCTACAATCGGGCGGAAGGCGGGGTACACCCTGGACAAGTCGCCCCTCATCGCAGGGCCAACAGTGGTGTAAAAATCATACCATTTGTAGATATTACGTCACTCAATTTATTAGCAAGAAAGCTAATGATGTCAAAACGTGTGGAGAAACAAATTTGTGAACATCAATGTTGTTTATTTTCTTCAGATAAAAAGGTGGCAATATGAAATCAATGAGCCATAACCATCTTACTTAAGAGGACTTCATTTAGCACCTTGATAGTTTGATTATACATGATTTATATGGTCACTCCTACAAAAAATGAAATGTGTGAATAATGCGAGTCAGTAACATAAAATAAGAAAAATAAATCTGGGGGTTTGGACCACAGCTGAGACCCAAAAAAGTACCGCTTTCAGCATTATCTCACTAAACACAATCTTTTGTAGCGGTTCGTGCTTCACATTTGAGCTCTGTGTTGTGTACTGTTATTGTACATATGAATAACCTACTAGGAATAAAGTTTGTTGTCAAACAATGCCGTAAACAACTCTTTTAAAGACGAGAGATGCCATATGTACCTGGAGTGTGTCAATAAAAATGCACAAAGTAAGGCACTTAAAAGGCTCTGTGGAGCTACTGAATATATACTGACAGATCTATAAGTTCGTATCTGCCTACCTGGTACCCTTTAGTGTTAAATAGCTGTTTGCTTCCTGGATTGAGTCACCTATGAATGTATCCCACCCTCTCTTCCTAAACAATTTTTGTGTGGGGAATGCAAACAAGAGACCCGGATCAGCTCCAGCTTGCTTTTAGATAAAGAAACAAAGAAGGGAAAATGAGTACTGTCCAGAAGACGCACACACAAGTCAGGTTACATGATATGACACTGGTCATTTCATACATTAGATATGGAAGCTGGTAAGATCCCCGGAAAAGGACATTCCTTCCCGCATTGACTGCTTTCATATCTTATTTTGTCAATATGTAACCCTGTTCTCACCAAATTTGTATCAAGTGCCCGAGATCCAATAGGCCCTTGTAAGGAGCACAAAAAGCTACCACCAGATCCTTATTAATGTTAGCGGCACTACATGACATCCACAAAAAACTCACTGGGATTACCCATGGCCAAGTGGAAGGACTGGCGTGAAGCAGTCAGTTCTGGGGGCACAGAGCCCAGGTCACGAGTGGGCGGAGCACCAGGAGGTCCGCCAGAAGTTGAAGAAAGGGGCGGGGGCAGGGCCGGGTGCAAGGGGGCTGTGGGCAACTGCTGTGCGTGCGGAAGAGCATGAGCTGCGGCCATGGCTGGGTGTGCGTGCTGCGGTACCATCATTACCATCATGGGGTTGTAAGGTAGAATACCTGGAGGGTAGGGTGACATGTGGGGGGCCTGGGGCATGCGATGATGATGATGATGTGAACGTTGGGAAGAGGCGTGGCTGTGCTCACTGGGGGCAGCTGACCCATGTCCCCGCCTCAAACTGCTGCGGGTGGAGTATTCTGATTCGCTGCCACTACCGGAACGGGAATCACCCCCTCCGCCTTCCCCAACCCCGCCACAGGGAGATTTTTCCCCTCCGCCCACAGTGCTGCCGGGCCCTTTGCTGCTGCTGCGTCGTCGTTCACCTTCACTTCTCGTTGAGCCACTGCTTCGGCTCCCTGGGGACAGACAACGGTGTTGGACACAAATAACCACAATACTTTTTACATTGTCAGTCAGGCTGATGATGACACCTTCACTGTGCTGGCTGCCAGTGCTTCCGGGGGCATAGCTGTAGCTGGTCAGCTCATGGTATGGAGGTGGCTGGCTAGAAAATGGGTGGGTGGGGTAGGGCTGATAAGGGAACGTGTGCATCATAGGCCACGGTGAGGCTCCTGGAAGGGGCAGGGGTGCCAAAGTGTCTTGGTCTGAGGCCCCGCTGGAGCCATCGTTATCGTTCAGGGACAGGTTGGCCATGTCTGTGTGGAAGACGAAGAACATATGTTTGACATGAAAACCAGATGTTTTCCTCCAAGTCAGTATGCACAAGTTACTTACAATTTTCACAGTCACTTAAATCTCCAAAAACGTAATAGCATTGTTCCGAGAAGGTGATCTTGTTGACCGTGTGACGAATGAAGCCAGCCTTCAGCAGATTGCTGGCATACTTCCTTGCTTCACGGCGGTCCTGGAATCCCTCAATGTGGTGGAACAGCCACTCCACCACATCAGAGCCTAGACACACAATATATGCAGCGTAAATGAAAATGTAATTTAGCAGTTGAAACACACACACACATTGCTTTTAACAAAATGGTATTGCCTGTTAAGTGTAATAATGCCTGTTTTGCAAAGCAGTACACTCAAAACAATACCATTACTTGTATCAGCTAACACATAGAACATTGATTTGAGAATCCCACAAACGTTGAGTGCAACTGCAGACATGTTATTTAAAAGAAAATAGTATAAAATCTATTATACAAATGTATTTCATTATTCCAATGATTCAGTTGCAGGTGATTCTAATTTAACAGCTGTTTTTATTCAAGACAAACAGTCAAAAATTCGTTCCGTTTTCCCTACCCCTGCCAGCCCACAAATCACACTTTTAATTCCAGGAACATAATGCCTGCCCTGTGAAGTCATGTGAAGCAGAGGTTAGCAAACTGCATTTTGTTTACCTAGGAAAGCGTTGGGTATGGTGATTTTGAGCCACATGCGATCTCTCACTTCTAGACCCGACTCTGGTGAGGCCATGGCCTTGGCGACGGACGCCATGTCAGAGTGTAGTGACAAATTGAAGTCATCAAAACCTGAGGATAGATTGAAGAGATCATTAGGACGGAGGCCAGAAATAAAATATAAATTGAGTAAAAAAAGACCAAAAGGGAGCAAGGCAGCAGAATCCATATATCATCTCACATAAGAGCAGTGACAAAAGCAGAAAGACAGATGTGAAATATGATCTTGTGCCGATGCCATGGAACAGAAAATAATTTACAGCGACGCAAGATAGCGGCTAGAAAAAAAGATAGAAGATCAGACGTTTGTAAGAAGATTGGAGTGATATACACAAACAGAGACTATTCAAGGACACGGAAGCAAAAATATTCTCACGTTCAGTCTCGGTGACCGAGGAGGAGGAGGTGATGGTGCTGAGGGAAGAGCTGCCTGGGAAGACAGGGTAGGCGCCAGTCATGGCTACAGAGTGGCTGACCCATGCTGCTGGGTCAATGGGGCGGATGGGTTCATCTGCACCACAGAAAAGAAAGAGCACAGTTTAAAAAAACCTTCAAAATGCAATACAACAATAACAATAATATATTTTTGGCACTTACTACGCGGTAGGGTAAAGTAACCTTGAGGAGAGGGGTCCCAGCACTTGGCCACAGTGAGGATGATGGGCCTAGCATACAAAGGAGAGAGCGTTCATCTCGCTGATCTTAAGCATCGATCAAGTGACCTCAGAGTTAACTCACCCCGGCTTATGCACAATCTCTCTCAGCACTCGCACCGCGTCGTCATTGCTCATATTCTCAAAGTTGATGTCGTTGACCTTGTTGACAAGTTGTCAACGCAATTGTTAAAACCGATTAACTGCAAAGAAGGACATCAAGCATTAAGTTATCTGGAGCTCTCCTCACCTGCAACAGCATGTCGCCAGGTTCAATGCGTCCGTCCGCAGCAACTGCTCCCCCCTTCATGATGGAGCCAATGTAGATGCCACCATCACCCCTTTCATTGCTTTGGCCCACAATGCTGATGCCCAGGAAATTGTACTTCTCTGCATTGTGGAAAACCGACTTAATCACATGTGCCTGCAGCCGTATGTACTGAAATACAGTCTACCGGTACACACCCATGTTTAGAGTGACGGTGATGATGTTCAAGGACATGGTGGAGTCTGTCACACTGCTAAAGGAAGAAGCCTAAAACAGGAAAATACATCTTTAGATCCTATTTGATGCCCTTTGAGATTATACTCAATTTACAGGCAGCATTAAGGATTTAAACAAAATTTTAAGAAAGGACAGCAGATCTTCGTAATTCCTTCGGATATGTTCTAAAACCCTAGGCACTTATTAAAATCTAAAAAAATTCTTATTTTAAATGCCTCTCGCACTTAAAAAAACATTTAAATTGTAAAATGTATAGGTGTTCTAGAATGAGTACTATGATTATGAGTAGGAATACACGCTCAGCCATTGGCTACTTCAAACCTTACACTAACATTGTACTGCTCATTTCATCTACAAATCCTACAGGATTTTGTAGGTTTTTTGCAGCGTAAAATGTCTGTTTTTGCTGTAGATTTTTTTAAAGTTGCGGCAAAAGTAGTGAGGGTTTGAGGCTTTTTTTTTACCTCGTCGTCGGTCCATTTATCGCTGGATGTGTCCATTTTTCCTGTTGCAATCTCCTAAACAACTCTGTGGGACTTTTTAAAAATGGCGCGTCAGTGTTGTGGCTAAGAGAAGCGCGTTCAACCAATCACCTATGTACAAACCCTGTTTCCATACGAGTTGGGAAATTGTGTTAGATGTAAATATAAACGAAATACAATGATTTGCAAATCATTTTCAACCCATATTCAGTTGAATATGCTACAAAGACAACATATTTGATGTTCAAACTGATAAACATTTTTTTTTTTTGCAAATAATCATTAACTTTAGAATTTGATGCCAGCAACATGTGACAAAGAAGTTGGGAAAGGTGGCAATAAATACTGATAAAGTTGAGGAATGCTCATCAAACACTTATTTGGAACATTCCACAGATGAACAGGCAAATTGGGAACAGGTGGGTGCCATGATTGGGTATAAAAGTAGATTCCATGAAATGCTCAGTCATTCACAAACAAGGATGGGGCGAAGGTCTCCACTTTGTCAACAAATGCATGAGCAAATTGTTGAACAGTTTAAGAAAAGCCTTTCTCAACCAGCTATTGCAAGGAATTTAGGGATTTCACCATCTGCAGTCTGTAATATCATCAAAGGGTTCAGAGAATCTGGAGAAATCACTGCACGTAATCAGCTAAGCCTGTGACCTTCGATCCCTCAGGCTGTACTGCATCAACAAGCGACATCAGTGTGTAAAGGATATCACCACATGGGCTCAGGAACACTTCAGAAACCCACTGTCAGTAACTACAGTTGGTCTTTACATCTGTAAGTACAAGTTAAAACTCTCCTATGCAAGGCGAAAACCGTTTATCAAAAACACCCAAAAACGCCGTCGGCTTCGCTGGGCCTGAGCTCATCTAAGATGGACTGATACAAAGTGGAAAAGTGTTCTGTGGTCTGACGAGTCCACATTTCAAATTGTTTTTGGAAACTGTGGACGTCGTGTCCTCCGGACCAAAGAGGAAAAGAACCATCCGGATTGTTATAGGCGCAAAGTTGAAAAGCCAGCATCTGTGATGGTATGGGGGTTTATTAGTGCCCAAGACATGGGTAACTTACACATCTGTGAAGGCGCCATTAATGCTGAAAGGTACATACAGTTTTTGGAGCAACATGTGTTGCCATCCAAGCAACGTTACCATGGACGCCCCTGCTTATTTCAGCAAGACAATGCCAAACCACGTGTTACATCAACGTGGCTTCATAGTAAAAGAGTGCGGGTACTAGACTGGCCTGCCTGTAGTCCAGACTTGTCTCCCATTGAAAATGTGTGGCGCATTATGAAGCCTAAAATACTCCAACAAAGACCCCCGGACTGTTGAACAACTTAAGCTGTACATCAAGCAAGAATGGGAAAGAATTCCACCTGAGAAGCTTAAAAAATGTGTCTCCTCAGTTCCCAAACGTTTACTGAGTGTTGTTAAAAGGAAAGGCCATGTAACACAGTGGTGAACATGCCCTTTCCCAACTACTTTGGCACGTGTTGCAGCCATGAAATTCTAAGTTTATTATTTGCAAAAAAAAAATAAAGTTTATGAGTTTGAACATCAAATATCTTGTCTTTGTAGTGCATTCAATTGAATATGGGTTGAAAAGGATTTGCAAATCATTGTATTCCGTTTATATTTACATCTAACACAATTTCCCAACTCATATGGAAACGGGGTTTGTATATTAGTTTCTATGGGACTCAGTTTAGACCCTGACTCAGAGTAGGGGCTAAGATGGTTATAGTATCTGAGGGCTGTAGTCCCTAGTTCCCATATGTTGGAACATGATGGAAAAACGGCCCGGGGACTGAAAAGGTTATAGGAACTCCAAAAAGTCCCTACAGTCGGAAAACGACTTGCCTACAGAAAACTTACCAAAAAATAAGCAAAACCGTGGCTTTATAACCAGACCATAGCGTGGGTGATCTGTACCGTTGAATCTCTAGTAAACACAATTATAGATATCAACAAAATGACAGTTGTCAGCATATATTACCTCGATCAAACATGGTGGAAATGTCTGCTACAAGATACTGCAGTAGTAAACAGTAGGGATACACAGTACTCGGTATAATCCTGCACAGGACAGTCCGCCTGCTTTGCGCTGCTGCTCAAGCCTTTCTCTAGTCCTGACAAGCCGCCACAATATTTGCACATTGCACATTTTCTAGTTCTTTGTCTGCTGGTATATCTCGGATACAATAAAAGTACATCCACATCACAGACATGCTGCCTCCACTCCAGACAATCATGTGTGTCTTATTTACGTCATCACAACAGCTGGTTTCGACTGATGATCTCACTGATCAGTCTTTTTTCCGCAGCCAAATTTTCTGTGTATCACAAGTCAATAATGCACAAATAATAGGCTACATTCATACTGTAACGACACACTGGTGTTAATGTTTATGTTCATGTGTTATTGTTGTTCAGAGTTCCTCTGATTGGGAACATACCGTGCCTGAAAGTGGATTGGTGGAGAATGAGGAAGTATTGTTGTGTGTCTGGGGGTGAAGCACGGAGACAGACTTGTGTGCACGAGAGGAAATACGTGTTGGAATTGGGTCTGTTAGCATATGATTGAAAATAAAAGTAAAAAAGAGTGCATCACAAATAATAGGCTATATATATATATATATATATATATATATATATATATATATATGTATTTTTAAAAATCTCCTGATGATTGAGGGAACCCCTCATGAAACAGGCCTATTTTTTGGATAATCTAATTAAGAAATATATATATATATATATATATATATATACCGTATATATATATATTCATACTGTAAAAAACAGCTTATGGTAATGTTTTATGTTCGTGTGGTTTGGATTTTATGTTAGTTTTTCGCATGTTTGCAAACAGACCGTCTTTCCCTGAAAGGTGATTGGCGGAGAATGAGAAGGTGCTGTTGTGTGTCCGGCGGGGAAGCGCAGACTCACGGAGATGAAAGTGTGTACACGGGAAGTAAAACCTATTGGAATTGTGCTGTTTGTAATCATAAGATTGGTAACAAAAGTAAGAACTCGCGTCGGAAGTTGTGTAATTTCTTCTGGGGGCTACAATATATTATATTACTTAAATTTGTTTTCAAGTAAAAAATTTAAAAACGTATTTTCAAGGTGTGCCGGTAATAAAAATGTTTTGGCGGTCATTTAATTACTTTAAGGGTTTATTAAGGAATGTTTTAAGGTGCGTGGACATTTCTTTTGTAACATCCACAAAGTTCAGTAAGCAGGTTGTGTTATGTGTGACTATGTGGTTGCATTTTTATTTTTTGGCACCATGAGTAGGGAAGGCTGTTAGTATTGGGTCATAGAAGTAAAGGCTGTGATGTATTTGCTTCAAAATCACACTTAATGGTCATTGACCTGCATTACTTACATTTTCCACAAGATGGCAGTTATTTGCAGCAATAAGATTGTTAGATATTAAACATTTAATTTGGAAACACCCCGCAGGCCAGATTGTTTATTGCATTCATGGCGTCTCGCGGGCAATGCACTAGTTTGGACACCCCTGGTTTAAAGATTTAGAAAATTACTTTTCTTAAGAGCGTAGAAATCTACTCCATTCCATTTCAATATTTTTCATGATAGCCTGTATACTTGCCTCTAAAACTTTCAAAATATGCCCAAATCTGCACCGATGCCTGTAAAAACAGTAGTCTAATGGGACTTTTGCCCTTCACCTGAAACCCCGAAGGGTCTGTAGGTCACGTGATTGTAACCCAGCAATTGGCAATCTGGGGGAGACCCTGGTATGAATCGCTTATTGGCTCAATTTTCGCCAAAGGTTTGTCCCAATTTTTGTATGCGCTCTCTGTTATTGTACAGCCAAACATTGAGCGTAATAAACTAGTTCACCTGCCCGGGTATCAGTCTGCGGAATTAGGAGGCCAAACAAGGCATCCAATGTGTTGGTGCCTCAGTCTCTCTGCTTTTATTTACCGAGTATGGTTGCAAAATAACCCACCGTGAGTGAAGCCAGAGAAAACAGAGTTGTAGCATACTGCTGTAGGGTTGCAGAGCAACAACAGTGTGACATGTTGTGCTGTAATGCTCACCCTCAAACAAAGTTGTGTTGGCACAAAGTTGGCATTCCTGGATACAACAGGAGTACCAATAATCATAAAAGGAAGGTGAGAAACACTATTGAATTCAATAAATAACTACAAAGGTGACATCAGTGTGGCTCTCCTTAACCCTCCTCTGTCGCCGCTCATCGCCATCAAGAGTCTTTAATAAAAAGAAAAAATTATGTTTCATGGTGATTTTTCCTTGTCATTCATTATTGATATATTTTTGAATCGTTTTCTACATGTAAAACTATAATTGTTATAAAATGTGTTTAGTGCTCATATATTTGTTTGTCTGGAACAGACTAATTAGATTTACATTATTTCTAATGGGAAAGTTACTTCGGCATGTGTACCTTTGGGTCTTCAGACCTTTTGGAACAGATTATTATTAAAACAGAGGTATCACTGAACATCAGACTAACAAGCAGTATGTGCATACCCTCTCCAGACGAGGGGGGCGCTGTTTCCTGCGTCGTCTATGTCGTTTCAAAAGTCTTGAGGCCGTACTCTGCTCTGTTGCACTGCTGAACCTGCATAAAGAAATAAAAACATATTTTAATTGAGTCCAAAATAAGATGACCAAAAGTTGTGACCTCACCTGCTCATGGTGTCATCTTCTTCAGAGTCACAAAAGCTGGTTGTCTCCAGCTCGCTGCTCATCATCGTGCTGGAACTCTCGTATCCTGCCAGGTGGCGCTCCAGACGGCTCTGGCCATTTATCCGAGGACCTAAAATCAGAGAAACCATGGGAGATTTTCAGCTTTGCTCTTTTTACAGCTCAGCCTCAGTTCTGCCTTCATGCCATTCCTTGATTATATCACAAGGAAGATGGCGGCGTGCCACATCTTGATAGCTCACCGTGTTGCTCTATGCTCTCTCGGTGTCGAGGCCTCTCTCTCCTGAAGGAAACTACTGATTCTGTTTCTGTCTGCTCATCTAAAGTCTCCACGCTGCCCGTCGCATTAGGACTGCAAGAGAAGCAAAAGAAAAGTTGGGCTCACCGCATAGTTTAAAATGTTTACAGACAAGATCTTTGGTCCGCCAACTTCATTCATTGAAGATCCATTTTGAGAGAATTGTAAGTTATGTTTTGGGTACGCAACAGTTTAGCATACTAACTTCATTAGCCCGCAGCCCGTAAATTCAGTAAAGTTTTAAAAAGAAATGGCATAATTTGACAGCGAATACATTAACACTGCAAGGCCACCTTCCTTCAGCCACAGAAGACAGAAAGTGATCCAAAAAGGAGAAGAAAAAAGCTATGAATGCAGTCATGTTGAAAAGTAACACTGTACATTCCAATGGGCTAATAAGTCAGAACTTAAAAAGCTTTTGGCTGTTACTTGAAACAGAGAGATTTGTAGTTTGGATTTTAAAAGTTTCAATTAATGTAATAGTGTTAAACAGCATAAAATAAAACAAAACATTGTTTATAGCAACTTCATTTAATCCAGGCCTGATGCTTAGAGAAAAGAAATGTTCCCAAGCTGGTCATGTTAATAAGGGCGGTAACTGTTGCTATCAGGTTCAAATAAGCTCTTCGTGTAGCAACCCGATAGTGGAAGTGCATGACAGCCAGGTAAAATTATACATTATCGTGGTTACAGTAGATTGCACCGCTTTTACAGTAAATGTTACTGACAGGGTGATGGATTTTGAATTAATGAGAAAGTGAATGATTACTGAAAAGAGGGAGGCCTGGAGTCTCCGATGCCACCGGTTCTTTCTGCGGGTGGGGGTGGCAGCGGCGGCGGAGGGGGTGAAGGCTGGGTGGACGCCTGCTCCACCGGGGGAAGTGCCACTGGAGAGGCAGGATCTGCTGCTGGGGCATCTGAAGACACCAGCTGACAAAAACAGAGGCAAACATTTCGTGGGGCAGCGTGAGCTGTAGAGGAAAATAAAAAGTACAAACAAATGGAGACTAGAAGAGGCACAAGGGGGTAAGATGTCAACTATTTTGACATGGCAACACTGCTCTCTTTTCACACAGTTGTCTCACGGGATCATTGAAACACTATCCTATACTGAACATGTATCCTTTCCTGTTAAACCAACAAACATACTATCATTATCCTGTATAACACAAGCTTTCCATATTAAAAGTAGGGTTACAATAAAACACTATTCAAACAGTTTCTAACCCTTGTAATATGCATAGTACATTCCTTCACTAAACAATGCAACTGAAAGGAGTTTAACAGCCACTTCAGCCCCTCTCTCCAATTACCCCTCAACTCACACACACATTCACAGTAATGGCTGTGCGACCATGAAGCACATGTCTTCTGGGATCCCTCCACCCTTCTTGGCGTGCAGATCACATATCGCTCCCTCTAGGTCTCCTCGCTTTAATGCTCTCCTTCATTCTTATGCACTTAACAGATGCTAGAGCCTCAAACCTGCTAAACCGGGCCAAGTCCAGTCACAAGATTTTGTCTCTTTTTAAAAGTTACTTTTTTTTTAAATTGGACCTTGTAAAAAGTATTTAAAATGTTCCAAAAGAGTCTTACATTTTACATTTCTTTTTTTAACAATTTGGTATTTTACTTATTGAACATCGTAGAAACAACACTACAGTTGCACACTTTGGGATAAGGACATGCATTTGCTTGACAGTTGTTTTTACCCATGATACTACTCGACCATTGAAGCAAGGCAACTTGGTGTTGTCGTCCGAAATTTCTTCCTTCACCACGCTGAAAACACACCAGACAGAACAGAATCCATCATATCAGAAACATGGCACTCACTTCACCAAACATTAATGCACATAATAAAGACAAGTCAAAAGAATGGTCAATAACAAGCTCCGAACATTGTTAAGCCAGGAATCTGCCTACCTTACACACAAATAACGAACAGCATTAACTTTATTAGGCTGCAACTGTGGTGACAGTGTAGTGGATACATGCTGGCTGGAAGCCAGAGTAGGAAGAAAGAACAATGCTACTTCCCTCTTTAGCAATACAATAAGTGTATTCAGCTTATTGACGAATGTATTGATACGATTGCCATCCCATTGCAGATTTTGACACACTAACTTTGCCAGCCCGGGAAGCTCACTCAGTATGCTTTTTCATCAATTGTGTTGCTTTTAGATAATGCATTGCAATAATTACAAGAAACCTTGCCATAGTTTTAGTTCATAATGATTTAGTAGCAGTTTACTAGTTAAATCCAATATGCTTCCATTGCAGCTAAGCAACACACGCTTTCAAGAAAATTGACAAATAATGTTACACAACATTAACCTTGTAATTCCAATGTCGTCAAAAGCGAGAAGGACTTAAAAAAAGTTTGTTTGGCAGACATTTGCGTGCATCTGTATGTCATTTCCCAGCTACAACCCAATGTTATTATTAAAGCAGTTCACAGGCAGACGGGCTGGCGTAAGAGGACACAAAAGGTCTGACGGACTGCCTCAAATGTGTGCTAGTTTTGGTCGAGCTCCACTGGCTTTAAGCAGCTGTTAGCATATATGAGCAGATTGTTGTGGCCGCTGGTGCTTTCCGAGAGCAGTGTGATGCTACTAATAGTTTGAGAGCAAATTAATGTTTATGCCATCCGGTTCTTGAATCCCAATACTGTACCTAATACTTTGAAATAGCGTAGGTCAAAATAGCCCAGAAATATGCTTATTCACCACCGTCAGATAATCTAAAACCCACAGTTTGTCCAACCCCTCCATTTGCCCCACTCTTCCTTGTAATGTTAAATCCCTCGGCATCTCTTGTGTAACAATGAATGAAACAACAACAGGTCATAGTGCCAGCCTTGCGATCAGTACAACATCCACAGACTCCAAAATCTTCTCCCAGTGGAAACCCGCAAATGGTCCATGTCTGTCCCCAGCTTCCAAGCACTGATCCTGGTCTGATCCAAACCAGCAACCCCCTCGGACCATAAACGCTACACACACCGCTGTGGCCGAAAGCTGGCCTGGTACCAAGCAAAATGAAAACACAATTTCACACTCGTCGTTGGGTTACATGGGCGGGGGGGTTGTGGTGGGGTGTTCCTGCTTTGATTGGACAGCTGACTAGGGGGTATGTTTGAAAATAGTCATTGTAACTCTGCTGGAAATATTTAAATGAGGCTGCACAAAGTTGACTTTTTATTCCCTTAGAAAGAGAATTTGGCACAATAAGTGCTTAGTTTGGGTGTTGTACACATCTGAAAGGGGGCGAGGAAGCAACCCACTGCCAAGGTTATTATGCTGCACGGCATGCTTTGTATGGGTGTCCCTATACAACTTTTTGACTTCCAATACAATACTGATATTGGAGCCTTGGGTATTGGCTAATACAAATACAAATCTGATACGATATCAGCATGAATCCTAGTATATACTTATATTGTTTGTATTATGGAATGTTAGAAATGGCTTGATCAAGTGGACAAGTGGTAAAAAATGGATGGATGGAAGTAAAGTTAATTTGTTTTTGGCGACACCAAGTGGTTACAATCATTCATTGAATTAAGCTCATAGCGCAGTAAGTTAAATGATATGGACACATTTGTTAGTAGACACTTTCTAATATGTTTCTGCTTTGGATATTTTGTATCTGTAACTAATATGCAACTATAATATTTGATATTTGTTTGTATTCACAAATGTGGTATTTTAGACTGCCATATTGGTCCATTCCCTATTACGTATGTCTAGTGTGTGTGCTATTGTGTGCTTACCAATTGTTTACCTGCTAGCTCTTAGTACCCTATAGCCTAACATGTTTACTTTTTGTAAATGACTTCACTAAAAAACAACAAAAGGTCAAACTTGTGTGCTTATTGGAGAACATTTAGATGTTAACTGGCTGTCCAGCTTTGCTGCTCGACTGGTGGATCAAAAGCGCTTACATCAGAGATTTTTCATGCAAATTGATATAATCTGTAATTCATTTTTCCACTGATATTGGGCAGATATCAATAACTCATGGCCTCCGGGATTGGATTTCAAATTTTCAGGACTTATGCACGTTCCAAATACACAACAGGTACCAGCAGGTACGAAAAGTTGGTTTTAATAGGGCTCTTTTAAAGTGTACTTATTTCCTAAGCGCAAGTGTCACCATTCTCTAATTAAAAGAGAATAAACAGAGAATGTGTGAACCATTGACAATTATAGTTTATATTCATGGCGCTGTAAAGAAACGTCATCAGGGTAAATGAATGCAATAGCACATTGGTTAACAGGGTGGTCAAGTCTAACTACCGGTACCCTTTTTTTTTTTTTCACAAAGCCTTTTCATTTCAGTCCTGGTTCCTAATGGGGCTCCCATGGCACAGGTTCCACTGGGACAAAGCATCTTCTACAGTCTATGTTGGGGTTTAAAGAAGGGGTCTCGCCCATTGCATTGCATTCCTATGCGGCAGGATTAACAGCCAGCACAAAAAGATTAATTGATAGAGGAGAGGAGATTGTTCTATGCAGAGGAAGTGGGGGAAAAGGGGGTTGGCTGGCATGCCAAAGTGTTAAGGAGTGGGGACAAAATCCTGGCTGCAATCCCAAAATAAAAGAAAAGGCAAGGATTTGAACATGATGGATTTAAGGAGAGGGGGTAGGGGGATTGGTGGGGGGAAAACCCCACCAATGTCATTGCCACACCTTCTGAATTGTAATGATGTTTGCTGAGAAATGTCCCTTCTTTTACATACACGCCCTCATGCATCTTCTCATTAGTCATGCTGATTGAAAGCCACCATGCTGGATGCATTCACGTCCAGCTTCACTTTCCAATTTTCCCTGATCACATTACAGGCTTGGTTCAAAACACACCCTGGCTTGAAAAAAGTAATTTCTCAAAAATGACTTTTTCATGGTATCAAATGAATGCCGATTGATACAAAGCCTTCAAATCTTCATAGTGAATAGAATACCACTAATATGGAAAACTCACCCAAAGTCCTGGTCCATGGATTTGAAGAAGAACTTGTAGTTGGGCTTGTTCAATACTTGTTTAAAGTCCAGCAGTGTTATGCTCTCGGCACTGATGGGAATTTTCACCAAATACGGAGTCTCTTCTTCGTCAATGTGATATATAATTTTAGTTTCCGCCATGTCCGCGGCTGCTTTTGTCTCCCACAAACACACAAGAGGTGAGTTAGCTAGCAGCCGCTAACAGGCTAGCTGGCTAACGAGGTGAAGCAATGGTCGCTGCTCAGATTTTTTTCCCCACTCCCGAGTGAAGTCCTCCTCTTTAAAAGCGCCCGTAGCGGTTTTGGAAGCAAGCGTCAACAGTCACATTTTAACGACATGAAAAAGACAAATAAACCACATTGACGCTAATCGAACTCCGAACAACTTACTACTCCCCCCCCAACAAAAACATACGGCTGGAGGGGAGGATGGGGGGGGGCTCTAAAAAGTTTTCACCACTTTTTTCTGAGCCACCACGGCGTGTGACGTCATCACGTACGCCCCTTCTTCTTACGTACGCCCGAACCATGCTAACGCTGAGTTTTGTAGCCATCCACCCATTGATTTTCTACCGCTTGTCCCTCTCGTGGTCGCGGGAGGGGGATGGAGCCTTCCCCAGCTTCACTAGGGCGGAAGGCGGGGTGCACCCGAGACAAGTCGGCTCCTCATCGCAGGGCCAACACAGATAGACAACATTCACACTCACTATCACACATAAATAGTGAAGTGAAGTGAATTATATTTATTTAGCGCTTTTTTCAAGTGACTAAAAGAACTTTACATTGTGAAACCCAATATCTAATTTACATTTTTAAACCAGTGTGTGTGGCACTGGCAGCAGGTGGGTAAAGTGTCTTGCCCAAGGACACAACGGCAGTGACTAGGATGGCGGAAGCGGGCATCAAACCTGCAACCCTCAAGTTGCTGGCACGGCCGCTCTACCAACCGAGCTATACCGCCCAGGATTATTTAAAGTAATTTGTTTCTGGAATATTTTCTGGATACCAATTTATATAGAATTGTATATGTGTTATGTTCTTATAGGCCAAAGCCAAGACAACATTTTCCGGTGAAGTATTCTGTGTAAACATATTTTTTTAATCCAAGTACCCCAAAATAAGAGTGATGCATTTTTAGATTTTAGATTTATTCATCGGTCCCCGTGGGGAAATTAATTTTCACTCACCGTACATTTAGACAATAAACATTATACATCACGGACAAAAATAGCAAAAAGACATCATACATGACAGTACCAATACATTTACAGGCTTGTCAGACAGGTTTGAATAAAGACGTATAACACATCACCGACTGGCATTATTATCTGATTCATGACTGGGGGGGGGGGGGGGGGCAGTGTGGCGAAGTTGGAAGTTGGGAGAGTGGCCGTGCCAGCAATCTGAGGGTTGGTTCAATCCCCACCTTCTACCATCCTAGTCACGTCCGTTGTGTCCTTGAGCAAGACACTTCACCCTTGATCCTGATGGGTCCTGGTTAGCGCCTTGCATGGCAGCTCCCGCCATCAGTGTGTGAATGTGTGTGTGTATGAGTGAATGTGGAAATAGTGTCAAAGCGCTTTGAGTTCCTTAAAAAGATAGAAAAGCGCTATACAAGTACAACCCATTTACCATTTACTACGTTTCTCGTTTATCGCTGTTCAATGGTTTTGGACATAACCGTGATAAATTAATTACCGCAAAGTCCCAGCCTGAATCTTTAATTATCATTAATTATATTTTTTGTAATAAGACATTTTTTTTTTAGATTAAAATGTCTTTTGCAAGAATGACAAGAGGTCAGCAAAGATAGGTTTCATAAATACATATAACTACTACAAAACCAGGAGCAGACATGAAAAATTTAATATTTTCATAGCTAGAGCATTACAATCTGTTTACGAATTTTTAAATAAAGTTTTTCAACATTACGAAAGCCCCTCTATACAAGAGGTCTTCAACAGGCAGTTTGCGACCCCTTAGGATTCGCAGTGGTACTGCAGGGTGGTCCATCCATCAAGTCATCCATTTCTGCCGCTTATCCGAGTCCGGGTCGCGGTGGCAGCAGTCTAAGCAGCGATGCCCAGACTTCCCTCTCCCCTGCCCACCCCTTCTAGTTCCACAGGGGGGACACCCAGGCGTTCCCAAGCCAGCTGTGAGACATAGTCCCTCCAGCGTGTCTTAGGTCTGCCTCGAGGCCTACTCCCAGCTTGACATGCCCGAAACACCTCACCAGAGAGGCGTCCAGAGGCATCCATAATGGATGCCCGAGCCACCTCAGCTGGTTCCCCTCGATGTGAAGCAGCAGCGGCTCTACTCTGAGCCTCTCCCGGATGACCGAGCTCCTCACCCTATCTCTGAGGGTGATCCCAGACATTCTGCGGAGGAAACTCCTATTGCGGGTATAAATCTGGTCCTGCTACGACGAGGACGGAAACCACATTGCTCCATCTAAATCCGAGGCTCCACTAACCGCCGGACTCTCTTCTCCAGCACCCTGGAATAGACTTTCCCCGGGAGTCTGAAAAGTGTGATCCCTCTATAATTGCAACACATCCTCCGATCCCCCCTTCTGGCAATCCAGAGGTACTGCCCCAGACTTTCACGCTATGTTGACACTATGTGTCTCTAGGATTCAGGAGATCCTCCAAGTATTCCTTCCACCACTCAACTATATCCCCAGTCTTTGTCAGCAGGTTTCTTCCCCCACTATACTCAGTGTGGACAGGGCACTGCTTTCCCCTCCTGAGGCTTAGGATAGTTTGCCAAAATCTCTTTGAGGCCGACCGAAAATCCTGCTCCATGGTCTCCCCAAACTCCTCCCAAACTTAACTTTTTGCTTCTTCCACTGCCAAGGCCGTGGCTTGCTTGGCCTGTCGGTACTTGTCAGCTGCTTCGGGAGTCCAACAGGCGAGCCATGCTCGGTTGGACTCTTCCTTCAGCTTGCCTTTACCTGTGGTGTCCACCACCGAGTTCGGGGGGTTGCTGCCATGACAGGACAGCCACCAACCGCCTTGCTACCCCAGCTCCAATCAGCAGCAGCAATGGCGGAACCCAGCCCATTTGAACTCAAAGTTCCCCACCTCCCTCGGGATGCAGTTGAAGCTCTGCAGGAGGTGTGAGTTGAAAGTCTGCCAAAATGTTAGTACACTGTCAAATTTGACCAGGATTTCACAGCATTTAACAGTATTGTTTCACAGTAAAATTCTGGACTCAAAATTTACTGTAACTTTACAAAGACTGTAAAAATTACGATATCCTTATATTTCACAGCAATTAACTGTTATTTCACAGTAAAATCCTGTAGTCCTCTGTAATAATCACACAAAATTTCCGTAAATTTAAACTGATTTGTCTATTCAGGGACTCCGTGGACCCCGTTGCACATTTGTGTACAGTCGGTGTGCTGTTAACACGTGAGCGTAATTAACAATAAGTTTACAATACTTAATAATAATTGTAATTGACCGTATCATCAGAGCTCTGCAGTTCCAATACATTTCTGTAAAGATATTTCACTGTAAATTACTGTAGTGAAAGTAATGCAATTATTATCCAGTAATTTGCTTTGAATTTTCAAACATCTTTACAGTCTAAGCTATTACAGAGCATCCGGGGAGTCATGCAGCGTTTCACTTTTTCCACATTTTGTAATGCGACAACCTTATACTAAAATAGAATAATATATTTTTTTTTTTTTTACCTAAAAATTGTAGGGCTGTTAACGAATCGTTGTCCCAGTCTAAGGTCAAGAGTGCTCAGGAGCAGGTTTTCATGCAAGATTATTTTTTCTCTATATCCTGACTAGTATGTTCTCTAGCTGAAAAACATCCCCGTTGCATTATGCTTCAATGTAGAGATGCAGGTGATTCTTCATGTCTCTAAGGTCTTTAACATGGATCTATTTGATAAGAAAAATTAAATGTTTTTAGGAAATTACATGCAGATTTTTAGCAGCACTACATAGTGTGATTGTGTGGTCATGGACTATCAAGTCAATTGCATCGTACATTATGTACGCAGTGACTAATTTGGTTCTTTGACCAAAATTGGAAATGCAGTACTTCCCTCCTCCCAGTGTGGGTTATAAATGTGAGGAAGCTGGTTTGTGTTTTATTCTTCACACACTCTATAGGAGAAGAAAGAATGCTCTCAGAACTTGAGTGTGCGGTTTGTTTACCGGACGTACAACACAGGCCCGAGGTGCCCCCTGCAGCTGGACTGTAGGCACAGCTTCTGTGAGAGCTGCCTGCTGGCCCTCTCCAGCCACCCCAATGTGTTGTACTTAAGGTCAGCCTGTGGGGTCATTGTGTGTCCGTTCTGCCGGTGCCACCCCCATTACAGAGGTGACAGGGCCAAGACAAGCCTAAGAGTGGCTGAAAGCATCCGTAATCTGTTGCTGACTTCAGGGGTCCTGGAGAAGGAGGATGAGGCCGAGGACGGGGAGGACAGCCAGGTGGGACCAAGTGAGCACCAGTCCTTTCTGCTGTCTAGGAGCGCAAGGATCCAGAAATCTTGCAAGAAGTTTAACATGTCAGCTTTCATTTGCTCTTCAGGACATTACAGCAGCTTTGATGCAGGCTATCTTATTTAACTCTCCTTTCTTTATGAAAAATATTCATTGTAATGCAAGCCAAGTGGGCTCGTTGTGCACTTTGAATGCACCACAGATGACATTTTTTCCACAAAATCCAAGTTAAACTGATTTAGCCTGTATTTAAAAATCTGTATTTCCAATAATAATACATCTAGAACTAGATGTATCGGATGAGCATACCTTAACTGACAGCAGAGGCAAAGCTACTCCAGAAAGAAGGCCAGGTGAAAAGCATTGCCTCCAATCAGACTCCTGAGCAGCACCACAGCAGCGACACTCCTTGTTTGCTTGACAGGTAAAATAACTGCAGCAGAAACCACAGAGGAAGTTGCTCATCATGCTACATGCCACCAGGTAAATTTGTAAGGGGGTTGGTGCAATTCTATCATTATCACCAGTGGCAGCAATACTCCAGTGTTTTATATGTCACCATCTGCAGACTGCTGTTTGTCGTTGTGCTGGTCTGTGCAGCTGTCATGTCATTGATCATGTGTTCTCCTCCTGCAAGAGGTGAGCCCAAAACAGGCCACAATATGTTGGCGCCACACAGAGCTCCTCAACTATCATGATCATTTTGTTTCAGACATGCTTAACACGTTACATTTACGAGTTTCACCAGCATCTTTTAAGGATGAGTTAAGGTCTAGCAATTGATTGATAGCTTAGAAAAAAAGGTGCATAAATTATATCCTCATAAGCAAAACGGAGTACCTTTATTGTACACTACTCACAAAAGTTAGGGAGGTTGGGCTTCGGGTGAAATTTTCCGGATGAACATGAAAGGCACTATAACCTTTTACAGGTGACCCCAGCTAAACTTGTGAATGCAAATGTCCAACTGTTGATCGTTTCACTAATTTTTGCACAACTTAAGTACTGTTATATAACAAGGAGCTGGACAGCAAAACTCACAACAGGTGTGTGATCCAACAATCTAAAAATTTTTTTTTTTGTCACACTGGTTATTCATCTGTATCTCTGTTGGAACCTGCTGATGTCAATCTGTTACACTCTGAGCTCAGTGGCTTGTTTGAAGCCTCACAAACACACAATGGCAAGGTAGTGTTGGTCAGTTATGTGTTGTTTTTGTCTCAGGAAGTCAAAATGTGAACAGCAAGGACCAGAGCAGGGGTACTAACCTTTTTGACCTTGGGGCCCAATTTTATTTTTATTTTTTCTTACTACAGAGCAAATATTAACACTGAATTCGTAATCTTACTCTTGATTTTAATTGTATTCAATAATTATATTTAACCTACTTATAGTTTAACAGTATACACCTTGTCAAATGATATAAACGCATGTATTAATCACAAACATTATGGAGGCTTATGTCAAGCTGATTACAAGAGAAGGTACTCATGAAACTGATAAAAAAATAAATGTACATACAATTACACAGCACTAAATTAACTACATTTTAACTAAATTATTAATACATGATAATAATGTATCCTAACTAAACTATTAATAAGATTAAAGTGCAAATGAAAATACAGCTTCACCACTTTAGTCATATTTGAGCTGAAGAAACTGCTCTATGAGTTTAGCTCCAGACTTCATGTGTTAGTTTGATGTTGTCATTACTGCCACAAGTGATGGAAAAGTGTATTACAGCTGTGTACCAGACCACAGCTGTGAAACTGAATTTTTTGGCAGCCCAACAATGGTTAGAGGACTGTTTAAATACTTAATCTAATTGAAGCAGGACATATATTGGTCCATTTATGGACCACACACCTGTTCAGCTCCTTGTTAGAGAACAGAAAGTTGTGCATGCATTTTTGAAACATTGAATATTGGACATTCAAAAGTTTAGAGAAGGCCAACTTAAGTTCACCTACAAATATTAGGTTTAACCTGAAATGTCACAGTGCATCCCGAACTTAGTAATTGGTGTAGAGTAAAGTAGGAAGGGAATTTATATGGCCCCATCTGTCAAGGTTTGTCTGACACATGAAACGTGACGAATTGGGGGTGGGGCTCTATCTACTTCAGCCGCCAGATGGCAGTACAGTGTTGAATATCTTAAATTGTGTTTTGCAGCTATTCCAACTTTGACCACAGGGTCAGTTGCTAGTTAGAGTGGCGCTTTTCATCAATTTTATCAGACTGCATTTTCCTCAAACCCCACACCCGTTCTTCCTCTCACGTGAGATCCACATAGGAATGGGGCCGTAGGAATACCTTTCCTACTGTAGCTTGTGCTATGTTAAAGGAAAATAAATAAATTACCATCTCATAATAATCCCTTATTTATCGCAGTTAATTGGTTCCAGACATCACTGTGATAAATGAATTTCCACAAAGTAAGAATCATTCATTATAAATCAAATATTTTCATGAAGCATAAAAAACTTGTTTATGACCTTCTAAATACGTTTTTCAACACTATGAGAGCTCTCTAGACTTAAAATAACACCCTTTAGTCACTTTTACACTCTCTTAATCCAATATACTAATGCTGTCTGAGGCCGGGCCAATCAGCGATGAACACCGCTCACTGATTGGGGTTTTTTGTGGCCAATACTAGTGTAATATTGATATTTGTAGTTTATTTAGCCACATTGTGAAACATTTTCATTGTAAATTCCCAGAACGTTACTGGCTACTAATTATATTACTTTCACAGTAACATTTACAGTAATATACTTAAATTATCTTTACAGTAATTGCAGAGCTGTGGTTTTACATTTAATTACAATAAAGCTACAACTAAATGCTCTAACTTCACAATTGTAATTGTATACAGTTAATTAAAATAAAAATAAAAACTAGGTGCAGTGATTTTTTTAGGGGGGTTATTTACTTTTGGTTTAACAGCATACCGCCACCTACTCTACGAGTGTGCAATTTAGTCTCGGGACCCCGTAAGAGTTTGAATTTACAGTAATTTGTTGTGATTTACAAAGGATAATGATCACAGTACTGTGAAGTAACAGTTAATTGCGGTGAAATATAAGGATAGCGTAATTTTTACAGTAATTTGTTCTAATGTTATGTCAAATTTTGATTACAGTATTTTACTGTGGAAAAAATATGGTCAAATACTGTAATTTTCACAGTGCATTTTTATGCTTGAAAATGCTCAATTTAGGACAGAAAAATTGTTGAATATGCTTAAAAAATATACCTCCAAAAAGAATGTGGCGAGGGACGGCTGTATAATGAGGTAGAATAATGGGATAAGACTTAAATTAAATTAGCACACAAGTCCATCATGTGCCCTCTGCAGCAGTTGTATGTGTTAATTGTAAATATATAACTACATCTAACCCATAATTTTCCGGCCTGACAATTATTTTGCATCTTCAAAAATGAAAAATAACAATAATCAGTTAAACTCATTTTCTTCCAGCCAGTCCTGCAGTGAGAGTCCGAGGAGTGAAGAGGTCATTGAATTCTGCGTATCTGTCGCCCTCTTCTGGACGTCAATCAAGCCAGGGAGCTTTGAGTGCAGATTCCAAAGCAGACATGTTAGGATCCTCAAACCACCTTCTGCCCAGTCGCCCTCAGCACAGAGGACAAAGCAAAAGTATGTACCCAGCCTTCATCAGGAGACCAGCTCCTTTCATAGCTGGGCATCCGTCACATCAGAGCTCCGGGAACCCGACAGAAGATGCATTTGAAGATGCTTCCAGAGTGGACACGAGCAGAGGAGGTAGAACCACATGGAAAACATCATCTGGACGCTATATGAGTGCTTTGCTGTCAACTCCGGCAGGGCGTCACGGAGGTCATAAGGACACCGAGGAGCTCTCACCCAGTGAGAGAGATGCCATTTGGAGACCAAAGAAGTTCCAGTCGTTTCTCTTCAAAGACTCACAGCCACCTTTAGTTGCAATTAGTGCACAAGAAGATCCAGCATATAGACAGCAAGATGAAGAAGTTAAAGAGTACAGTCCTTATTTAGTGCAATCAGACAGTGAACAAGAACATTTGCCAGTTTTAGCTGCCATCTCTGGAGGTGTCACAGGTGCATCGTTAGGAAGCTTACTGCCCCCTGTTGCACATTTTCACTCAAGCAGCAAAAAATCATTCAGGTCAGATGCTATGACCACCAGAAAGCCTGTATCTGCAGAAAATAAATTGGTTTTTAAACATGCTAACTGGGCATCCTCTATGGCTTTTCCTGGCTTCTCTCCAGCAAACAAAGGCCATACATTCAAAATAACCAACATTTATCCCTCGTTGTCATCAAAATACAGTTTCAGCCAAAGAAGAGCCTTTCAGTCCAGCCGGCAGAACATCTCAACTGTGTCCCAGCAAGCCAGAATCCTGGATCTCAGTCTGCTCAGGGGCTACAAAGAGAATCAAACCTTGGGCTTTTCACCCTTTAGCACTTTAAAACCAGCAGAGGTCACCAAATTGTCATCGAACAAGTCTCTCGTCCAACAGATTTTTGAAGGTTTGGAACCCTCTCAACTGAGACATCTTAGTGCGAGCACAATTCCAAACCAGGCGCAAAATGAGTCCAACAGCAAAGAAATGCAAAATGAAAAGCAAAGAGCAGCGTTTTCACCCCCATCACTCGGCTTTGTGGTCTCATCAGCTTCTCTCAGGCCAGTGGGCGGCGGCAAAATCACTGAAAAGGGAGCAGGATTGAGGCCTAATGGCACATCAAGGAAGCTTGCTGAGAGGAGAGCCAGGCTCCTCAGCACTTTCACCAGCAGTACAGTGAGAGGCGTTCGCGGCCATGCAAACGACACCAAATTCAAACATTTCAAAATGCCTGCTTTTGAGAACTGGCCCATAGTCAGGCGGCCCAAGAAACCAGCAAGTAGGAATGTCACATTGGAAAGCTTCACATCAACAACACAGACGCCTGGCACGGCATCTTTTCCAAACAGCTTGGAGGAGTTGATGCAGGGCAGAGACAACACAAGCTGGGACGCACGTGGTCCAACCATGCAGAGTGAGAGCAACACTACAACATGGCAGATGTTTAATGACACTGAGCCGTTGGACATGGCTGATAGTTTGGAGACTGGGAGTGAGGCTCTGGAGGAAGATTTATTGGAACTACATTACCTCCAAATTTCAACAATTAACACGTCCTTCAAGTCAATTAATAACCTGGATGCACAGCAGGAAGAATGAACCAATAAAAGATGGAGAACATGTGTGGTTGTGTAATAAAATATTATTCCACACGTTTCATAATGTGAATACACCAGGAATGATAACATGCACCCCAAATGTCGTCAGTGATATTACAATTACGAAATATTGAAATTGGTGCATTTGCAATCAGCTAAAATTATAAACAAAGCGAGCTATAAACTGCTACCCAAAAATGTACAATTATTCTCAACAAAAGAAAAATGTAATCTAATAGTAAAATCAAATATAAATCATTTGCATGCATGTAAAATACTAAATACCTTTAACATATCCGTATGTGGAATTAAAATATGGAATGGATTAAGTAAGGAAATCGAAGCACTAAAATGATTCAGTTCAAGAAATTGTTCAAACTACAAGTGTCCACAAAGTACAAAGAGGAAAAATTATAAACATATTGAACCTTTTGAGAAAAAAAGAGATAATATCATAGATCTTCTGTATGAACCATAAATTTCTTAACTATTTATTTTTGAAAAATTTAATGATTGTGTATATGTTTATATGTCTAATACTTATGTGTTTAATATTTGTTTATTTTTTGTATATTCATTTATTTATTCACTGTTCTGTTACAAACAGAACAAAAAAAATGGGATAAAACTACTATGACATTAAAAAGGGGTAGGATTAAATAAGCTCTGCTTCTTCCTATTCCTTTTCGGACGTGCTGTAATGAAACAACTGGGAATATGTGATGCATTTTATTACAATTGTATGCATGTTCGAAATAAACTGAAACTGACTAACTAAAACTTCATATGTTGGACTCCCAGGGGGTGATCAAGGGTGATGGGTCAAATGCAGAAAATCATTTCGCCCCACCTAGTGTGTGTGTGACAATCATTGGTACTTTAACGTTGAACTTTAATTCACTTCAAATGTGCTTTGTTTAACGCTGCATTGTAATTTTAGGTTGTTAGGTCAAATCGGCAAGTTGGCATTTTCAGGGAAGTGACAAACGTGTGTAAAATTAGAGCAAAATTGGTTGAAAAACGTGGTCTATAAACAAATATATATATATATATATATATATATGTATATAATATGCTTATTATTGAGGCTAATTGAGCCTTTGGAAGCTGCACTATTCTGCCTATAAAGCCCTTAAAAAACATCCAAACACCTCCATTAAGGTTTATGTAAGCAGAGCCGGCCCAAGGCATAAGCGTACTAAGCGCTTGCTTAGGGCCCCGCGGCCACCAGGGGGCCCCCAAAAGCAATTAACAAAAAATTCTTATTTTTTGCATGTACAGTCTGACTGATGATTTCTAAATGATCAAAGATATATTATTGTACAAAAACACAATTTTAGGTCAACAGAGTGCTGCTGCTGATCTAGGCCTAGTGCAGGGGTCGGCAACCTTTACCAGTCAAAGAGCCATTTTGACCAGTTTCACAAATTAAAGACAACAATGGGAGCCACAAAAATCTTTTGAAATTTAACATGACATAACACTGCATACAAAGTTTTTTTTTTTGCTTAATGCTATGTAATAAAGTATGGGTCTCAGACACGCACCATGCGGTGATTTTTCTCGGAAACTACGAATTTCACACTGTTAGCTCGTACGTGTCGTGAAGTCTTAGCATTGAACGCCCATTACAATTGGCGTGCCGGCCCAGCCACACGGCGTATGAGGCTTCTGATTGCTCACGTAAGAGACAGCAATGCATACTTGCTCAACAACCACACAGGTTACACTGACGGTGGAGGTATAAAAAAAAAAATGTAACACTCTTACTAATAATGCGCCACACTGTGAACCCACACCAAACACGAATGACAAACACATTTTGGGAGAACATCTGCACCGTAACACAACATAAACACAACAGGACAAATACCCAGAATCCCATGCAGCCCTGACTCTTCCGGGCTACGTTATACACTCCTGCTACCACCAAACCCCGCCCCCACCCCAACCCTGCTCCCTCACACATCACCCCCCCCCCCCCCAGGCCCGGCCCTCACCAATCTGGCGCCCTAGGCAAGATTTTAGGTGGCGCCCCCCCACATCGGCAGTGAAGTGTATATACTCACAAGAAACTGAATAGCTTTGTCTTTGACCTTTTTTTTTTTACTTACAACTATACCTAATATATAAAGGGGTGGAAAAGTGACTATTACCTGCAGGGCAAACATTAGCTAACCAGAAGGCAAAAACAATGTAAACAAAAAACACCTGCTTAAAAGATCTAATACAAATGTCCCTGAGGAATGTAAGGTGGGAGTACTGTAATTACCTAACGTTACATTATTATTTTCCATAACAATTTAGCCCCCTCCAACAATATTAAGCCGACGTTAAAAGAAAACTAGCTATTAATTGATTAGCAATTGCCGAATCATGTAACATTAGCTTAATGCTAAAAAGCCAGCTACTATCACATTCTGTAACAGACAAATAATTTCATGTAGGCTAACGTTACCTACCTGCTACCTCTGTCTTTTCTCGTTTCTCCTCCTCTTCTTTTCTCTTTTTTTCTTCCCTGGGCACCTGACAGTTTTGGCCGTTTTGACATCTTGTGTTGATTTTTTGATGTGGTGACGTCCAAAAAGAGTCATGATACGGGAAGGGAGGGGGCGCACCGTGCGGGGGGAGGGGGCGTAATGTTGTAACAAATAATATTTCTATTAAATAGGCTTTACTTTGCATTTTAATTAACGTGGGATTATTTTTTGTATTTAGAAATAATAGTACCAACTTTTTTTTTTTTTTTTTTTCTCCAACATTTGTGGCACTGGCGTGGCGCCCCCTGATGGACGGCGCCCTTAGCATTTGCCTATACGGCCTATGCCACGGGCCGGCCCTGACCCCCCCCCCCCCTTACCAAACCCCGCTCACCTCAACCGACGCACAGGGGGGAGGGGGAGGGGGGTGATGTGTGAGGGAGCAGGGTTGGGGTGGGGGCGGGGTTTGGTGGTAGCAGGAGTGTATAATGTAGCCCGGAAGAGTCAGGGCTGCATGGAATTCTGGGTATTTGTTCTGTTGTGTTTATATTGCGTTAAGGTGCAGATGTTCTCCCGAAATGTGTTTGTCATTCTTGTTTGGTTTTGGTTCAAAGTGTGGCGCATTATTCGTAAGAGTGTTAAAGTTGTTTTATATGGACATAGTCAGTGTAACCTGTGTGGCTGTTGACCAAGTATGCCTTGCTGTCGCTTACGTGTGCAAGCAGAAAATGCATTACACAGAAACTGGCACTCTATTTATGCAGGTTGTAGTGGGCTCTAAATGCTGTACCACCACAGTATGCCCTTATTACCATTGTTAGGGTGGAAATGGGAGAACATTAATTCCGGGAGGTTTCTGCGAGAGGCACCCAAACCCGGAAGTCTCCCGGGAAAATCGGGAGGGTCAGCAAGTATGCAGCTGAGCCGCATCAGAGAGATCAAAGAGCCGCATGCGGCTCCGGAGCCGCGGGTTGCCGACCCCTGACATAGGTGCACTGCTGAAACAGCATGAAAACAGTGAAGATCATTGTAGCAACATGGTGAAATGGAAGGAATTTGCCTTGCGTCTTTCAAAGGGGAAAACTATTGATGAATTTAACTTCAGTAGACTGCGCTCTCTTTGTACAAAGTAAACATTAAATATGAACAATTAACTAAAAATATAAACTAGTAATTAAAGACTAATATGTACAAGACTGATGAGACAAGATGACACTTTTACTGTAAATACAAAGCTTTATCACTTGGACTGTTCAACCCCAGGCCACTCTTGTAGCTGAATGTTTTCTACATTTTAAGATTAGGAACCGTATGTGGCACTCTGGACATCATTCGTTCATTCATTGGTATTGTTTATGTTCTTAACTGGGCCACCCCCATATCTTTATAAATGACATGTCATTTGTAAAGACATGCCAGGCTGACAATAGGATAATGTAAACAACACTGCCAGAGCCGCAATGAGCTTATAGTAGGTGTGTGAATGATCAACAATCAATATTATTGGCAGAAATAGAGGGCCCCAAAATCAAATTTTGCTTAGGGCCCCATGGAGGCTTGGGCCGGCACTGTATGTAAGTATGTATAGTATATAATGTAACAAGCACATTTATAAACACATGTAATGTTTACGTATTTTGATCGTTTTAAGCACGCACGGCGCATTAATTTAAAAAACGCATCACAACGTTCGCTTTTGTTTAACAACATAGCTGATTACTGCTCAGACTTCATGAGAGCCAACAAACACAATAAAACATCACTTACTATGTCTGCTGTCATTAGGATGCTGACTACTAGGATTTTCATATATTCCCTTTTATATAAAGAATAACTGATCATCCTCACAAAGAAAAGGGGGGTGAAACTAAACGTCTTTTCGTGTTGTTCTCGACATTTCCGGGTCAAAGTTGGCTGTCAACGTGTACCAACTAGTCGAAATACGTCCTCGTTCTTCTACTTTCCAAGTGAGAGGCATGATTTATGATCTACAACAAAGTTTGACGAGCAAGGAAACGAGGAAGCAGCTGATCAGTCAATCATGTCGACATAGCCACATAAGCTCGTGATCACGGCGCCAAATGGTTCGTCTGTGTTGGCGCTTATAATAATATCACTAATACTTGACTAATATTCAAGTCAGGAAATGTAAATGGAGTATTTTGGGCGTTTTTTGGATGCTTTTTTTGGGCTTTATAGGCAGAATAGAGGACCTCCCATTGACTCTGCTGTAAGCAGACTTTTATTTACGTTTATTTACACGTTAGAATGCATTAGAAAAATACATCCGTCGTCATGTCTTTCATAACGATTGTGAACGATAGGCAAAATTCCAAACCAAGTCCAGTTTCCCCTTTCGACTTCAGTTATGGGATTTAATATTTAAAGATTTTTTTTATGATGTACAAATCACACTATAGTGTCGATTAAAAAGTATGACAACCAACCCCGTTTTCCAGATAATGCTATTGTACATGTAATGGGTGTGCCCAACTACCTACTCTCCCTATCAGAAATACAAAATGGTTCGTTCCACCTGAATAGCTGCAAACGGAGCATGGAACAGTTCACTCAACACAGATGTCAAAGTGTCATCAAAGCTCACCTTTTAGCATTCATGCACAGCACCACCATTTTGAAGGATGGCGTGTCATGATAAATCTATCTGTACCAGCAGAAGAGAACGTTTTGTTTAAGTTTCCTTTTTGGACCTCATTGCACATAACTGTTGTGCGTTCAATGACACTCGATTAAAGTTAGAAACAAAGGAAGGCCTCACTACGTTTTAAAGATGGCGAGACTTAACCCACAGGAGATGTGATAATAATAATATAATCATAATATTGATGTATTATTATGATCACTATAACCTACGGATGATAATGCAAAATGAATCAGCTGATCTCTACTTTACACTCTGAAGTAAACGTATTAATAATCATATTCAAGTGAATAATGACAGCTTGTATGATTATTTAAAATCAACTTTTGGCCACTTTGTATTGAATTTGTTGGCACAAAAAAAATCCTAAATAAACAGTTTTGTGGGTTTATCTAGCAATGTTCTAGATATGTTAATCCCATTTTTTTTTTTAAGTGTCAAAAACCTAAACCAGGTTTTTAAAAACAATGTAACCATTCCAAGTGTACGTGTAAGGGGTGGTGACGTTTAGGTTTTGGGTGGGATGGGGGCTTCAGGAGTCCTGGGTATGGAGCCCATAATTTGGTGATATGCCCCTGCATGTATTGCACATATTGTTGATGTAAGTGGTAGCATGTTCTCTGAAGTATTTTGATCATATTACACTGATACTGGCTCACCTGCACTGGCTTCCTGTGCACTTAAGATGAGACTTCAAGGTTTTATTACTCACATAAAAAACACTAAACGTCTAGCTCCATCCTATCTTGCTGATTGTATTGTGTCATATGTCACGACCAGAAATCTGTGTTCTAAGAACTCCAGCTTATTAGCGATTCCCAGAGCTCAAAAAAAGTCTGCGGGCTTTAGAGCGTTTTCTATTCGCCCTCCAGTACTATGGTATGCCCTACTGCTAACAGTTAGAGATGCTACTTCTGTAAAAGCATTTGAGTCTCATCTTAAAACTCATTTATACACCCTTGCCTTTAAATAGGCCCCTATTTAGACCAGTTGATCTGCCGTCTCTCTTTTCCTGCGTGGAGAAGTTATCAGATCAGTTTCCATGGAGGATTTGCTAGCTGTTCCAAGTTGGGACCCGGGGTGGACCACTGCTCTGTGCATCAGTTGGTGACGTCTCTGCGCTGCTGACTTGTCTACATGCAAGAGGATCCCCTGCTGGACTGGACTCTCATGTTATTAACCGTATCGACTCGGCATTCATTGCACCGATCAACCAAGTGGAGGCGGAGGGTGTCTCCCCATCTGCGCTTCCTTCCAAGGTTTCTTGTTGTTCCCATTGGGTTGAGTTTTTTTCTTGCCCTGATGTTGGATCTGAGCAGAGGATGTCATTGTGGCTTGTGCAGCCCTTTGAGACATTTGTGATAAAGGGCTATATAAGTAAAATTTGATTGATTGATTGACTGATTAAAACTCATATTAGGGGATGACATACATCTCATGTACACTGAAAGTTGAATTTGGTATAGAGCAGGGATTCTAAAACTGTGGTAAGTGTACCACAGTACATGGGCTCCATCTACTGGTACGCCAAATAATCCCTTGATTAAAGTACAGTTGTTGTTATTTTACTATATTCAAATACAGTGTTACTATTCAAACTATGTGTAATGTTACAGTGGCCAATAATATTATTTATACTTGTTAAATAAAACCTTGGCCTTGTTTTTAATGAATAATTAGGCCAACTATGCTGTTGGTCATAATGGTGCCACTTGGACAGCCACGTTTTTTCTGAAGTGGTACTTGGTGAAAACAATTGTATAGAGCAGGGATCCCCAAACTAAGGCCCAAGGGCGGAACATGGCCTGCCAGCATCCAAAATCCGGCCCGCGGGAAGTCCAAAGTTAAAAAAAAATGCCCCCGAGTCAAAAAGTTTGGGGTATCAATACGTGAGAACATGACAAACACCATATGACAAGGGATCATATTCTTTTTTCTCTGTGTCCTGACACAGATGTTCCATCTCTACCTCTGCTTAAATAACGACAAGATAGCAAAAGTGATCTCGTATTTTGTGAAAGATTTTTTTTTTAAGTGTGCCAGGCTTGCATACATGCTACATAGTGGGGCACCTGCATGTCACATGACCACTGGTAAACGCAGATAAGACAAAGTGAAGGGGCTGGAAGGAGGTCTGTTAATTAGAGTTTCCATTCATCTTCTTCTTCTTCTCTCTTTCTTGTTCAAGTTCACGGCCGGCCCATGTGGCGACAGGTGCTCAGGAGCAGCTGAATAGGCCGCAGTCTAGACTCTGGTTGTCGCCCATCACACATGGCTAACTTATGAGAACGGACATAATGAAAGCAGTGACCACACTCACAGCGCGTTGGTAATCTCTGTCAGGGATGAGACTTTGATTCCAAGATCCTCTTTCAGCACGTTTGTCCACCTTTAAAAAAAAAAAATCCTTCTCCCCTCCTTTCCTCTTGGCATTGTCTGCATATTCGCGTGTGTATTTGTCTCACGCAGTCGGGGTGGGCTGGCGGGGTCACGGTTCACTGGGCCGCCCAGATCCATCAAGAGGAACAAAGTAGTGGGAATGAGGAACAGTGCCAAAGCCCCTGATATCAAAGACCTCTTTTAAGATTGGGATCCGCTCCAAGAAGCTGGACTTTATTTGCTGGTGGGGTGGGTGTGTGTGTGTGTATGTGTGTTAAAGACAATGATCAGATCGAGTATCCATCTCTCTTCCCTTGCCTGGTTTTTGAAATCTGCTTGCTTTTGTTCTTTATATAACGGGATGTGATTTAGTCAAGACTAATTTGTATGTGCCACCCAGAATTCCACAGGGGACATGGCGGTAAAACAAGAAGGTGTGTGTGTGTGTGTGTGTGTGTGTGTGTGGTGGGAGGGGGGTACCGTAAGTGTCTCAGAATTTTTTTGGGGAGCTCTGGGCACATTTGAGGACAATGGCGCTGTGGTCAGGGGGCTAAAAATGTGCTCTTTGGTGGTCTTCATTTGGTGCTTGATGTCCACTGGAAAAGATGGCTCAGGAATGAATGAATGAATACACACTTCAAAATACTTTAAAACAGTACTGAAAAATAAAATAGAGATCTCATTTAGAATAAAAACACTTAATGCACTTTACATGAATAGCAGTAATTAGACCTTAGAATGATGAGCGTTTAATACCTTAACAGGCTGGATAGCAGCTTTGTAGTCGCCATGGCAACCACCTTCTTTAGCGCAGGTCTGTGACAGCCTGGTGAATAAGTCATATTATATCAGGCTTGTTCTCTTCCTGGAGTTTTAATGACCTCCTTGAGATGCCTGCAGAGATGGTTAGGGTCTCCCCCTTTTTTAGTGAAGGATACAGTATTTGGGATGTCCTGCTGGCCAGAAGTGGGCGATAATACACATTTTGGGATCAACCCAATAACAAAATACACTTATTGCCAATACTGATACTGATACAGTTGACTTGGACATTTTTCTAGATCATGGAAAGATTTTCAGATTTTTGTTTTTATTTTGTTAATCGTGACGAGAGAAAATAGCACAAATATTATAAGCCCCAAAGCAACACCTCACTTATTTGTGAACAATTTAACAATATATAAATAAAACAACATAGAAATATTAACAAAATACTACATTTATTCCCGTTTAATACATAATTTTCTAACTAAATAAAGTCAATAGTGAAAAATAAGTGAACAAAAGAAAACATACTATTCCCTGCATTTACATGATGTCACATCCGTCTCATTGAATATGTGGCTGTACGAATCGTTCAAATCGCGAAAAGAATAAACGTTTCTTCGGAATTCCTCGAGAGGTAATCAAGAAGGGCTGAAGAGTGCAAGATTTTATGAATGGCAACAAGAAAACCCACTGCAGTCTAAGGGAGCAGAGTCGAATGCACAAGTTTAAACTCCAAGGTTCAAAGGTTGTTTTGATATATTTTTAAAACCCTTCATTCGTTTAGTATTTACCATTGAAATATTATCTTGATATTGTTTGTATTTAAATTTTTAACAAACAGAAACCAGAAAGTCATAGTCAATGATACTTTGTCAGGAAAGGTACTTCTATGTCTCCCCATTAGTTTATTTTGTACACAAATCTGTCAGAATTAATATGACAACAGGACAAAAATCAAATATGGTGATGATTCAGTAATTGTTAGTTTGTTAAATGGATGTGCAGTCACGGGTGTCAGTCTTTGGGTATCGTTGCAACAAAAACGATGCATATTTATCCGGGAGAGTCTTAAAACCAATTTCCTTGACCCAGCCACACACAAAGACGTTGTAGGCCTCCATGCTTTTTCAAGTTTTTATCTGTTTTGTCATGTAGAATGACGTCTGGAGCACAAGATAGTTCAATATGTCTGGGAACGCAACCAACGTATAATCCTCGATATCACTCGACAAATATTTTATTGATAAAGTATCAAGTATCAGGTCTCTCATTGTAATCCCATTGGGTTGAGTTTTTTCTTGCCCTGATGTGGGATCTGAGCTGAGGATGTCGTTGTGACGTGTGCAGCCCTTTGAGACACTTGTGATTAAGGGCTATATAAATAAATGTGTATTGATTGATTGATTTGATAGGGATCTATTCCATTGCATAGTTAGAGTTTTTTGCTGGTATCTGATTTTTGCAGGAAGATCTAGGCCCCTAGCGTACTCAGATAGTTTGCGCGCTGCTTGCTGCACTACAGCCACATTGGCTTGGTTGACCACCAGTTTTTTTCACTTCAGGGAAGAAGTCACGTGACAGAATGCAAGCAATAGACTGTCATTCAAAGCGTTTGCCCCCATAGCCCTCCTCCATCTAAGGCAGGATGTAAAACATGCGGCCCGCGGGCCGGATTGAACCTGATCCGGTAAGTTTGCTAAGGGTAAAGTTGACCTGCATTTTTAAATGAAAGAAACTGCTGTTCTAAATGTGTCCACTGGATGTCGCAATAGCAATTCTGTTAGGCAAGCAAATAGTATAAACCGGGGCGAGCAAGTATACCAGGCAAGAGGTACACGGTAAAGCGGGGCTGCGACTCCTCCCCCTCGACCCAATCAAACAAACAGAAGTAAAATAAACAATTGGTAACCCCACTTAAAGTGCTGCATGAGACAGTACACATTGATATAGTTCTGTGAAAATTATTGTCTTCAGTGTAAATTTAAAGAAAGTGAACAGTGGAAATGACAAATGAGGTAGTTGATACATAGAATAGTTTTTTATTTATGCTTTATTTTGTTTTTTGTTCAATACTTGATGGGCTGTGACTTAAAGTTGAAATGCTTTGTAGACACACTGAGATTAAGTCTAAATTCATTGTGTTCTTCATGGTGTTTTTGAAACTGCACCAATTTCTTCCTCAGAAGAGGATTATTTGTGATATGTAAATTTTCAGAATGTGCTAGTTTTATTTTGGGCCAAAGTAAAACAAAGAAAACAATCTTAAGTTGTCATAGTTCTATTTTTAAGTTATTATGCCATGATTTTACCCGTCCAGCCCACGTGAGAATAGACTTTCCTCCATGCGGCCCCTGAGCTAACATGAGTTCGACACCCCTGATCTAAAGACTTATTCTCTGAGTTTGCAAACATTCACCCAGCCATCTTCTATATCACTTGTCCTCTTCATCCTCACCGAGCTGGAGCAGGTTAAGAGCTGGGTAATATTAAAACAAAATGGATAGGTGTTGATAGTCCAACTCATACTGTCTGGTACGCACAACCTATGGAAATGATATCAGTAGAAAAAACTGCATTTAGTTTAGATAATAATGAGTCATATATTGGAATATGGGATCCATTATTTAAATTTTTTTAAACTATTAAATTAACCAAAAATATGGCTTATTTTATCTTTGTGGAAAATATTGGACACAATGTGTTGTCAAGTTTATGAGATGTGATGCAAGTGTAAGCCACTGTGACACTATTGTTCATTTTTTTTAAATGTTTTTATTTTTTATAAATTGCTGTAATGATAATGTCAATGAGGGATTTCTAATCACTGCTATGTTGGATTTGTTATTAATATTGATACTGTTGTTGATAATATACATTTTTGTTTGACTGCTTTTGGATTGTTTTGTGTCATGTTTGTGTGTCCTCTCAATTGCTCTGTTTATTGCTATTCTGAATGTTGCTGGGTCGGGTTTGGTTTTGAGATTGGAATTGTATTATCATGGTATAGTTGTGTATTATTTTGTTGGATTGATTAATTTAAAAAAAAAAAGAGCTGGGTAGGTTGTTAGCCAATCGCAGGGCACATATAGATATATTAAATCAATATTATTTTTGATATATTGTTGCATGCATTGTATGCATTGTTTAAGTCAGGTGTTCTTAACCTTTTTAACCTCAGCGACCAACTTTTCCATTACAGAGGGGCCGGACCCCACTCAAATCTTAGCACTGAATTAGTAATCCTACTCTTGTTTTTTTTTAATGACAAACAAGCATTCACACGTTACAACAATAAAAGAGTGGCAAGCAACCATTCACACTCATATTTCGATAACCAGGCTAACACGGCTGGTTTTGGAATGTGAGAGAAAGCAGCATTACTAAGCTGAAAACCCCCCCGCACACACACGGCAAGAACATTTAAACTCCACTCTCTTGTAAGCAATTATATTTAAAAAACAACACAACACTGATATTTGTGAAAATAAAGAGTGAGAAGTTTAGAAACCAGAACCAGTCATGATACAATGTCATGACTGGTTCATTTATCTTCTTTGACTTATTTTTTGCTTAAATTCATTCTTGATTCTGGTTATCGTTTTTATATTAATATTATCTTGATTTTGTATGTACTTTATGTCATATATTATTATTATGTTACTTTTTTGTCGCTTAGAATATTGTTTGTCTTTGGTACACTAATGTGTATATTGTAGGCCAGTGGTTCTCAAATGGGGGTACGCGTACCCCTGGGGGTACTTGAAGGTATGCCAAGGGGTACGTGAGATTTTTTTAAAATATATTAAAAATAGCAACAATTCAAAAATTCTTTATAAATATAAATAAAAACCTATCTTTTTTTCCAAATATTTCAAGAAAGACCACTGCAAATGAGCAATATTTTGCACTGTTATACAATTTAATAAATCAGAAACTGATGACATAGTGCTGTATTTGACTTCTTTATCTCTTTTTTTCAACCAAAAATGTTTTGCTCTGATTAGGGGGTACTTGAATTAAAAAAATGTTCACAGGGGGTGCATCACTGAAAAAAGGTTGAGAACCACTGTTGTAGGCCATTGGTTCATTGTTTTATTTTTGCAAAACATATATCTATTTTTATATTTCTCTTTTTTAGATTTGGTATGAACATTATTATGGAAAATCCAAGTTATTGTTTTTTTGTTTTTTGTTGTTGCTATTTTTGTATTACATTTTTTTAATTATTGTTCATGTTGTACTGCATTGAAACTCTTATGTTTTGTGATTGTGTGATGTTTTTTGACTGGACCCCAAGAAGAATAGTCTCCACTGTGGTGTAGACTAATGGGGATCCTTAATAAACTAAACTGAACAATGTTGTGGCGGACACTCGGACCTAGGTCTCAACATCAGGTGGGGGGTGTTGTTACATGTGCCATTTGCAATTCCTGTTCAGCAGTTCGTTGTTGGCCAGTGAAGAATAACGACGTGTTCCGAGAGCAACTGTACATCTTTTATATTGCCACAATATCAATATTTGGATCAATCCACCTATCCCTACTAGACAGGACTCTGGACCAGAGGTCTCCCCACCGCCTCCTCTTACGACTAAATGAATCAATGAGCCTTTCACTTTCTCCAGTGTGATTGAAGCGACCTAGCGTTGGGAGGCATAGGGGGCTGGAACCCATAAAAAATAGGACAAATAAAGGATTTGCAGCAGGCCTAAATATAGTCTCACACTAAAAGGAACACATATTGACCCCTGGGCATGCATGAAGACACTAGTCCGATTCCTTCTCAGCAAACACTTTCAGCGATTCTTCTGTCACTCATCTTGACCGAGGATAATAACGATCCAAATGAGGTTAAAACCACATTGTTGGAACTACATTGAATGTAGCATCACATCTTCAGCCGGAACGTGACGTCACTGTATGACAGAGTCCTAACTTTTTCCAGCAAGAACCATCGCATACGTAAACATTTAAGAACTGTACATCAGGGCTATTAAACTGGTGCCCCAGCAGGCAAATCCGGCCCATGAAAGGCATCACATTGGCCCCTGAGTTTAGCGCAAAACGTGGGAGAGACTTTAAGATTTTCCGTAAATTAAAGCAAATAACACACTAGGGTGCTCCTGTTGTACAGAGGAACATGGACCAGTGTAAACGCTTTGGCAGAGCCTCGCTTTGACATTCTAACCTCCTGAAGCAGTGGTTCTCAAACTTTTTTTTACCAAGTATTTGCACAGAAAAAACTTGGCTCTCCAGGAACCACCATAAGGACAAACATTAAAGTACAGTAGCGTAGTAGGCATTACGCACAATTTTAGAATCAGAATCAAAATCAGAAATACTTCAATAATCCCCGAGGGGAAATTAAGATTTTCAGCAAAATCCCATTCAACAGCAGACAAACATTACAGGGAGACAGAACAGGATCGCTGACGGGTCTGCCAACTTTCGGCGCCCCTTACAAAAAAGGTGAGAAACAGGTAAACGCTGGGGAGGGAGGGTGAGGAAAAAAAACATTCAGTCTAAGCCTGGGCCCCTGGAGAGGGGGTCCAGACTGAGGCCAAGGGAAAAAAAAACCTCATAGCCATAGTACACATATAAACATGTGTGTAAGAGGGAAACATCAAAGAACACAAAGGACATTAGAGACATTAAAAGAGCAGAGATGATGCAACCAGCCACTTCTACATACAGCTACAAAAAAATAAATAAATAAAACATTTAAAAAACGTATACACTGTGGTGGCCTCTGCGGTGTTCCACGCCATCGTCTGCTGGGGTGGGGGAGAGCATGGCCAGAGACAGGAGCAGACCCAACAAAGCAACCAAGAGAGCCGACTCCACTCTCGGCCGCCCACTAACTCGGCCAGTGTCCAGTCTGCATGGATGAACGAGGATGCGTCTAAGGAGACAAAGGTGTCCAATACCTGCTCATTCAGTCAAGACACTGTGAAGCTTGTCCGTCCTGGCGCTCAGCACCAGCTCCGCAGCCCTGTCTCTTCATCCGCAGCTCCTCCAGTCTCTCCAAATGGACTGTGGTGTGGCAGAGACCCAGCAGCTGGTCTCCATGGCCAAAAGGCTCCCGGGAGGCAGGTACAGAAGTACACAAAAAAAGCACCGCAGAAGTCACGAAAGTGGCACCCCTTGTTGCACAGTCCCAAAGGGTTCCGAATCAAAAGGCAAAAAAACCTCAAAAACACAAGAGGGAAACATCAGGAACACAAAAAAATGACTTTATAGCACGGACCTCCTGCCACCAGCAGCCACTACAGCGGCGCCATCTTGGAAAAAAGTTTGAACAGTAATACTGTGTTGAATATGGGAACATAAAACAATGCACTTTAATCAAGTGATTCTTTGGCATATACCACTAGTTGTACACATACCAGTTTGAGAATCACTGTCCTAAAGGACAGCATCAGGCCATCCCCAGTCAAAAAGAATCACCATTTATATTGGTCAGTGTCAGGAAAAACAGCGTTACATAATAACGGAGTTACTAAGTAATCTAATTATTGACTTTTACCTACATTACAATGCGTTTGATGAACTTTGTACTTTTTACGAATGAAAGCAACAACAAGCAACACTAAAATAAACTTGATGTTAAATAGGAAGAGGCAATATCACACAGCAAACAACATGCAGGCTAAGTATACACACACACACACACACACACACACACACACACTACCACTATGAGGTAATAACGTACAACACGGCAATGATTCAAGTGACAAGCTTGCAATCCTACAATACCCTGTTTATGGACAAGGAGACTACAGCCATCGAAGCACATTCAATCTCTTCATTAACTTGCGCTAACACTATCCAGTGAAAAGGTTCAACAGAACTACCGTCACTGCTGGCAAATTTCACTGCTAAGCTAACAAACCCAGCAGCGCTAAAATGCTGCTCTGAGTGCGCGCTCGCTGATGTAACATGTCACTTCGCAATAGGCACCGCCTTTTAAAGGCACATACACACACTCTGTTTTCATGAAATGTCTCAACTGCGTAGGCCAGATATATGAAGTTGTTTTTTTAAGCATAGTAAATAATTACTTTTATTAAAGAGTAATTATGTTAGTTATTCAGTTACATTATTGGTGAAGTAACTATAAATAATTACGTTTTAAAAGTGGCGCACAGCGTTGTCCCGCTTTTGTAAGCCAGATGTATTGGGTTGGATCTTTGCTGAGAGTTGCGGTGGAAAGGATAAATCCATCTAAATTTAAGGGTTAAATAGTAAAAAAAATCTGAAAAAATTCTAAAAGCCCAAATTTAGCCAGCATCCACTGCATACTTGCCAACCCTCCCGAATTTTTCAGGAGACTCCCGAAATTCAGCGCCTCTCCCGAAAACCTCCCGGGACAAACATTCTCCCGAAAATCTCCCGATTTTCAGCCGGAGCTGGAAGCCACGCCCCCTCCAGCTCCATGCGGACCTGAGTGAGGACAGCCTTTTTTCATGATGGGAGGACAACAGGGTGACAAGAACTAAATCATCCAGACTAGAGATAAATTGTATTAATATGTTTATCTTACCTAAAAATAAATATATTTATTAATTTAAAAAAAAAACTAAATACATTTTTACTATATTTTGCTAAAAACATCAAAATTAATTGTATTTTTATTTTTATTTTTTCCTGACTCCTTATTACATCCAGCCATAGAATTATACATTAAAATAAACATATTTGAAATAATTGATTTTAAATTATCATAATAATTCATTTAAAATGACCATATTTAATTATTAAAATAATTGCTTGTTTATCAACAACTTTAGCATTTTATTCATTACATTTTGAAACTCTCAGAAGCCAAGTTATGTTATATTCCTTAATATTTATTTATGCATGTTTGAAGTATCAATTATCTAAACACAGTTTTGTTTGCATATTTTCAGGATGTAGATATCTCTCTCTCTCTCTCTCTCTCTCTCTCTCTCTCTCTCTCTCTCTCTATATATATATATGTATATATATATGTATGAAATACTTGACTTGGTGAATTCTAGCTGTCAATATACTCCTCCCCTCTTAACCACACCCCGCCCCACCCCCCCACCCCCCCACCTCCCGAAATCGGAGGTCTCAAGGTTGGCAAGTATGGTCCACTGCAGTGGTAACTTGTGTTTTGCAAAACATGGCTATATTTATTTTTCAAAATGTGGATCTCTGACTAAAGAAATAGACCAAAAATATACAATACGGAGAATCCTGGTTCTCAAAATAAGAATAATAGCGAAGGTAAAATGTGGCCCCGAAAACAGTTGCATATCCCTGCTGAAAATGGTAGGTTTAGGTCAATATACGCTAGGATATTTAAGAAAAACATGTGTTAAGGTGACAAAGGAAATTAGTGTAACATATATATTAACAATAAAAAACATAACATTTTCAGGATATGACGAGGCCTAATGAAAAATAAAAGCTGTGAACCGTACTTCGAACACCTCTGCCGTATGCTCAAAGTTTTCACAGCTGGGACCGTGTCATCTGTGGTAGGTTTATTACTTCAAAGAACATCCCCCTCACACACACACACACACACACACACACACACAGCCAGAGAGAACGTTGTGATTGGCTCAGCAGTCTTGCTCCGCCCTCAAGACTGCAAGATACTCTTAAGCCTGAGAAAAATACATTAAAAAAAGACAACATCCACAAGGTGCTTGTCTCATTTGTACATCATACAGAGTTTATTGTATGTGCTCAAAATACATAAGATACCATAAGACAAGGACGTACGTAAACCCTTTTAGTTTTTTTTTGGAAAGGCCCATTAGTCATCCTGAACATCTCAGACATTACAAATCACACGTTAAAAACAAAAATGTAATTGTCCTTGGAAATGTTGACACAAAATAAATAACATTTTATTCGCACACCCGTAACAGTTAGTCTTCAGCCGACGTTCACTGACTGCTTGTTTTCCTCCAAACTTGCAGAAATTTTTGCAGCAGTTTTTTGTGCATTAAACACTCGTACGTTTGGCATGTTCTATTGGCGAAGACCAAAAAAAAAGACTATGCGACAAAAACTTTGACGCCACTGGGCAGCACATCCTTCCAGGATTTGGTCCCAAAAAATGTGCTTCTGTTTCACTTTCACTTCAGTCACCGAACCACTCAGCTGGGCCTCACAGGATGTCGGCAGGGGACAGCTGCTTTGCATATATAATATGTATACTACTTAAGTCACATATTTACAAGTAGCTTTTGATTGTTGTAAACATGTGCACAGGATTCGTACGAGATCCCATCGTCATGATTTCAAGTCAGTGACCGACTGAGGGTCAAAGTAACCGTCACGCAAACATCACCGTGCCTGCTGTGAAGTGCTTCAACAAAGTCGTTTTTTTGGCTACTTGTAACACGCGCACACACGCACACACACACACACACACACACACACACACACACACACACGCACGCACGCACGCACGCACGCACGCACGCACGCACGCACGCACGCACGCACGCACGCACGCACGCACGCACGCACGCACGCACACAAATTCAATAAATAAAACATTATAGTACAACGTTGTAAGGCAATGTTGACCATGCACGTGTCAAACTGGACAACAACTGAAGACGCATACATGGCAACCATCTGCACATTCATTAAGAGCAAAAAGGTCCCCCATGTGTTTTAGAAGGTTTCAAGGCTTTGCAGGTGATCTGATCGGCGCCGGGGCTCATCCCATAACTCAACTGGATCCAGCCCACCAACCACGGCGAGGCTCTTTGCATATCATCCAATGTTAAGTTATTCTCCGAAAGAAAAACCAGAACAAAAAAATCACACGTTCAAGCTGCCGCCATACGAAAAAGGGCTTCAGGACAGTCCGGAAGTTTCCAGGTAACTCTGGAGTTTCCTTACTGTGCTTCTGTCCAATGAGCACAGGTCAAAGTCAAAAGTCGTGTTTGTGATGTGGAAGTGGCCGGTCTCTTCGATGAGGTTGACGATCTGGAAAACACAGGCGACAACTGACTGAGCAAAGAGGACATTTCTGCTTGAAGATTGATTGTGATACGGGCAGCAGTTTACCTGTTGCAGGATGTGGCCTTCTCTTAGGGTCATCAGCCTTTTGTGCAGTTCCACCAACTCATCAAGGTACGCCTGCACAACACACACAAACACACAATCGCTCATATATTTGCCGCCCGATAACACACTGCGACATCCCAGGAACCTTGCACACCTTGTCACAATCTACGTTTTTGCTTTTGTCCTGCTTGCTGTGCCTTTTGGGACTCTTCACCTCCAGTATCTGACGGCAAAAAAAATAACTTTGAGCAGAACAGTATTGATGTAAACGCGCCATCTAAAAATATGTAACATATGGGAGCTATTACTTAGACTTAGACATTACCTGGTTATTAGTAGTCTTAAGTAAGCCCGGGACGTCATTACGTGAAGGCGGTGAGGGGGCGGAGCTGTCACTCTCGCTGCCGTCGCTCAAACTGACCCTGAGAAGGTAGTCAGAGGATGGACATGCCGAACAAGTTACATCACATGGTTACACTTGTAAAATTCAACATGAAAAAGCAGAGTTGATATAATCCTAAACCTTTCTCCATCACCATGGCGTTTACCTATTTCATTTGCTTACATTGTGTCAAATAAAAGCTTGCTTAAGAGTCAGCATTTAAAAAAAAAAATCAGAATAGGGAATTTGTAGCAATAGATAGTTTATGTAGTGATGAAGGAAAGAAAAGAAGGAAAAGGATTTGAAAAATAAAAAATACTAATGAGCAAATGTATGTGAATTAAAAAAAGGTAACAGATTTTGCAACGTTAATGGACAACTAGGGTTTATAGTTTAAGTTTATTTTGAACATGCATAGAATTATGAATTACGATACATCACAATTTCCAGTTTCCCTTTTCAACATGTCCAAAAAGGAATAGGAAGAAGCAGAGCTTAATAGCTCGGTTGGTAGAGTGGCCGTGCCAGCAACTTTAGGGTTCCAGGTTCGATCCCCCGCTTCCGCCATTCTAGTCAATGCCGTTGTGTCCTTGGGGCAAGACACTTTACCCACCTGCTCCCAGTGGTGGGTAAAGTGGTTTAAATGTAACTTAGATGTTGGGTTTCACTATGTAAAGCGCTTTGAGTCACTATATATATATACATAATTCGGGGCAGCACGGTGGAACAGGAGTTAGTGCATGTGCCTCACAATACGAAGGTCCTGAGCAGTCCTGAGTTCAATCTCGGGCTCGGGATCTTTCTGTGTGGAGTTTGCATGTTCTCCCCGTGACTGTGTGGGTTCCCTACGGGTACTCCGGCTTCCTCCCACTGCCAAAGACATGCCCCTGGGGATAGGTTGATTGGCAACACTAAATTGGCCCTAGTGTGTGAATGTGAGTGTGAATGTTGTCTGTCTATCTGTGTTGGCCCTGTGATGAGGTGGCGACTTGTCCAGGGTGTACCCGGCCTTCTGCCCGAATGCGGCTGAGATAGGCTCCATCACCCCCCGTGACCCCAAAAGGGACAAGCGGTAGAACATGGATGGATGGATAAATATAATTCATTTCACTTCACATTTAATCCTACCCCTTTTCCATTACATAGCTATTACAAACACATTTATTAATTTCCTGTTCTCAATTTGTACACAATTTACTTGATAAACAAAACAATTCTACAAAAAATAAATAAAGTAAGTTGTAATTCACATAATGAGATGAATAAGATTACCTCATTTTAGTAAGTTCAAAATGTTTATCATGATACTTTGTAAACACACACTGAGTTTTAAGAGTTTCTTAAATTGGATCATTTTAGTACAGTGTTTGACTTATTTGCTTAATCTATCCCATAATTTAATTATATCCGACTTGTCCAGGGTGTACCCCGCCTTCCGCCCGAATGCAGCTGAGATAGGCTCCAGCACCGCGACCCCGAAAGGGACAAGCGGTAGAAAATGGATGGATGGATGGATCTATACATAGTAGCAATGTCAAATTATTATTTTTCAAATTAGATTAATCACACTTTTGATTTTTCAGGATTGATCAGTTAATTACTTGCCTGCATAGTTAAAATTACTGTAACTTTACAAATGACCCCAATATTACATACTTTATTACAAATAATTTATTTAATCAAATCTTGGCAACACTATAATATGAACACATTTTTACATTTTAAACAATTTTGCAATAATATTGCACAAAACAAGGTACGGAGGTATACCAATAGATCATTTTCTAAATCAGGGGTCTCAAACTCAATTTACCTGGGGGCCACTGGAGGGAGAATCTGGCCGATTTAAATATTTACTTCAAAATCACGTTTTAACCACATGCCTAAATTTGTTAACTACTTCTCCCAGCAGCTATAGTGAGCTTGAGCTGTGGTAAGTCTTAAATTGACAGATTACTTAAATATTTTATATTTTCAATGGAGTCACAGCTGAATGAGCATACCTGCGTTGGTGGTGTGTGAGGTGGGTGTGCGCTGGCCGCTCTGCGTCTGAATCCAAGTCGAGGTCGTCGTCGTCCTCAGAATCGTTGTCGTCGTCGTCCGAGTGCAGATCCTGCATCACCGACTGCAGTGGACCCAGCACTGCCCAATAACACACAAACCATATGACACTTTAAAGATACACTATCTAAGAAAAGTGTGTACACCCCTCACATGTTTCCAAAGGACAATACTTAAGAAAGTGAACATGATATAGTTTAGAGTAGTCATTGTACAGCAGTATAGATTAACTATCCACTTGAAAATACTTAAAACAGAAATATATTGTATATCCATCCATTCATTTGCAATTAAAACGACTCCTTACCATTTGTGGGCTTTTTAAATAGATTATTTGATGTTGCTGAGGTCGCACATGTTTCAGGCAATGTCACGTAGTGGTTAGGTGAGGCAGCTAGGGCAGAAAATTAACCATATTTATTTTGTTTATGTGTTGTACTTCCTGTTCCACCCCACCTGTGCAAAATTGAGGCGGCTGTGCGGCGGCATTTGGTAAAAATAGAATTCTTGCAAATTTTCTCCGGAGCACTTCTGAGCAATGGAAATTGGACGGACTAGACAAGCAACGCAGCAGAAGATGACAAATGGATTAGGGTGGAAACTTATCGGCTCTGCAGCCGTAGTGCAGCCCCAATGCAAACACAGTAGGTGGAATCTGAGGTAATAGAGTAAGGAGGTTTTTAATTTGATTTAAAAAAAGGGAAAGAGTACTGTTTTTGACAAAAAACATTTTTCACCCATAGTGGTGATTTATTCTCTCATTTTCTTGTTGTATAAAGTATCCTCTTAATGGGCAACCAGTATTAACATTGACGAGAGTGGGAACTTATCGGCTCTGCAACCGCAACACTCTGTGGAATTTGGGTGTAAGACAGTAAGGAGGTTTACTTTTACACACACAGTTCAAAAATTGTATCTAAAAATACATTAAAAAAAAATTTTTTTACCACTAGTGATGATTTATTCTCTTGTTTCTTGTTACTCACTGCATGTCACTGTTCCACACAAAATCAGATATTTAATAATGCACATTTCCCCTTGTCCTGTTTTAAAACAAACTCCATCTGCACAAAATGTAGTTAATTTAGAGGGTGACCTGTTGGCATTATAACACCTCTAATCATCACTACAGACTATCACTGTCTTTACAATCAGCGCACACATACATGAAGCAGAGTAAACATCATGAATGTTTTTATCTACTCCCTTGAGCATGTTAAAAGGCGCACATGCATCTGCCGTTGCACAAAATGAAACCAACATTCATAAGTTAATAACTTCATGGTCTGTTATTAAGTCAAATTAAAGGATTACAACTTGAGTTACAACTCATACATTTCTTATGACATAAACCAAAAAGGGCAGTTTCACCCGTCCACACACAAACACTGAAGCCGGAGATTTTAAGTATAAAAAACGTATGTTTGCGTGTGAATAAGAAGCTCTTAAAAATATTGTGTGGCCACGGACTTATCCGTAACGCACAGCTGAAATAATTATATGAATGAGGTTTCATGCTATAAAGAGGAGCTGGAAAAAAATTCCTCCATGCATGTGAGGGCTTCCCTGCAAAAACGTTTACCTGTGTGTGTGGTTGCATAGCCAACCTTTTTCTGATGATCAAGTCCATTACTGCATCCGGAGACAAATTACAAACGTTGGGTCCATAAGTTTAGATACAAGAAGATTGTAGTAAGTTGTGTATTGTGCATTTACTGTATTTATGTAGAATGCACACTGCCGACCACAATTTACTTGGCGTTCCTGCATTGTACTAAATGTTGTAAGAAGTAGTCGTCCATTACCTTGGCGTCTGTGGTGTGTGGGACCAAAGCCTGAACTGGAACTGGAGCTGACTGGACTGGGCTGTTCGGACTTGCATGAGGGAGAGAAAAATAGCGATAAATAAAAGCACGTCTCTTAATCCAAGTGTGCGGCTTTTAAATGATGACATGTTTGCTTTGATGGTCATTTTAGGACATTTTGTAAACATTAGCATCTGCTTTTTAAGTGGTCATTAAAAGCTAAGCGGTGTCCAACAACAGTCAAATCACGTGCATCATGAGACATCAACTGGACAAAAATACAGTTGTTTTTCGGAAAAGAGAATTGAACATAAAAGGCAGAGTGTCTGGACGACCTATTGCCTCCTGCCACCAGCAACACACAGCTGGTCTGTTGGTTTATGGGACGGCATAGACAGACTATCAAAAATCTTAATGCCACTGCTTTTTTGAGCTTTTGTTTTGTCTTACCTAAAGCCATAATAGAGCCCTCTTCAAAGACGATCTGTCTTAGTTGTAGTTTACTGACATGCAAAGTATATATTTTTTTTAGTTTAATTGCAATCTTGATTCACATTAACATGCAATCTAATATCTAAACATCTTACTTTAGTTTCCATCCATTCATTTTCTACCGCTTGTCCCTTTTTGGGGTCGCGGGGAATGCTGGAGCCTATCTCAGCTGCATTCGGGCGGAAGGCGGGGTACACCCTGGACAAGTCGCAACCTCATCACAGGGCCAACACAGATAGACAACATTCACACTCACATTCACACACTAGGGCCAATTTAGTGTTGCCAATCAACCTATCCCCAGGTGCATGTCTTTGGAAGTGGGAGGAAGCCGGAGTACCCGGAGGGAACCCACGCAGTCACGGGGAGAACATGCAAACTCCACACAGAGAGACCCCGAGCCAGGGGATCAAACCCAGGACCTTCGTATTGTTTTATTTTGTCAAAATGTTATGTTATTTTAAAACGCTGCATCAAAAACAAATGCTGCCATTTTACTCATGGATACACCCACTGACTTTAACATGGCGGCTGACACATCCTTCTCACACACCTCGCCCCCCCTGCAAGCTTCGTCAGCCAGGTCAGTGGAGCCAACTTGCCCTGGCAGAGCTCAAACTTTATTATGTGCATAAATGTAATGTGAGGTGAGTGATTGCGCAATATTTTTTACTTGATCAATTACTTTGTCATTCTAATCATTTGTGTAAAAAATATGTTTCTTTAAAACAGAACAAGACAACGAGGCGTCTTATAATATTAATAATGATAATAACAGTAAAAATAATTGATCATTTAAAAACAAATATATTTCTTAGGTGTGTGTGTGTGTTCGGGCAGCCACACCCTATAGGCAGAACACGCTCTGTGCATAGGGCCCCACAATTCCTGCGGGTCCCGTTTTGCGTGAAGAAAGAAGCGCATTAAAATGTCAATGATTGACGGGCACTTTATATAATTTTTTACCGCAAACATTCTCAGCCGCTTCTTACTAGTCCTTGTTTCATAGTAAGGCAGAGGTACTGGGTTTGATTCTCCGTACTAACATTAGTTGATATTATCAATTTATGTTTTAATGATGTTAAAATTGTTATTTTGCACAATAAAACTATTGAACAATTTATTTAAAATAATGTGTTTTAGTACATAAAAATGCATCAAATTAAATTGTTTGATTGAAAAAGAATAAAACATTTTACATAAAAAAACAACATTTAACATTTTGTAATGGGGAAGGGGGAGTAGGGTCTCTAAATTAAATTTTCCTTGGGGTTCCAGTTTATCTTGGGTCGGCCCTGGTGTGCGTGTTTGTAAGAAATAAATAATCCCAGACAATTGATATCTCAACTGCCAGCGAAAAAACTGTGAATCACATTTTTTTCAGAATCGTGCAACCCTAATGTAAATAAAATACTTTCCATTGTGTCTTCCCCCTCTCGGCATATAGGAAAGGTTTAAATTCATAATGTATGAACGCCTTTAAAATAGACATTTCTCATTAGTCGTGCGAGCGGCTTGAATCTTGCCGTCATTGCTTCACTATTTCAGCTTCAAATGCACATTAAATAGCCCTTGGTGGCTCCCGCAAGAGCGGAACGTTCTCCTCCTAATCCGCCACATTTCCACTTCTATTCTGCAGTTTCCAGCCCAGTGAGCAGTGGAAAACAACCCAGATCAAACAAGTGGTCCCATGACAAATGAGGGGCAGCTCTTTGCGGCCACCAGGGTTGCTAGTCTGGAGAGAATCAAACACCTGGCGCTTGTCAACCCCCTCCTCAGCCCGCTTTACAACCCAGTCCGAGCCCATTTTGCTGCAAAGGCCATCTTTAAAGGCAGTTCAGCACAGCTAAGACAAAACAAAGACCTTCATGTAAGTGGACGAAAGGAAAGAGCAGAGAGTAAACTGCTTGACGGATTATAAGAGGAACCTGCTATTCTATTGCTAATCACTGCCGTGATTCCCCCTTTTCCTCAGGTGTTGTAAAACCATAAATCTTTCTACTATTTGGCCTCAACACAGCCCCTCGGCAGAATGTCTGTGGATAAAGACCTTTTTATCAGAACCCCCCCCGCAAAAAAACAACAACCTAATGTCAAATTGGAGTTAGAAAAAAAGTCTTATTTCCTGTTAGTTTTATTGATGCCCACCCTTTCTAGTGATTCATCGAAGTAGACCCCTGGAGTCAAGCAGACTGCCATTAAAGCAGATTTCCTCCCTGTTAGGCGTTCGGTTTTATAGCCCTGCAACACCACGGAACAAGTGACCATAAACAAACCCTTCCCCCCTTGAAGAAGAATAAGATCTATTTTCACACCAACTCCCTTTTTCACAGCAAAGTTACCTTCAAGCTTAAATGTGACTAAACGAACATGTTTGATAGCAACTCACATCTGACTTGGCGGACTCCATGTCAGAGTCATTGTGGTCCACCACTTCGTGGAAGGGGGGAAGTGTTGACAGTTTCCTGTGGTCCACTTGCTCGCCCTCTGGATGCAATTTACTACTCCGCATTTGTGAACGCTCCTTCAGCAGTTTTTTATCGGCATGTTGAGCATCCGTCTGCTTCACAGACGAATCCGCAAATCCTTTTTTGCTCTTTTTGGTGACGCGATTGTCCGCATCAGAAGCAGACAGACGCTTGTTGGGCCCTGAGCCGTGATTGGACATAGACTTCGGCTCCTTAAATCCCATTTTAGGATTGATATCTCTAAGTGGCTGGTTCTCTTTGGGTTTTTTGGAAGGCTCTTTAGGGGCTTTGCTGGACTCCAGGGAAGAGTCTCTCAAGGCACTTTTGGTTTCTTTCAAGTCTTTCGCAGGCTTGTCTTTGTGGTCCTTGCAGGGCTTGTGGAGTTTGGAGAAGCTGCTGCTGCTGTTGGTGGTGCTGGTGGTGGTTGTGGCTGTGGTCAAGAGTGTACCGCCACTTCCTTTTGAGATGTCCTGTGTAATAAAGCACACCAATGAAAGACACTTCCAAAACGGGATACATTAGCTTCCCAGAAAAAAACATACTTTGACTCTGAACTTCTCCAATATAATAGTTGCATCATATCACATACAATAACGTAACATTAGGAGTGGGACAGGAGGACACAAACATTTGCGACATTACCATATCTACTGTATGTGAGCAGGGATGGGTACCAAATTTAGCACGGTAAGAGGCACCGACAAATTCGGTGCAACCGGGTATTGATTCATGTGAAATCAAATGGTGCCATATTTTGTGCCCTTTGTTGCTTGTGACATCATGTCACACAGGAAACAATCACACAAGCAGCATTCAAAGCGAACTCAGCCAAACTGCCACTAGGTAATAATGCAATTTTTTTCCATAGCAACAAAGCAAGTATACCTGATAGAAAACACTCGAGTGTAAAGTAAGGCATTCCTTTTTCCAAAATGTGCTAGCTTCATGATAATTTGCATTGGCTTTGCCATATACATCCTATTGATTAGCATTAGCGATATTACATGGTGATTTCAACACCTCCAAATTTGGTAAGGAAAACTACAACTAAGATGAATGTTAAAATCAAACAGCTGAAGTGTAATAAGTGCAATGCTTACAGTATGTACACAGACTAGACTGGTAAATTCATACAGTATGTACACAGACTACACTGGTAAATTCAGCTTTGTGACAAAGCCTACTTCCTGGCTAGGCAACAAACTTAGCCTAAACACAACTGCAATCTAACATCTTTGCATGAAAAGTCTCCTATAGTGGGACCTTGATTTACAAACTCCTACGTTTGCTAACCTTTCTGTTTTACGAAAATTTAGATCGCGCCAAATACGCCTCTGTGTGCGTACTGTGTCTTGGTGTACGAACACTTCATTCATTCATTTTGTATGCCGTTGAAAGTCTTTGAACGCTGCCATTTTGACAAGCTCACTTCCTGTGCAGTACAGTGCACACAGCTGCAGCCATTTTAGAGAGCAGGAGCCCTCTACATCACATCCTGTTTTCGCAGTCCGTTACTTAGTCCACACTTGTCAGTGTTTTAAGCTTGCGGTTGTTGTTGGGTTATTTTGATAATGAATAGATTGTTGATCCATTACCCCCTTGTTTGATATATATAAATATATACATTATAGTGTCTTCAAAGTGTGCATTATTTTACTAAAATAGGGACTTGTAAATGGTTGTAGCCTCGACACATTTCTTATGGGGAACTATGCTTCACTATACAAACTTTTCGATTTACGGATCATGTTTAGGAAGCAATTCAGTTCGTAAATCAAAGTTGCACTATATATAATACATGCAAATGAGACTCATAAATGGAAGAAAACAAGAAGTCAAAATGGGTCAGCACAGTTACCAAAATCAGCTATTTTTTAAAAGTAAAAAACAGAGTTTATTATTAAGCAATTAAGATTTATTAGTACAAATAATAATACCAAAAATTGGTACTATTAAGTACCAGTATTGATTCCCAGATATCGGGAATTGACCATATCAGTTAAAATATGAAAAGGTACACATTCCTCTTTGTGAGCTACAGTGCTAACATTACAGTCACATTTTAACAACAACCTCATGCTAAGTTAGCCTATTTGATGAAGATAAACTAAATGAGGAAACTTATACCTCAAACGTTTGTAGTTGAATAATGATTAGTTGGCAGAGATTTATTTGAAAATGTGTAGCAAAGTACTGGCCATATAAACTTATCTCGGCAGGGGATTTTACAACTGCAAGAATGCCTGGCTGTCTTTTTAATCTTAAATAGCTCTGGGCAGTGATGGTTCTCAGTATGTACAGTCTCAACATGGAGGAAAAAGAAGAACTGGATTAATATTTACCATGGGCGGGTGGTCATCCAGTAAATATTTCATCAATGCCGTAAAGCAATTAAAGTAGTCTAGACGATGGGCTGTGTTACACCTCCTAAACACGATCAAGAGGCTTTTATTTGGCCTATCTGCTGGTGACCTGAGGACCCTGAGGAAGTAAAGCTGCCAGTTCATTCTAAACTCAAGCATGCTCCGCCACAGTAGTAAAACTACCCCCCCCCCCACCCGTCGGCGGCCTGACATAAAGTACTGTTTTAGTGCTTTGCGAGAGACCTAAAGTGACCGTACAGCTATTAACATTGAATGATGACAATAAAAGAAGCGCATTTTTGTCAAACGTGTCAGCACAACAACTTAAGCAAGTAATCTTTAAATTCAAGAACAATAAGTAAACTGCTGGAATCGCTATTAGTATTTGTCAGAATAACATACTATTTAGTTTTTTTTAAGAAGGCTACTTTTACTACGTTGCATTGAGTTTTATTCCAATATATATATATATATATATATATATATATATATATATATATATATATATATGTATATATATATATATATATATATATATATATATATATATATATATATATATATATATATATATATATATATATATACATATAAATAAATATAAAAAGGGGAACCGGAGGGTGTGTTCCAACTATCGTGGGATCACACTCCTCAGCCTTCCCGGTAAGGTCTATTCAGGTGTACTGGAGAGGAGGCTACGCCGGATAGTCGAACCTCGGATTCAGGAGGAACAGTGTGGTTTTCGTCCTGGTCGTGGAACTGTGGACCAGCTCTATACTCTCGGCAGGGTCCTGGAGGGTGCATGGGAGTTTGCCCAACCAGTCTACATGTGCTTTGTGGACTTGGAGAAGGCATTTGACCGTGTCCCTCGGGAAGTCCTGTGGGGAGTGCTCAGAGAGTATGGGGTTTCGGACTGTCTGATTGTGGCGGTCCGCTCCCTGTATGATCAGTGTCAGAGCTTGGTTCGCATTGCCGGCAGTAAGTCGGACACGTTTCCGGTGAGGGTTGGACTCCGCCAAGGCTGCCCTTTGTCACCGATTCTGTTCATAACTTTTATGGACAGAATTTCTAGGCGCAGTCAAGGCGTTGAGGGGATCCGGTTTGGTGGCTGCAGGATTAGGTCTCTGCTTTTTGCAGATGATGTGGTCCTGATGGCTTCATCTGGACAGGATCTTCAGCTCTCACTGGATCGGTTCGCAGCTGAGAGTGAAGCGACTGGGATGAGAATCAGCACCTCCAAGTCCGAGTCCATGGTTCTCGCCCGGAAAAGGGTGGAGTGCCATCTCCGGGTTGGGGAGGAGATCTTGCCCCAAGTGGAGGAGTTCAAGTACCTCGGAGTCTTGTTCACGAGTGAGGGAAGAGTGGATTGTGAGATCGACAGGCGGATCGGTGCGGCGTCTTCAGTAATGCGGACGCTGTATCGATCCGTTGTGGTGAAGAAGGAGCTGAGCCGGAAGGCAAAGCTCTCAATTTACCGGTCGATCTACGTTCTGTCGGAGGCAGATATTTACATATATCCGAATTTAAGTTGTACTTCTTTCATTTCTTAGTCATATTTGAAAACAGCTCGTGTTTTCCATTTCTTCTCTTGATGCTCTGTCAGCAAGTATACTGTGTGTGTTAACCTTGAGTTCTTTGGAATGTGTTTTGACTAGCATTTGTTTTGTCTACAGAGATGGGACGAGAGAGAGGGTGGTGGGATCGGGAAGACAGACCATTATGGGAGGCGAAATAGAATGTTCTTTGAGAATATACAACAAAATACCTATTCTGTCTCTGGTGGTTTTTCAACTCAGCTTTAAGTGTTGGAAAGAACTTGGGAGCGAATTGTGACTTGAATTCCCTGGGAGGAACAACTGGTCCAAAACGCAACAATTTGGGGGCTCGTCTGGGCGACACGCTGAGAATTGGACACCTCTTACACTCTTCTGAACAGACTCACTAGTGGCCAAACAAAAACAAGGTAAGCAGAGCCTTTTTCTAAAATCTGCTTTAGGAGTCTGTCTTGAAGTATGTAAGTCAAACACTGTTTGTACCCCAGACACAGAGTGGGTGTTTTGTACGAGACGGGGATGTGAGAGTGGACATTTTGATGGATTGATTGCATTTCTCCCTTGTCCGCCATTACATAAAAAGCTGTAAATAAGTGGTCATCTCGCGTCATTGTGTCTCGACTACCGTGACGGGCAGTTTCATTGACGAATAAACTAATAGTTGGGTGTAGCTCACCCTGGGTCATTGGTCGTCGCCTAAACGAGTAAGGGTTTCCAGACCCTTCGTCTGGGACGAAAAATTCTGAGATAAGGGTTTCCAGACCCTTTGTCTGGGACGAAAAATTCTGAGGTAAGGGTTTCCAGACCCTTCGTCTGGGACGAAAAATTCTGAGGTAAGGGTTTCCAGACCCTTCGTCTGGGACGAAAAATTCTGAGATAAGGGGTTCCAGACCCTTCGTCTGGGACGAAAAATTCTGAGGTAAAAGACACAATGGCTACGGAGTGTGACAGACAGGAATGTGATGGCGGATGGGGGAAATGTGATGAATGGCTACCGGTTAATGATCAATTGAATGTACTGTTGTCAACAATGAAATTGGCAGGTAGAGTTTAAAAAGAAAAAAAAAAAAAAAAGAAAAAAAAAGGAGAACGTTTCATGAAAGGTTTAAGAGGGAGTTTACAACACTCGAAAAGTCGTGAACTTAAACGTTTGGTAAATAAAGAAAAGTAACTGGAAGTTTTATGGTAAAGTGTAACGCAGAGAAAGAGCTTTCGTGCAGTTTTTTCCTTGTGTGTGTGTGTGTGTGTGTGTGTACGTGTGCTTGTGTGTGTCTACTGAGAGCATAAGCGTGCTTGTGTGTGTGTGTTGCTATTGGTGACGATGTAGTCCGCGGGGAGATACGTAGGGGGGGAACAAGGCGAATTAGATAAGGACGGGCTGTCGCGAATGCACGAGACTATTCACACGACCCGCCCAGACTTTGACTAAGCCAACGCCCCCTACTCAAGTGCCAAGAGAGGGAGGTACTCACACGCCCTCTCTAAGACATCGGCTCAAATTCTTAACCCCTTCCTTTGCACGTCTGACCATTTTCCTCCGGCAGATGGCAACCTCGCGCGTGCATACCAGACATTGTTGACACATAAAGCTGCTATTAGGGGCCACTTTCAAAATAAGCATTTTGCCGTCACAGACATGCAAGCCATTGTTGACCTTGCTTTCCCACCTGTACCTGAAGGAGGGAGTCTTTGGCTTAACACGTTAGACAAACTAACAGCGGGATACACTCTCTCCGTAGCAGACTTTAGAGGCATTTTGTATCGTTGTGTTTCCACACAAGATGGCCAAAATATGGAACAACAAGCAGGATTATTGGCTGAATCTTCGACTTCACCGGTAACACCGTACATAAGAGGCATAGCTACTGCTATGCGCAGTCTGTTTCCTCTTCCGTGTCAAAATGCCACTCCTACATATCGGTGGAAAGATGGTGAGTCACCTTATGTATTTATAGACCAAGCTAAAGAGCAGTGGTCACGTGCTACAGGTGTGCATCCCAGTAAAGAAGGGGAACACCGACAGTTTTTTAGACGAGCAGTACTTGACGCAATGCCAACTGTGGTGAGACGCAGGATGGAGGATAACCCTGATATACACGGTGCCAAAAACAACACATGGCAGGGACATCTTATTCATCACATGCAAAATTGGACAGAGCAGGATGGTGGTAGAGTAACAAGGAAACAACTACTTAAATTACAGATCGCTGAAGATGAAAAGTTAAAAGAACCAAAGGTCAAAGATCAGCTAGTGTATATTCAGCAGTGGGTGACCTTGCTTTTGAGTCCCAGCAGGTGGAGGACATCAGACGTGTGACCAGACGGTTGGACTCGGGTGGTGGACACGGTGCTTTAAGGCCAAGACAGGGTGAAAACTGTTTCATCTGTGACCAGCCGGGTCACTGGCAACGTGAATGTCCTAACTCCTCTGAACGAGACAGGCTCCCAATTGCAGCCAAAACATCATACAGGCATGGCAAAGGACGCCCAAGGCAGAAGCCCCAGCAGGAAATACAGACAGGCCCCCTGCTGGACATAAGTGTCAACGGACAATGTTATCAGTTTGTGATTGACACTGGTGCCACCCACTCATTTCTGAATGCAGAGGTACCAAAGAAACTGTGTGCTTCCTTTTTGAAGGTCGAAGGCTTCGCTGAGGTAAACCAAACCTCTTCCGGTTCAGATTGTTGAACACACACTGAAGCACCCCTTCGTGGTTGACCTGCACACACCTTGCCTAATTGGTAGTGACCTCCTTTACAGACTGTACCCTGACATTCAATATCACACAGAAGGAACCTTCCTGGTGTTACCTGACGGCTCAACCACCAAGCTGCGACACCACTACCAAAGCTCCTCCATGAGCTCATACCACAGCCTGAAACACCAGAAATGGCTGACATCTCCAACTGCTCTATCAGTGAAAACCCTGGCTGACTGAGATGCTTCCGTGTGTACCGCCACCCGACTCGCCTCATGTTCATGCCAGGAGGCCTTTGACTCCTTTATATTTATATATGTTGGAACTCAAGGTGTGGCTGCTCATGTTGACATATCTTTGCTACAACTAGCATAGTATAAGATGGACACAATTGTTGTCCCACATTGTTCCCTTGCTCTTTGCCCCGCCTACATAACCAAAGACTTAGGTCCAATGATAAAACACGGCGTAGCTGCCACTCATTGCACCGACACCCCAAAACCACATTTTCTATTGTTTAAGTTTTCTGTTAAACACATAGCTATGGGCTGCACTTTGGACACCCCGGCTGTAGGCTACGAGGAGCTAGCAGCTACACAACAGCTGAGCTAAAACGACACATTACATTTAAGCATATAAAAAAAAATTATAGTTGCTTATTACATACACACAGTCACCATGACAGAAGTCTGATAGAAAGTATTCAGTAACAAACGTGTCCGCATCATTCGACTTTCTACAACATGAGCTTGACTTAATTTGTTATTGTGGCCACCAGGCGTGGTGAAATTTCAAATTACTATTGCGAAAAGCATCCGCCATAAGGTTAGTGTTTTTCTAGTATTTGTGTCGATATAAATATAGGCATATTTTGAAGCTTTCACCATATTGAATAAGGTACATAAAATTTAGGATTTAGTTGAGTTTGAGTTATTTCTGATTTCGCTAAGGGGTCCCCTACCCTAATACCACCCTCCAGTGGTCCACAGAGACTGAAATGACTTTCATTGACCTCAAACATGACATGTCCTCCGCCCCTGCTCTTGCTGTACTTGACTATTAGCTGACCTTATTCTTAGATGTTTCTGAAAGTGATAGTATTACTGACACAGTCTCTTTTTCAGAAACAGAAGGGGGAAGAGGGGAGGGTGGATTCAGACTTTTGGATTCAGACTCCGAACAACAAAATAGCTTTAACAATATTCCTGTGGGTAAGAAGTTATAACTAAATTGTTGTAAGTTTGTAAATTTAACTTGAAAATAACGATTTTGCACATCAATAGTAGTTTAGTAGATCAATTTGGAATATGGAGGAGGTGAGGGTGAACCGTGTATAGTTTTTGACTTCATTGATATGATCAATCCGGTGAAAGGGAAAAGATACTTGCTGACTTGTGTTGACAATCACAGTGGTTGGCCAGAAGCAACCCCAACCTCAAAAGAGGATGCAAAATCAGTAATTAAATGGCTTGTGAATGACCTAATTCCCCGACATGGTTTCCCCAAAAAGATTAGGTCAGACAAAACACCCATTTTAAAATTACTCACTTAGCCTTGGTCGAAAATGCTCTTGGACTAGAACACAGGTTCGGTTTGGGGGTACCATCTACAGTCCCAAGGTAAGGTTGAAAGGATGAACCAGAATATCAAAAACGAATTGGCTAAAATCTGTGCACAGACCAAATTGAATTGGATTGACATGTTGCAATTAGCGTTAATGATCATTCGAATGTCCGTGAATAAAACTGTTTTACCGCCCTTTGAGTTTTTCACCCTATGAACTGCATACAGGTCAGCCCCTTCCCAGGATCAACACCACCCTGGAAGAAGGAATCAGCGTAAAACCAAAATGGTATTTTACACAAAATGCAGAATTTGTGTGCCAGTTCTTCTGTACAGATTCGAGGATGACAGCCCGCCACTCCAGATTCCCTTCCGTCCACTGAGAGGGTCAAGATCAAGGTCATCAAACGCAAGTGTACGGAGCCCAGGTGGAATGGTCCCTTCAAGGTCGTGGTACGGACGTCCCACGCCCTTCGACTAGCTGGTACAGGGGACACCTGGTACCACCTCTACCTCCGCACTCCCGCGGAGGAGCCTGCCACGGAAGGGGCCCAAAAGACGACGCTGAGAGACACCTCTCTCCGTTGAGCTGCCGTCTACCGTCGTGTAGATCTTCCAGATTTTCTACCTACATTACTCTGATCAACTCCAATATTGTATACCATTGATTGTGAGACCAGTCCATATGCTAGATGTTTCTTAGTTTTTCTTGCTTGCTTTCAGCATACTATTTGTGTCGTTACATTAAGTGAAAAGTTTGATGTTTATCCCCGTCTCGTTACCTGAATTACTCTGATTTTGATTTCTGAAAGGCAGGATGTTATACCCAGTAGGATTCCCTGACGGACTGGTGTTTGGGCTTGCTCTACTGACCTTGTGTCTCAATTCTTCCTTCCCGACGACAGTGACTGACAAGTGTCTTAGAACGTACGGCGGACTTGAAATAGACTTGGTCAAGGGGGACAGCAAGACTTACTTTTTTGACCTGTGCAGTGTGATTAAGTGCGAGGGGAAAATTAGTTCTTACCGTGCTAGTAACCTCTATCTTTGTTACGACTCAAACCTGAACTATTGGTGTCGGATGCGGACAACATACTCTGGTAAGTGGTGCCCCTCGTGGAAGCAGGTAACCCACTACACAGGGCCCTTAGACTACCATGACCCTTTATATGCCAACATACCTCCACAATTCAAAGTTATTCTGAGAGGGATGACCTTTCAGAGGAACTTTGATCGGTCCCAGAACCCCCTTTCCCCTACAATTGCCAGAACAGGTGTTATACCTAGTCCCTTTTATGTTGTTTTGGGGGTTGACCAGACAGGTACAGACCCTAAAGGAATTATTAAAATTAATGTCCTTGTTACGACTCAAACCTGAACTATTGGTGTCGGATGCGGACAACATACTCTGGTAAGTGGTGCCCCTCGTGGAAGCAGGTAACCCACTACACAGGGCCCTTAGACTACCATGACCCTTTATATGCCAACATACCTCCACAATTCAAAGTTATTCTGAGAGGGATGACCTTTCAGAGGAACTTTGATCGGTCCCAGAACCCCCTTTCCCCTACAATTGCCAGAACAGGTGTTATACCTAGTCCCTTTTATGTTGTTTTGGGGGTTGACCAGACAGGTACAGACCCTAAAGGAATTATTAAAATTAATGTCCTTGAGAGGGCGTTAACTACCTCTGCCCCCTTGAAGACCTGGTAGCTTTGACCTTAGGAGCAGGTGCAGGCAACCTGTGGCTTAGGTGGATGACTAGCATGGCTAAGAGCCAAGACCTGGGTGACTGTGTTGCTTGTTCCGCTGGATGTCCCTTTCCCCACACTTACCCCGCCCCTTTTAAGTTGACTGACACTAATGGCTCAAACTGTCTTATCTCCTTGTTTTCTGAACCCACACCGCCAGGTTGTGATTTGTTGGTTAGTGTGTACCCTCCTGTTGACAATTTCACCCGACTTCTTCCCTTTGTGGCCTAAAAGCTGAAATACACGTGTTTTCAATTTACAGGACCCCCTTCATCCCCCTACAAATTGGGTGACATTACCCCCTCCTGGTGCACCACCCTGATAGATGGCTCAAGGATAGGCCCTTGGGCACAAGCTGACTTATTCTGGTATTGTGGGGAGCACAGATTGTACATTAGAATCCCGACGTCAGCTTTGTGCTATGGTTAGACTGGTGACCCCAGTCACCCTAGGGGGTACCAAATTAACACCCCTTGGAACTCCTGTTTCAGCGGCCTTTCTTACTTCCCGCAGAAGACGCCATGTTTTATCTCGGAGGAGTGTAACGGGCTCCTTTGATTTGATGAGAAACCCTGAGGGTGTTTACTTTGATGCAATTGGACAACCAAGGGGGGTCCCACCACAACATAAATTGTGGTGTGAATCCTGTGCAGGTTTCGAGAACCTATAATTGGTGCTATTTTCCCTGTGACTGCTACTAAAAATGTAGAACGCATTAACTATGTTTTTTATAATCTGTTGAGACTGACCAACCTGACTCGTGACGCTGTTGAAGGACTTGCTGAACAACCTGGGTTTGCTATGTCACTGAAGGGGGTCTGGCTTTGCTATGTCACTGAAGGGGGTCTGGCAAAGTGGTGACTTTCGAGAAATGCTAGTTTCCTTCCCTGAGAGTGACGACATTGACATAGATTCCATCCGTTTATCTCCCATGTAACTATGCTTTTAATTTTTTACTAGCTTGCTCAAAGAGGGGCATATTTTAGAAGTGTTGTACAGTGATAAAGATCTTTCTAGAAGATCTGAAGGGGGCATTGTCGGAAGCAGATATTTACATATATCCGAATTTAAGTTGTACTTCTTTCATTTCTTAGTCATATTTGAAAACAGCTCGTGTTTTCCATTTCTTCTCTTGATGCTGTCAGCAAGTATACTGTGCGTGTTAACCTTGAGTTCTTTGGAATGTGTTTTGACTAGCATTTGTTTTGTCTACAGAGATGGGACAAGAGAGAGGGTGGTGGGATCGGGAAGACAGACCATTTTGGGAGGCGAAATAGAATGTTCTAGGGTTAGACTGGTCTCAATCAATGTATATTGGCAAAGCTTTGAGAATATACAACAAAATACCTATTCTGTCTCTGGTGGTTTTTCAACTCAGCTTTAAGTGTCGGAAAGAACTTGGGAGCGAATTGTGACTTGAATTCCCTGGGAGGAACAACTGGTCCAAAATGCAACAGTTCCCATCCTCACCTATGGTCACGAGCTTTGGGTTATGATTGAAAGGACAAGATCACGGGTACAAGCGGCCGAAATGAGTTTCCTCCGCCGGGTGGCGGGGCTCTCCCTTAGAGATAGGGTGAGAAGCTCTGTCATCCGGGGGGAGCTCAAAGTAAAGCCGCTGCTCCTCCACATCGAGAGGAGCCAGATGAGGTGGTTCGGGCATCTGATCAGGATGCCACCCGAGTGCCTCCCTCGGGAGGTGTTTAGGGCACGTCCGACCGGTAGGAGGCCACGGGGAAGACCCAGGACACGTTGGGAAGACTATGTCTCCCGGCTGGCCTGGGAACGCCTCGGGATCCCCCGGGAGGAGCTGGACGAAGTGGCTGGGGAGAGGGAAGTCTGGGCTTCCCTACTTAGGCTGCTGCCCCCGCGACCCGACCTCGGATAAGCAGAAGAAGATGGATGGATGGATGGATACATATAAATACATACACACATTCATATACACACACAAAACTATACATACAGCAATGTTAATACTTGGTTACATGTCCCTTGGCAAGTTTCACTGCAATAAGGCACTTTTGGTAGCCATCCACAAGCTTCTGGTTGAATTTTTGACCACTCATCTTGACAAAATTGGTGCAGTTCAGCTAAATGTGTTGGGGACGGCGTGGCGAAGTCGGGAAAGCGGCCGTGCCAGCAATCTGAAGGTTACTGGTTCAATCCCCACCTTCTACCATCCTAGTCACGTCTGTTGTGTCCTTGAGCAAGACACTTCACCCTTGCTCCTGATGGGTCCTGGTTAGCGCCTTGCATGGCAGCTCCCGCCATCTGTGTGTGAATGTGTGTGTGAATGGGTGAATGTGGAAATAGTGTCAAAGCGCTTTGAGTTCCTTAAAAAGGTAGAAAAGCGCTACACAAGTACAACCCATTTTACCTTTTTGTTTTCTGACATGGACTTGTTTCTTCAGCATTGTCCACACGTTTAAGTCAGGACTTTGGGACGGCCATTCTAAAACCTTAATTCTAGCCTGATTTAGCCATTCCTTTACCACTTTTGACGTGTGTTTGGGGTCATTGTCCTGTTGGAACACCCAACTGGGCCCAAGACCCAACCTCCGGGCTGATGATTTTAGGTTGTACTGAAGAATTTGGAGGTAATCCTCCTTTTTCATTGTCCCATTTACTCTCTGTAAAGCGCCAGTTCCATTGGCAGCAAAACAGGCCCAGAGCATAATACTACCACCACCATGCTTGACGGTTGGTGTGGTATTCCTGGGATTAAAGGCCTCCCCTTTTCTCCTCCAAACATATTGCTGGATATTGTGGCCAAACAGCAACATTTTTGTTTGAAGCGACAGGGATGAGAATCAGCACCTCCAACTCCGAGTCCATGGTCCTCGCTCTTAAAATGGTGGAGTGCCATCTCCGGGTTGGGGAGGAGACCCTGCCCCAAGTGGAGGGGTTCAAGTACCTCGGAGTCTTGTTCACGAGTGAGGGAAGAGTGGATCATGAGATCGACAGGCGGATCGGTGCGGCGTCTTCAGTAATGCAGACGCTGTATCGATCAGTTGTGGTGAAGAAGGAGCTGAGCCGGAAGGCTAAGCTTTCAATTTACCGGTCGATCTACGTTCCCATCTTCACCTATGGTCACGAGCTTTGGGTTATGACCGAAAGGACAAGATCACGGGTACAAGCGGCCGAAAATAGTTTCCTCCGTCGGGTGGCAGGGCTCTCCCTTAGAGATAGGGTGAGAAGCTCTGCCATCCGGGAGGATCTCAAAGTAAAGCCGCTGTTCCTCCACATTGAGAGGAGCCAGATGAGGTGGTTCGGGCATCTGGTCAGGATGCCACCCGAACGCCTCCCTCGGGAAGTGTTTAGGGCACGTCCAACCGGTAGGAAGCCATGGGGAAGACCCAGGACACGTTGGGAAGACTATGTCTTCTGGCTGGCCTGGGAACGGCTCGGGATCCCCCGGCAGGAGCTGGACGAAGTGGCTGGGGAGAGGGAAGTCTGGGCTTCCCTGCTTAGGCTGCTCCCCCCGCGACCCGACCTCGGATAAGCGAAAGAAGATGGGGATATATATATATATATATATATATATATATATATATATATATATATATATATATCCATCCATCCATCCATCTTCTTCCGCTTATCCGAGGTCGGGTTGCGGGGGCAGCAGCCTATATATATATATATATATATATATATATATATATATATATATACACATATTTTTTTTCTTTATACAGTATATACAAACCCCGTTTCCATATGAGTTGGGAAAGTGTGTTAGATGTAAATATAAACGAAATACAATGATTTGCAAATCATTTTCAACTCATATTCAGTTGAATATGCTACAAAGACAACATATTTGATGTTCAAATTGATAAACATTTTTTTTTTTTTGGCAAATAATCATTAACTTTAGAATTTGATGCCAACAACACGTGACAAAGAAGTTGGGAAAGGTGGCAATAAATACTGATAAAGTTGAGGAATGCTCATCAAACACTTATTTGGAACATCCCACAGGTGAACAGGCAAATTGGGAACAGGTGGGTGCCATGATTGGGTATAAAAGTAGATTCCATGAAATGCTCAGTCATTCACAAACAAGGATGGGGCGAGGGTCATCACTTTGTCAACAAATGCGTGAGCAAATTGTTGAACAGTTTAAGAAAAACCTTTCTCAACCAGCTATTGCAAGGAATTTAGGGATTTCACCATCTACGGTCCGTAATATCATCAAAGGGTTCAGAGAATCTGGAGAAATCACTGCACGTAAGCAGCAAAGCCCGTGACCTTCAATCCCTCAGGCTGTACTGCATCAACAAGCGACATCAGTGTGTAAAGGATATCACCACATGGGCTCAGGAACACTTCAGAAACCCACTGTCAGTAACTACAGTTGGTCGCTACATCTGTAAGTGCAAGTTAAAACTCTCCTATGCAAGTAAAAAACGTTTATCAACAACACCCAGAAACGCCGTCGGCTTCGCTGGGCCTGAGCTCATCTAGGATGGACTGATAATACAAAGTGGAAAAGTGTTCTGTGGTCTGACGAGTCCACATTTCAAATTGTTTTTGGAAACTGTGGACGTCGTGTCCTCCCGACCAAAGAGGAAAAGAACCAGCCGGATTGTTATAGGCGAAAAGTTGAAAAGCCAGCATTTTTGATGGTATGGGGGTGTATTAGCGCCCAAGACATGGGTAACTTACACATCTGTGAAGGCGCCATTAATGCTGAAAGGTACATACAGGTTTTGGAGCAACATATGTTGCCATCCAAGCAACGTTACCATGGACGCCCCTGCTTATTTCAGCAAGACAATGCCAAGCCACGTGTTACATCAACGTGGCTTCATAGTAAAAGAGTGCGGGTACTAGACTGGCCTGCCTGTAGTCCAGACCTGTCTCCCATTGAAAATGTGAGGCGCATTATGAAGCCTAAAATACAACAACGGAGACCCCCGGACTGTTGAACAACTTAAGCTGTACATCAAGCAAGAATGGGAAAGACTTCCACCTGATAAGCTTAAAAAATGCGTCTCCTCAGTTCCCAAACGTTTACTGAGTGTTGTTAAAAGGAAAGGCCATGTAACACAGTGGTGAACATGCCCTTTCCCAACTACTTTGGCACGTGTTGCAGCCATGAAATTCTAAGTTAGTTGTTATTTGCAAAAAAAAAAAAAGTTTATGAGTTTGAACATCAAATATCTTGTCTTTGTCATGCATTTAATTGAATATGGGTTGAAAAGGATTTGCAAATCATTGTATTCCGTTTATATTTACATCTAACACAATTTCCCAACTCATATGGAAACGGGGTTTGTATATCAATATATATATATATATATATATATATATATACATACACAGTTTATATATCAACACACACACACACACACGTCTATCCAAAAAAAATAAAAAAATATATATATATACACACAGTATACATACACATGCACATACAGATACACGTACATACATTTTATATGCCCTTTGAGGCACTTGTTAATAAGGGCTATTCAAATAAAATATGACTGATTGATTGATTGTGTTGAAGCTCGTCTTTTCCCCTCCCGGTGGAATTTCTGCACAAGTTTTGCAAACAGCGAGTGAAATGTCTTCTTCTGACATGGTAAAGAAAGCCCAGACTGGTGCCTGCCCACCATGATTCTTTTCTCAGTACACAACAGGCAGCGCGCGTAGTATCATGACATCACAAATATGCGACAATACAGTAGAGAGGGGAAGGGTTGAGGAGCAAAGCACCAGCACAAGCCACAGCAGAGACCTTTAAAATTATTGGCTCATTTTATCGGTTGATTTTTCATTATCGAAACTAACGATGTGACATCATAATTGCCATTATCGGTTAGTAATTATCAGCTGCCGATATTATTGTGCATCCCTAAATAATATGTATACAAAATTGCCGTTAACTTTCAATGCCATTAGCAGACTATTGACTAAATTTTGGCACGTGTTCCAAACATCCTTGCATTCACATTTTCTTGTTTTTTTTTGTCCGTAACTTACCTTTGACCCAAGCGAGCTTTTGCTCTTCCGGGAATCGGGGAAAGGAGACATCAAGGAGGTATTGGGAAGCATAGGGAGCTTCATGTGGTGCCCAAACAAGGATGTCGAGCCTTCCTGCATGACCATCACCTGCGAGAAGGACAGCCACAAAACACAATGAGCTACGCTACTTTTTCTTTTACAAGAAGTCCTCGGTTTCGAGGTGCAACGATTCGTTGACGTTGTCCTCAGAAATAGCATGGACTCTCCTCGATAAGTTAGTTAGCTTGTTAACCAGCTAGATAACAACTAAGAGAGAGTTGTGCAAAACTTAGCTTTAATAATCATTGTAACCAAGTATGATTGATAAACATTGTCCTTTTAAATTAGTCATTTTATTGTTTAAATTGTAGTTCGCACATGCTTAAAAACTGACTTTAAAATTCAATGACAAAATTAAAGCCACCGAATAGGTGTATTCTTCATAATCTGATTAAGCGACTAATCCTTAAAACAATCGATTAGTCAACTATTAAAATAGTTGTTAGTTGCAGGGCTAACTCGATTTACGACGTGTCGAGCTTAAAGGGGAACTGCACATTGTTTTGGTGACCATGCTGGAACCAACACGGAAGAACAATTTAAGGCGAGCAGTGGGTGTTTGGAAAATAAACGTTTCAAAAGAGCAGTCGTCATTCACAGCATTGGTGCCGCATGCCCGCTGATGCGGCGAGACTGCTTGGACAACGCTGACTCTTCAACTTGGATTTTATTCACGAGGGGAGATTTCTACCTGTCTTTTTAACTGTGATAAGTGATGCAAAAAAATATGTTGTTTAGCCATTACCCGCTTGTCATGTTATTTTGATACATACACAGTTTATACACACATTATACTGTCTTCAAAGTGTGCATTGTATAATACAAAATGGGGACTTTTATCGAGGCTAGAAACAATTTATTCATGTTTACATTGTTTCATATGGGGAAGTCAGTTTCACTTGATGAACATTTTGGTCGGCGAACCATGTTCAAGAACCAATTAAGTTTGTAGATCGAGGTTCCACTGTGTGTGTGTGTGTGTGTGTGTGTGTGTGTGTGTATATATATATATATATATATATATATATATATATACACACACACACACACACACAGTGTGTATATATATATATATATATATATATATACACACACACACATAGTGTGTATATATATATACACACACACACACACACTCAAGAACTAGTTATGTGTGCGTTGGTTTTAAACTTTCTGCCGTTCTTTTATCGTAGCCGACTTGTGATAGCAGTACGTCAAGAAAAATGAAAGTGAAGTGAAATTAGACATCTTAAAATGCTGAGACCGCTTAGTCTTTAGTGACCACAACCATCATCATGGACAATGATGGTATCCTTGAACATGTAGAAGGATCTACTTCTATGAAATCCACAGTGATAACTTGAATCTCTCGTATTACCGTTTAATTTAATTCTTATATTTAATCTTTTAATTACTGTATTTCATACACCCTTCAAAGTCGACCTACAACGCGTCGTATGAAACTCAATTGTAAACGGAGGACCTCTTGTATTAAAACAAAAACAAAAAAAAACAACCGACATACTGTATATAAATCTTACTTTTGAGTCCTCTGAGGTGCGTTTGTGCGGGTCTCGTTGCTGTTAAAAGAAAAAAAGAAACATCATGTTAGCAGGTTGTGATAAACCCACAGAGCAGCATAATGTCTGACTCCTTTTTAAAAGTGTGCGTGTGAGAAAGGAGAGAGCGCTAAATGTCTCTCCAGTAGTGACACAGACATGCAATGTGGGTTTGGACATTTTGTCTTTGAAGGCTAAGAAAGGGGTGCAGGCAAAGTAAATAGAGAGCACTTAGCTCAGGTCATAAAAGCGATAGACAACAGGGGACTGATCACAGCAGCAATGACTCCGCTCCTCCAGCACACCTACCCCCCCAGCTCGCAGTAGCTTGCGACGGAAGTCTTCAGCCGGGCTGTTGAACGTCAGCTTCTCGCAGCGGAGATGATTGACAGGCGGGTGGCCCTCCAGGTGGAGGAAGAGGTCGTAGTCAAAGCGAACTTTCTTTGGTTCTTCCTGCAGTGAAACGATGAGTATCTTTGAAGCAGCTTCACTTGGATGCTTTAATGGGAAGGGTGCAGTAAAAAAGTACCTTATTCCTAAAGTAAACTTCAATAGGCAAGATGAAGCCGGCATATCCTGACTCCTCTACTTTGTATGGTGGATCCTTGCAAACTAAAAAAAAAAGAAGAATATACTGAATTATTTTATTAATCATATTCTCTTTGGTGATAAAACCAACCTGGAAGTCTTTTACTTATCACTAAACAAAGCTCTTGAGAGGTAATTAACTCTCATTCCCGTGTTCTGGGCTAAACTAATAAAAAAAAACAGCTCTTAAGCTTAAAACTCTTGCCAGGGTAAATAATTGCCCCCATTTTCCCTGGTGGGCATTCAGGACAAACAAACTCTCCTGGAGACCAGGTGTTCTCGCCTCAGAGGTACTCAGAGATGTTTGTCAGCCTTTCTTCCCAGTGGACTTGAAAGCAGCACATGGAGGCCCTTAATGTGTTTTAAGACTGCAGAGAAAATATCACAAGGAGGAAAAACATTTTATTTTACCCTTAAAACCAAAACTTGTAAGGAGCAGCGTGTGTTTAATTTTTCAATGTCTCTCCGCTGTGAATAGTGGCGAAGACGGGTGAGATGGATGGCTTGAAAAACTCTAAAGCCAACATGGCTGCGCAAACATAACGGCTTTGAGGGCGACACTTAATGGCATATGACTAAAAGAACACATTTATTATTACACTTGTTTTTTTAATTAATAGTAGTCACTCCACTACAACTGTACTGTATTTTACTGTCCGATTTTTTTCTGCATATGGCATGATTTACTGTAGGAGGTGTACAAAGTGCAGCTATATTTAAACAGCTTATTTTCAATGGCTCTCTGTATATTCTAAAATTATACTTATAATCCATTATTATTGAAAAGTAGTCCACAAATTTGCTTTGTCCCTATAACACAAAACTAAGATGTTTTGTTTTAGATTGTTTATCCCCGGGTGCGGCACCGCTGCTGCCCACTGCTCCCCTCACCTCCCAGGGGGTGATCAGGGGGATGGGTCAAATGCAGAGGAAAAAATTCACCACACCTAGTGTGTGTGTGACAATCATTGGTACTTTAACATTAACTTAAATATTGACAGACAATCGATTGGTTTTAGTGTCTTTAATGCACAAAATTTATCAACGGGTTCCAATTTCTCAGAATTAGGTGGACCAGTTTGGACACCTCTGCTTTAAGATGGAGGAGATCCATACGTTGCAAAGTCTCAATCAATAAGACCCATTGATCATTGGTTTTATTGGTCATAAATGGCATTTTCGGTCAACTGATTCTCTGTGGAAGATTTGTTAAGATGTCTTTCACAAGGAAGAGGACATAAGGCCAATAAATGTGTCAGTTTAAGTAGAAAATAGGCACAAAGTAGCCGCTGACCTGTAAAAGGAAAATTAGCCAGCCACCAAAGTACCGCTCATCCACTCACTTTTGGTTTGACATGAGATGCCAGTCACAGAACAATGCCAGTCACTCTGCATTTGGCCTTTTTCCACAGACTGCGTTGTAATGAGGTCAGGCTAGACAGGCAGCTTAAGAAGAGAAAACAAAAGACTAAAAAATAAGAACTTTCCAAACGCAGTTGAATCCCAATGGAGCTATTCATCTCAGCAATAATTGTCAGCATTAGTGCGACAAGCATCCTTAGCACTTGAAGTAGATGTATAGCTACAGTACTGAAGTACTGAAATTCCACGACATAGTGAATTTGCAAACAGCTAAAATTATACACAAAGCAAACTATAATCTGCTATCCAAGAATACATAACAATTCTTCTCAACAAAAGAGAAGAAATATAATCTTAGAGAAAAATGTAATTTAAAACATGTGTACGCACGTACAACACTTAAGACCTTCAGTATATCAGTATGTGGAATGAAATTATAGAATGGATTCAAATAAATCAAACAATGTACTAATATGATACACTTCAAGAAACTCTTTAAACTTAAAGTGTTTACAAAGTACAAAGAAGAACCATGATAAACATGATTAATTTATTTCGTCCATCCATTCATTTTGTAGATATCTTCTCATCTCACCATATGAAATATAACTTAATTCACCAATTATTATTTATTGTTATTACTTATGAAGTATATTGTGAATACATTGAGAACAGGAAGTGAACAAAAGTTTTAGCAACTGTTATGTAAAGGAAAAGGGATAGGATTAAATAAGCTCTGCTTCTTCCTACTCCTTTTCGAACATGTTGAATAGAGAAACTGGAAATTGTGATGTATCATGTTGTATGCATGCATGTTCGAAATAAACTCAAACTCAACTCAACAGTAGGTAGGGCTGCACTACCACAGTTCACAGTAAAGTGGGCTATAAACAGAGAGATTTTTTTTTTTATGTCTGAGGAGGTTTATTATTTGTTAGAGACTATACACCCATGAAGACAGAAGACACTTGGAAAATGTCATAAACTAAGCTACAAGCTACTATTGATTAAATGTAACTAAGCCACAAGTGAAACTATCCGCAGAGAATTGTAGCAAGCTACACTACAAGCTACGCAGCAAAAGTAGCTTGCTACATTAAAGAAATATATATTAATGCACAACTTTCCACCAAACATGAGAAAAATGCTCAGTTTGATTGTTTATTACCACAAACACAAGTTAGAAACATGCCATCTGTTTGGCTTTTAACATTTCTTTTAAATTGCGTACCATGCACAAAATGAGAGAAAAACATAAAAGGCAGTGACACAATAATGATAAATAATCCATCCATCCATCCATTTTTCTACCGCTTGTCCCTTTCGGGGTCGCGGGGGTTGCTGGAGCCTATCTCAATATACTCTAATATTATAAACTTTAATGGAGACTTTTTAGCACAGGATAAATTACTGTTTTAACAGAAACCACGGAGGCAAAGTGACAATAACTTGGTCGAAGGAACAAAACATTTGCTCACAAAAGAGACAGAGGGGAACTGTACTTTTTTTGGAATTTTGCCTATCGTTCATAATCATTATGAAAGACATGACTATGGATGGATTTTTTTTTTAATGCATTCTAACTTTTAAATAAATGTAAATAAAAATCTGCTTACAACGGAACCAATGGGAGGTCCTCTATTCCGCCCATAGAACCCAATAAATAACCATTCAAAAAGCACCAACTATACTCCATTTAAATTTTGTGACTTGAATATTAACCAAGTATTAGTGATATTGTTATTGTAAGCGCTAACGCAGACAAACTATAGCGGCGACGTGATATCCAGTTTATGCTGCTATCTTTACATCATCGAGTGGTCAGCTGTTTCCTTGCTTCCCTGCTTGTAAAAGTTTATTCTAGATCATAAATAATGCCTCTCACCTGAATAGGAGAAGGCTGAGGACGTACTCCGACAAGTTGGTACACTTTTACATCCAATTTAGACCCGCGAATGGCGAGACAGCAGACATTATACAGTAAGTGATGTTTTATCATGTTTTTGGCTCTCATAAAGTCTGCATTGAGTACTAATCAGTTATTGTGTTGGACAAAAAGCAAACATTGTGAAGCATTTTTAAAATTAATGTGTCGCGTATGCTTAAAATGATAAAAATATGTAAATATTACATGTTATTATACATGTTCCTGTTACTGCATTACATTTATACTCACAGCATGTGTATAAAACCTTAATGGAGGTGTTTGTATGTTTTTAGGTCTTTATAGGCGGAATAGAGTGGTTCCTATAGGCTCCATTGTAAGCAAACTTTTGATCGCCTTTATTTAACATTCTTCATAATGATTGTGAACGACCGGCAGAATTCCAAAAAAAGTGCACTTCCCCCTTAGCAAACTATCAGTGCATGAACAGAAATCAATAAAAATTCACATACTTAAAGTAAACACATTTTCCTGACTGTGGAACAGAGTCCACCAAAATTAAATTCCTCCCCAACTCCTACATTTTAAGTTCTTATATAGCTAATAATGTTAATGTAATATGAAACCGAATGACCAAGGGTCCATTACTATTAACTGTCATTGAGCAGGGGACCACAGTTGGTGGGATTGAGGAGGTTTTCGAAGTATTCCTTCCACCGATCCACAACATTCGCAGTCAAGGTCAGCAGAACACCATCCTCACCATACACGGTGTTGATAGTGCACTGCTTCCCCTTCCTGAGGCGGCGGATGGTGGTCCAGAATCGCTTCGAAGCTGTCCGGAAGTCGTTTTCCATGGCTTCCCCGGACTCCTCCCATGTCCAAGTTTTTGCCTCCCCGACCGCTGAAGCCGCACACCGCTTGGCTTGTCGGTACCTGTCCGCTGCCTCAGGAGTCCTATGTGCCAAAAGAACCCGATAGGACTCCTTCTTTAGCTTGACGGCATCCCTCACCGCCGGTGTCCATCAACGGGTTCTAGGATTACCGCCACAACAGCTAGTATACCTAATCAATAATTAATAAACTCAACAAAATTATGCTTTGACTTGAAATATTGGTCAAAATTGTCCAAATATATATTTAACCAATACATTTGAGAATTGTTGCATTGAATTAACAAACAATTATTTAAATTGTAATTGACACAAAAGCCCACACTCTATGGTGGTAAAATAAGTATAAAAACTAAAAAACGAAATTGAAAACAATTCCAACGGAAAAACTGAATTGTATTGTTTGTTTGTTTTTTTACAGTTTTTGTTATGTCAATTTATTGTTATTACTATTATTATTATTTTACTTGTGGTTTATTCGTTACTAGTTTATATGAGTTTAAAAATATATATATTTATAGTTGACATTTGGTGGTACAATTAATACTCATGTTTTCAAATTAATGAAAAATCGTGTTATTATTCTTGATTACCGTACAATATCAATCAAAAATCATGGTGATTATTATTTTTGCCACAATCGTTCAGCCCTAGATGATGCTGTTCTTGGGACTATTTTTGAAGGAATAACTCTTAAAAAAGAAAAAAAAAGAAAAGCAAAGACTCGAAAAAAACCTGGAAAACGTGTGAACAAACACACTTTATAAACTACTGAGCAAACTAGAGTTAAGTTGTTCTCAAATTATGAAAACGGCTGGTGTTATTAGCCTAGCCATCAAGAAATAGACATTGTGCACTGTTAATTGTGATAAAGCCTTTCATTTGTATAATGCTGAGATTTGTGGTCCTAAATATTGAACAGGTTTAATAGTTAAGTGGTCGTTCCGACCTGTTTTGGAGCCAATTTTCAAGACAAATTCACTCTTAACACCCCTCAGAACACAGGACAATTTCCTAGAATATTGCAGCTGGAATAGGCTCCAGCACCCACACGACAAGCAGCAGAAAATGGATTGATGGATGGATGGATGGAATCTTGGGAAACATAATAATCAGGCGTTGGGACGAAACAGCCCGATTGTCTTTATGTGTGCATCCTAATTAAAGGGGAACTGTAGTTTTTTTTGTTTTTTTTTAAATATTGCCTATCGTTCACCATCATTATGAGAGACAAGAAGACAAAAGGTTTTGGGTTTTTTTTGCATTCTAATTTGTAATAATCAGCACATTTTAGGTGGCTCGCAAAGCAGCTAATGAGAGCGATCAATCCTGCTTTTAAATGACTTTAAAGGGGAACATTATCACAATTTCAGAAGGGTTAAAACCATTAAAAATCAGTTCCCAGTGGCTTATTTTATTTTTCGAAGTTTTTTTCAAAATTTTACCCATCACGCAATATCCCTAAAAAAAGCTTCAAAATGCCTGATTTTAACCATCGTTATATACACCCGTCCATTTTCCTGTGACGTCACATAGTGATGCCAACTCAAACAAACATGGCGCATAGAACAGCAAGCTATAGCGACATTAGCTCGAATTCAGACTCGGATTTCAGCGGCTTAAGCGATTCAACAGATTACGCATGTATTGAAACGGATGGTTGTAGTGTGGAGGCAGGTAGCGAAAACGAAATTGAAGAAGAAACTGAAGCTATTGAGCCATATCGGTTTGAACCGTATGCAAGCGAAAACGACGAAAACGACACGACAGCCAGCGACACGGGAGAAAGCGAGGACGAATTCGGTGATCGCCTTCTAACCAACGATTGGTATGTGTTTGTTTGGCATTAAAGGAAACTAACAACTATGAACTAGGTTTACAGCATATGAAATACATTTGGCAACAACATGCACTTTGAGAGTGCATGCCAATTTTCATCAATTAATATATTCTGTAGACATACCCTCATCCGCGCTCTTTTCCTGAAAGCTGATCTGTCCAGTTTTGGAGTTGATGTCAGCAGGCCAGGGAAGCTAGGGTCGATATTCTTCTCTTGATCATCTTCGGTGGCATAAGGGACGGTGTGAGCCAAGACATCCAGGGGGTTTAGCTCGCTCGTCTGCGGGAACAAACTGCCGCCATTGCTTGCCGTGCTACCGAGGTCCTTTGTCCCTGAATTGCTCACACACTCCGGCAGATTCAATGGGGGTATGGCGGCAGATTTCTTTGACTTTATCGTTGGAAATGCATCTGCTTTGAGTGTCGCAGGATATCCACACATTCTTGCCATCTCTGTCGTAGCATAGCTTTCGTCGGTAAAGTGTGCGGAACAAACGTCCAATTTCTTGCCACTTTCGCATCTTTGGGCCACTGGTGCAACTTGAATCCGTCCCTGTTCGTGTTGTTACACCCTCCGAAACACACCGACGAGGCATGATGGCTCCAAGGTACGGAAAACAGTCGAAAAAACGGAAAATAACAGAGCTGATTTGACTCGGTGTTTGAGAAAATGGCGGATTGCTTCCCGATGTGACGTCACGTTGTGACGTCATCGCTCCGAGGTATATATTGACGCTTACATAGGTCTGGTGATAATGTTCCCCTTTAAAATGCATCCAAAAACCACCAACAATACTTCATTTACATTTCTTGACCTGTATAATAACCAAGCTGTAGCGGCATTGTTATTTGAAGAGCGAACACTCTTTTTCCATATAGACTTGCAGTGTGGATATAAAACTGAGGGTTTTGAAGGTTTTTTTTGTGAGCTTTGAAGATTACAATGGTGCCTCCATCTAGCCGCATCTTTGAAGTGTTTATGATCTTTAAAATCCTTAAGAAAAGATGTGCTCTTGTCTCTCATAAGGATTGTGAATGACAGTCAACTTTAAATGGGAACTGCACAATTTTGCCTTTAATTCACAATCCTTATGACAGACAAGAACAAATGTCTTTTTTATTTTTAAAATGCATTTTAACTCGTAAAGAAAAATCTGCTTACAAAGGAATTAATAGGAGCAGTGTTCATTTTGTAGGATAACATTTTTTGTCTTAGTTATCTTCAATTACCTCATTTTTCATGACTAAAATAGGACGATAATGAATCACAACAAATGCACGTTGATGAAAACAATGACAAAATAATTGACAACATCGTCTACTAATAAAAACGAGACAGAAATTATGACAGCTAGGAAATCCAATCATATTTAATTTTGTCTTTTGGCGGGTGGGACAAGTTATCCAATCATAGTTCCATGTGGGATAGATCACGAAAGGGTCCAAACAATTTCATTCCACTTTGTATATGCACTTGCTATATTACCTGTGTGTGCATGCCAGTCAATAAAAACTCTGCCAAAGAACAGCGCATACCAGGAGCGACAACGAAGAAGAAGATTTCATCGGATTTAGCGATCAGGAGTGACAGATTGTTTGGTAAACGTATAGCATGTTCTATATGTTATAGTTATTTGAATGACTCTTACCATAATATGTTACGTTAACATACCAGGCACGTTCTCAGTTGGATATTTATGCGTCATATAACGTACACTTATTCAGCCTGTTGTTCACTATTCTTTATTTATTTTAGATTGCCTTTCAAATGTCTATTCTTGGTGTTGGATTTTATCAAATAAATGTCCCCCAAAAATGCGACTTATAAGTTAAAGTACCAATGATTGTCACACACACACTAGGTGTGGCGAAATTATTCTCTGCATTTGACCCATCACCCTTGATCACCCCCTGGGAGGTGAGGGGAGCAGTGGGCACTCGAGTGTGACGTATATATGTTTTTTTCCTTCTTTATTATGCATTTTCGGGCGGTGCGACGTATACTCCGGAGCGACTTATAATCCAAAAAATACGGTAAGTAGGTCAAAGCTAATATTTCAAAATTAGACATACTGTAATGAATTACTGCTACTGTTAAAGAGGTGAGGGCAGGAGCAAGACTGCATACTCTACCACTACGTGGTCGAGCTTGTCCGCCAATTTAATAAGCAAGATACCCGTACATTGCACTTTAATCATTGTCCTCTGCACACTGTTCAGTTAATTGCACAACTTGACAACCTAAAAGACCAGGATTGTCATTTTTCAAGCTAAAACACAAAGAAAGACAGACAACATACATATAACACTGGTTGCAGTATTTAAACGGGACAGCGGCCAGGACGCCAATTGTGTACCGCCTGTGTAATTATACACAATACAGAATAAAACGTTCTTTATATGACCATTGTAGTCAAAAATAATTCTAGGTATAATAATAACACACAGTAAAGTAAATCTGAAATTTACTAATTGATATATTCTCAGAATACAGGTCTTGTTGTGAATTTAATTTTAGAGATGCTCTGCAAAAACATTAATGAAAGTGGTTTCAAGACAACTTTAAATATGCGTTATACTATATACTTTAGTTCACAACATTCACTGTAATTTTAGTAAGTATACAATGTTGAGGGAATTAGTCAACTAAAACTAAATTAATTTAGATGACTAAAAATAAAATACATTTTCATCAAAAGACTTTTACTAAAATTAAATTAAATACTGCTGTCAAAATTAACAATGCCATGACGTCATTGCGTCTATTCCGAACATAAAACCAACTAAAAATCATCCAAAAAGCGCCAACAATACCCAATTTACTTCTCCTGACCTGATAATTAACCAAGTATTAGCAATATTACGGTAACGTTAGGAACCTATTTTATGGGCGAAGGTAACGTTTCTTTTGCTGCTGTATTGACATCATGAGCTGGTGAGCTGTTTTCCCGCCTCTGACCTTGTGAAAGTTTATTTTAGATTATAAATCATGAATCGCACCTTGATAGTAGAATGATGTGGACATAAGAAGTTGGTAAGCGTTGACAGCCAACTAAGAGCCAGAAACGTTGAAAAAGACCCAAAAAGACGCTTCATTCCACCCCCCTTTTTTCTTTGCGAGGATTATAAGTCATTCTTCATCTAAATGGACATATATCAACATCTTAACAGTCGGCATCGCAGTTAGAGCAAACATTGTACAGTAAGTGTTGGCTCTCATGAAGTCTGCAGTGAGTAGTTGTTGAAGGAAAAAGCGAACGTACTACGTTTGTGTAAATAATGCATCGCCGTATGCTTGAAATTAGCAATATATGGTACGTAAATTTTACATTTTATTATGAATAAGCCTGTTACTACATTATATACTTACATGTATATAAAACAGTGATGTGTTTTGGATATTTTTTAATCGCTTTATAAGCAGAATAGAGAAACTCCCGTAGTGTCATGCTTCTATATTTCTATATTCTACATGCCATACCAGACCTGCTCCTACCATGCAGTCTGCTGCAGAGCCCATATTTGGTGTTTCCTGGGGCGGAGTCACTTTCCCACACCTGATTGCAATCAGGCCTTCTTAAGCCCTGCTGTTGCGACCATGGTCACCGGTTTGTTCCTCTGCCATGCCTGCTATGGTTCCTTAGCCTGTGTAGATTTGTTTGCCTTTTCTTTTGACCTTTTACCAGTTTTCATTCGGTGGCTTAGCTCCCTTTAGTCTTTTGTTATCCGCGGCAACATAAGGTTGCCGTCGCTTTTTGTTAATCATTAGGACTTTGAGTTTTTTCACACCCGTGAGCTCCCTTTGTTATTAAATTTTTTGTATATTTGACTTTTGCCTATGTCTCTGCGTTGGGGTCCAAATACACCGCCAAACTGGCTAATGACATATAGGTTCCATTGTAAGTGGACTTTTGCTCGCATGTATTTACTTGTTAGAGTGCAATTAAAAATAGAAAAAACATGTGTGCTTGTCTTGCATAAGGATTGTGAATGATAGGCAAAATACCAAAAAAGTGCAGTTCCCCTTTAATATGCAGTCTAATTTCTAAATTGTGATTTTCTTTCTACTTTTCTTAAACTTATTACAAATGCTGCCATTTTACTCAAAGACAAACATTTTATCATTGGCATGATGGCCGACATGTCGTCCTATAGGGCTCTCCTTCTCTGATCCTACCCACTAATGGCCATCAACGGATATGTCCCGTTGGCTATCATTCATTCGCTCAAAGGAGGAACAATCACAATATTTAACAGACTTTTCATTAATTTATTTTTAGTGCATGTATGTACTGTTAAGTGAGAATTTGATTATTTTGACTTTATTCATTTCTATCTAGAAAGTCCCCCGTCAACTGTCCTTCTGGGACCTCCAATGAGGAAGGGCACCAGGAGCATTGGAAGTTTGTTTAAAGCAGAACAAGACAATGAATCTAATGATCAACATGGTGCTACAAAAATTAACCCAGAAAACCCACATTTTTGCGTAATCGTGCAGCCCTACTGGGACGTAACAATATGCAATAATGTCAGACAGCCGTCAGATGAATCACTAATGAACAATCTCACAGTTTATGGGGTATAAGTGTAACTGTGACACGAGGTGCCCTCACAATGGTGGGAGGTGATTAGCATCGGGGCACGGTCCAACGAGCCCAGTCTTTTAAAAACAACCTGGCACTATGTTTTCTTAACTACCCCACTGACCCAAGTGACCTAGCGCTAATCAGCTAACAGCGAGACGGGACAACGCCGACAGGGTCAAGATTAATCTGGCAAGATTAAAAGAAACATCCAAGTTTGTTTTGTCAGCCAAGTCAGTCGGAAGACGCGCCACAGGTGGCTGCTCACGAAAAAATCCTGGAAACTGTTTTTTAGCAGGATGGGAGTGTAAAGGCCAAACTTCATTTTACACTATTGATCTCTAGGTAAATCTTTGAAGAAATTCTTGGTTCATTGTAAAATGTGCATGGTTTAGCAGCCACACAAATACCTTCTAATGCAACACTTGTATAAGGATCCGACCGTGTCACGTCACTTTAGTGACTTTTGACTGCGCTACAGGAGATACAGTCAATAGATATACCGTACATTGTTTGACTCTCATGGACCCTGAACATGAACGAAAGACGACAAACAATACAAATCTTGGTTCTTTTTTAAAACAAATATATCAAAGTACCAGTAGAGTGGAAAAACAAGTTTCCTCTATGTTGAAGCTATTATCATATACAGTATATCTGATGTATGACACCAAAAGGCTTCAAAAGTGAGCGAGTAAATAGATATTATCAAAAAAATTATCAATCTCACAGAGATTCCCGAGCCATTTTGAGAGATAATGAGCCAGCACGGTGGCAGAGGGGTTAGTGCATCTGCCTCAAAATACAAAGGTCCTGAGAAGTCTTGGGTTCAATCCCGGGCTCGGGATCTTTCTGTGTGGAGTTTGCATGTTCTCCCCGTGACTGCGTGGGTTCCCTCCGGGTACTCCGGCTTCCTCCCACCTCCAAAAGACATGCACCTGTGGATAGGTTGATTGGCAACACTAAATTGGCCCTAGTGTGTGAATGTGAGTGTGAATGTTGTCTGTCTATCTGTGTTGGCCCTGCGATGAGGTGGCGACTTGTCCAGGGTGTACCCCGCCTTCCGCCCGATTGTAGCTGAGATAGGCTCCAGCGCCCCCCGCGACCCCAAAGGGAATAAGCGGTAGAAAATGGATGGATGGATGAGCCAGCCAGATGGCGATCATGTGACGTAGAGGTAGGAACCGCAGTTCCTTTCGCCACCAACATCAATGCAAATCATGCAGACTTTGTGAGAGCCAACATCGATAACTTTGGGAAAAATTATGATTTAGAACCTTATATTGTTGATTCTGAATATAAGGAGAATGATCTCCAAATTTTAAAGGCTCTTCAAACAAATCCAGCTTTAGTGAAAAACAAAGCATCACGTAGCAGTATTGCTAAGTGCTAAACCAGAAATACAAACTACGAAAATGATAAAAAGACACCTTACTGTACAATGTTTGCTCTTATTTCGATGACGACTGATAGGATATTCATTAGAGGTGGGAATCTTTGGCCACCTCACGATTCGATTACGATTCAGGAGTTACGATTCGATTAAAAATCGATTATTGATGCATTTTTAATTTGTGTATATTGATGCAGTTTTAAATTTGATTTGTTTCACTAAATAAGCATTTATCACTTGCAACTTTTAAAAAGGGCATTTGTAACAAGAAATTCCCATCACATTTATTAAATTCATGGAAATGTGTGCAAAACTGGAACATAAGTGCCCTACAATAAAGGAGCTGTTCGTATCTCTCGGTGAGGTGGCTCGCTGCAGACAGCCAAATTTTAAAACTGTCTGAATTACTTTATTTACAATAAGTAAATTATCTATCATTGACATTTACTAATCGATTTTTATAATCATATCCATGTCTGAATTGCAATGCATCTAAAAATCTATTTATTTCCTCCACCTCTAATGTTCATAAAATCCCGTTTGGATGAAGCATTAATCATGATGCACACGAAGGATTAACAAGGAAACGTCTCCTTGCAGACATTGTTTTCGGTTGTGTGTTTGTATGTCTCCATCTCCGGGTATGAATTGAATGTCACAGATGAACAACTTTTGGATGTATGGCTAAATCCTCCTATTATTCAGATGAGAGGCATGATTTATAATCTAGAATAATTTTGATGAGACGAGAAGCGATGATGCAGGAGCAGCAGTAAAGCAGCAGAGGCCTACTGAGCTGTGTGTTATCAATCCGCCGCTAAAAATTGTTTGTCTGCGTTAGCGCTTATAATAACATCGCTAATATTTGCTTAATATATAGGTCACGATTTGCATATAGAGTATTGATGGCGGGTTTTGGATGGTTATTTAGAGAGTTTTGTGGTCGGAATAGACAGACCCCATTGCCGGACTATTTATGTATTTATTTAATTACGACTTAGAATGCATAATAAAGGAGGCCGGATGTCAATATATTCCCATTTAGATACATGTCTTATATAAGGATTTTGAATGATAGACCGCACATCTCTGTCTTATTTTTGCATATTTCCAGTATGACTGATCTGATAGTCAGAGTGCAGAAGTGTTACTTCAGTGACCCCAATCTACGGAAATTACGAAGAGGTTTGGAGCGTAATATTCAAAATGGCTGACTGAATTTGTGGCATTTTGTGATGTTTAGACGGTATTTTCACAACTTTTGTGGATTGTATATACAATTGGAAATGGTCTAATGGATACAATAAAACACAACTAAGCAGGTACTTTAACACACACACACACACACACACACACACACACACACACACACACACACACACACACACACACACACACACACACACACACATATATATATAGCTGTGCTGCCATGTACAAGGTGTATTGCTTACATCCAAGAATCAGTTTGCAAGAAACATGCAGTCAATTTGGTGATACTATACATGCATTTATTTAACATTTTCCTGCAATAGAAGTGCTTACAAGCCGAGGCCTGTTTTGCATCACTTCTATCCTGCTGTATTCCTGCAATTTTAGTGACTTTGTAGATTATTTATTGTTTGGAGTCGTTCCAATTATTTATTTTACACGAGATTGCCGATGTCAATTGGCAATATGGAAGCTTTTGTTAATTAGATTGAAAAAAAAATTCTGTGTTACTACAATTTTCCTGACTTTGTGGACTATTGTCAGTCTTATTTGGTGTCGTTCTGATATTGAACAAAATTGCTGCTGTCAATTACTTGCAAGGGGGACAATCAGAATAAGTAAATCATGTATTCTATTCTGATGAATCACTGCAATTTCCCTGACATTGTGCACTACTTATTTGGAGTCGATTTGTAGTTGAATAAAGTTGCTGCTGTCATTAATTAATTGCAAGAGGGGTAATCATATTAATTCAATCACACAAATATATCCCATTTCCTGGAATAGAAGTGTATACGGCCCACGGCCTGTTAGCATGACTTCTATCCTGATGTATTCCTACAATTTCAGTGACTTTGTGGAACATTTGTTATTTGGAGTGAAGTACTTGCACAAGGGGAGCTTACGTTCATTAAATTCAAAACAATTGTCTGCTGTATTACTGTAATCAACCTGATTTTGTGAACTATTCTGTTTTTTTGGAGTCGTTCTGATTTTGAACAAGGTTGCTGCTGTCATCAATTACTTGCAAGGGGGACAATTACATTAATTAAATCATGCATTCTATTGTGATGAATTACTGCAATTTCCTAAGTTTGTTGACTATTTTCAGTCTTATTTGGAGTCGTTCTGAGATTGATTAAGGTTGTCGCTGTAATTAATTATTTGCAAGAGAGGAGCTTGCATGATTTAAAATGACACTTTTTTCTGCTGTAATACTGCAATTTTCCTGAGTTTGTGGACCATTTTCAGTCTCACTTTGAGTCAGATTTTTTTTTTCCTCCACAAGGTTGCACTGTTAATTACCGGGACTTGCAAGGGTGGCAATCACATTAATTAAATCACACAATGTATTCTGATGAATTCCTGAAATTTCCCTGACTTTGTGGACTACCGGTAGTCTTATTTGGAGCTATGGTACGATTGGCCTGGTGTGAGTACACCCTTAGACACACATAAGGTCTAGGTTTACACAGCAAATAGCTAATTTAGTAATTTCCGCTATCAAACAGAGATTTCATCAAATACTGTACATTTGCTTTTTGGCATCTATTCGTTTGAATATGAGTTAGCAGCATCCAAAAAAAGCAAGCTAGCCTGTGTATTTTGTGGCAGAAAAGAGTGAAAAACATGCTGATAGACAGGCCAAATAAAGCGTGCTTCAATAAACCTCCTCTCATTGACTGAAGCCAGGGAGAGCCAGGATTTACGGCTCAGTTCCTGTTCTTTGGTAGCGGCTGCCCCAAATATCAGCAAGCCCGCCCCTCTGGAATCCTTTCATGCAGCCAGCAGCGCTCGGTCCGTAACTTCTCTTTTGTATTGCACCTTTTGCCTGGAGGTATGATTACCAGACAACTGTAAAACAGCTCTTTGGGACTCTTGCAGACACCTAAACGCATGCTCAACTTAAAACAAAAAATAAAATAAAAAAGTTTAATAAGGGAACTGCACATTTTTGGGAATTTTGCCTATTGTTCACAATCATTATGATAGACATGACGAAGGTTGGGTCTTTTTCTAATGCATTCTAGATATTAAATAAATGCAATCAAAAGTCAGCTTACAGCGGAACCTATGGAAGAAAATCCAATAAATAACCATTCAAAAAGCGCCAACAATATTCCAATTACATTTCGTGATTTGAATATTAAGCAAGTATTAGTGATTTTGTTATTATAAGTGCCAACGCAGACAAACTATTTATAGCGGCACTGTGATCACAAGCTTGTGTACATTTTCAACATGATCAACTAGTGAGGTGTTTCCTCTCTTCCTTGCTCCCTGGAAGCATATTGTAGATCATAAATCATGACTCTCACCTGGATAGAAGAAGGCTGACGAGGTATTCCGACAAGTTGGTACACTTCGACAGCCGATTAGGACGCAGAAATAGCGAGGACGACACGATAAGACGCTTGAGTCCACTCCCTTTGTCTTTGTATTGATTAGGCGTCATTCTTCATCTAAATAGGAAAATATTGACATCCTAGCAGTCAGCCTCCTAATGACAGCAGACCTTGTACAGTAAGTGATGTTTCATTATGTTTGTTGGCTCTCATGAAGTCTGCAGTGAGTAATAATCAGTGATGTTGTCGAAGAAAAAAGCAAAAGTCGTGATGCATTTTTGAAATTAATGCGTCACGTATGCTTAAAATTATCAAAACATGTAAATATTAAAAGGTTATAAATAGGGGTGTGGGAAAAAATCAATTCGAATTAGAACCGCGATTCTCACGTTGTGCGATTCAGAATCGATTCTCATTTTTTTTAAATCGATTTTTTTAAATATCTTTTTTATTTAAAATTGTATTTTATTTTATTTTTTAATTAATCAATCCAACAAAACAATACACAGCAATACCATAACAATGCAATCCAATTCCAAAACCAAACCCGACCCAGCAACTCAGAACTGCAATAAACAGAGCAATTGAGAGGAGACACAAACACGACACAAAACAAACCAAAAGTAGTGAAACAAAAATGAATATTATCAACAACAGTATCAATATTAGTTACAATTTCAACATAGCAGCGATTAAAAATCCCTCATTGACATTATCATTAGACATTTATAAAAAATTTAAAAAATGAACAATAGTGTCACAGTGGCTTACACTTGCATCGCATCTCATAAGCTTGACAACACACTGTGTCCAATATTTTCACAAAGATAAAATAAGTCATATTTTTGGTTCATTTAATAGTTAAAACAAATTTACATTATTGCAATCAGTTGATAAAACATTGTCCTTTACAATTATAAAAGCTTTTTACAAAAATCTACTACTCTGCTTGCATGTCAGCAGACTGGGGTAGATCCTGCTGAAATCCTATGTATTGAATGAATAAAGAATCGTTTTGAATCGGGAAAATAATAGCTTTTGAATGGAGAATCGTGTTGAATTGAAAAAAAAAAAAATCGATTTTGAATCGAATCGTGACCCCAAGAATCGATATTGAATCGAATCGTGGGACACCCAAAGATTCACAGCCCTCGTTATAAATGTGCCTGTTACTACATTACTTATATACTAACAGCATGTATGTAAAACCTTCATGGAGGTGTTTTTCAAGGCTTTAAAGGCAGAATAGAGCCACTTCCATATGCTCCATTGTAAGCAGACTTTTGATTGTATTTATTTTATATTTAGAATGTATAAAAAAAAAAAAAACATCCATCGTCATGTCTTTCATAGTAATTGTCAACAATAGGCAACATTCCCAAAAAAGTGCAGTTTTCCTTCAAGGAGAGTCCCTGTTTTTTGTACATGTAAAAACAAACTCTTGCCTCTAAACTACACTACAAAAACACCTAGAATGTAATTCGAATAAGTCAGGATAGAGAGAAACAGCAAATGTTTACAGTCTTTATTAGTGACCATTAATTACTGGGCTCTGGAGATGCTGTCAAGCAGAAAATGACGACACTGGCTTTTATAACTCATTAATAAATCAGTCTACTGATATGTTAGAAACTACGGTATATTAATCTAGCCTCACTATAAAAATGCAGGCACACACATTTCTTGCACCTACAACAGAATACAGTATGCTTAGAGCTCATATAAGCAAAGCTACAGCAAAGAGGGCTGCCGTGGAGCATCTGAGACATACAATATTTGGGCAACGTGGAGGATGTGTGTGAGATCTGTAAGAGGTCACAGATTGGACTTGTGCACACAAGCAAGCCCCAAATGAAGCACTAGCACAGGGACGAGGGAAGTTAAAAGGGTTCATGCCAGGGGGCTAACATGTTGGACCAATCATTACGGCATCAGACTGTGGGGGGCTGGGGGTGCGCGTACGGTGGCCAACAGTAAGCCCTTTCTTTTTGGGAATTCGTTTTGAACGAGTGGCATTAGAGGCACAAACCAGAAGCTTTCTACGCGAGACAAAATCAAAAACACAAACGCCTCCAAGGAGGCGCCATTAAGTGCATTCAAACAACAACATGCTCCAGCAGCGGGTTGCCAAAAATCGCACAGGGATCATACATGGCTCCATTTGGCGGAGAAGCATTGCCATTTGGCTGTTCCCATGGCAACACAAGGTAATCATGAAACAGGAGTGGCGGCTTTATTAAGACATCTTGCCATTCACCTCAATGTAGCCTTTTGCTGCAATGAGATTCCATTGCACCTTTACATTTCTTCAGGAAATACGGTCTGCATATTGCACATAAATCACATTCAATCACTTCCCCAACAAGCTATTTATTACACCTTTTGAAGAGCACACAGTCATTACTTCCTTGATTTTAGCATCCACCACAAGTCAGTCCAAATGAGTAAATAACGTGCAGTGAATCGATGCACAAGTGAGTGCTGCGTAATTACACCGGCACATTGCGAATGAAACACTCAGGCTCAGAGAAGAAGTCTAAACTGACAAAAGGCAGACTGCAGGGGTCACAAATTCACAAAAACGGTGAATCCCTTGCACGTTTTCACCCCTGGAACTTTAGATAACCGAATGTTTAAGGCTCCAGCTCCCTTGTTGTGGTTTTATTACAGCTCATAAAACAGCGCAATGTGTATGTTGTTTTCACACGTGCTACAACTGCATTCTTCTTCTTCCAGCTTTAACTGCATAACTGCTTCCTCTGATTTAAATAACAACGCAGCCCAACGGGGATATGCAGTACACTCCCTTAGTGACGTCAACCCTCATTTGAGAGTTTAAACTATGATCAGCTGGATGAAATACACAAACATCCGTTGAGGCAATTGCAGCTTGGATGGGAGATGGCATTGAAAGCACCACATGGACTTTCTTGCAGTGAGGTCAAAGGTGAGACACAAATGAAAAGAAGCACACCTGACCTCTTTTTGGTTTTGGGAAACTTTCATGCAGGTGAAAGACAACTTTCTCCACAAAGTGCTGAATGTTGCTGTGCTCCGGTCCGCGGACAAACACCATCCAGTCGTGGGTGAAGCCTTCCACCGTGGGTTTCTTTCGGAATTGGGCACGATGGCCGAGTTCTAGTTTCACCTGAACAGCGCCCTGAGGAGACAGATTTACATTACAACATTAATGAGCTGCAAAGTTGTAGGGTTTTTACATACTAAAACAACCACCGCATAGACTGGGATACTGCTTCATACTGAGAGATGTTAATATTTGGTGCTGCAGTACAGTAGTATCCCAGTGTGATGCAATGCACCTCTAACAAAACTGCAAAATGCATATCCCTTATGTTCATTTGTGGGCTCAACGCTTGCATTGGACTGCATTAGTGTATGCAAGTGTACCCGATGGAGTGGCCACCAATTAACTTAAAAAAAACATTCCTCATCTCACCAATAAGTCAGAACTGTATATTCGTTTCCATTGAAGGAAAAGTACCGTCTGATATATTTGAGAGTTCATGTTTTATCAAGATGATGGAGCACGTACACGCTGAAGCCAGCAGCGGGCTGCTTAAATCCTTACGAAGTGGGGGTAAAGCACCGACTCCTCCAGTGTGTCAAGAGCGGAGAAACATCATGCAAACATTGGCTTGTATGCAGCATGGTGTCCCCTTTGTTTACTCACCGAGTTGGCCATCCCTGACGCCCCGCGTTGCAGCTATTTCATGAAGAATGACTTGGCAATGAGAGTGGAGGTAAGTACAGTTTGCTTATGACGGCGGACATGGTCTCTCTCCACCGAAATCAAGTCGAGACTTTCAAAGACTCGCCGGTGGTCAATACAAATCAAGCTTCCAAACACTTCCGTTATGAACCTTCAAAATAAACTAAAACCACACAATCTGGCCTTGGCTGCTTGCACATAGCGTTCTTTATATTAATAATTATCAAATTATACATTTGAAATAGAATAGTTTATATAATATTCTGTTGATATACTATTGTATTTGACGTCGCTGTGCATTACTTTTATTCTGGTATCTTCCTTTCCGTCATCTCTGTTTCTCAAGTCCTCTCCCTTGGTGGAGCAGAGATGCGCATGCGCATAATAACGAATCCGAGTATCATAGTGGATCAGCCAATGGGAGGTCAGGAGACAGGCAGCGTTTATGTTGCCTTCAAGTCCCCCCGTGGATTACGATACCCAAAAAGCAACACTTTTCTAAACCTCAAACTAAATCAAAAGCAAACACTCTATACAAATAAATTAAACATACATTGTTGGCCATTGGAGTGCACAGTACTGGTATGGATTGAAACATAATTCATTGTCATTGTATTCAGCAGAGAAATAATGCGATCCAGTATGAACTACTATCCTGTTTCACCCTCGGTGCTTTCCGTACATCAATGCCCGAAGATGATTTGTAAATAAGGTAAAGTTAAGTACACTGTCAAAAGAGTGTAAACTTTTATTTAAATTAGATGAAGAGTCTAATATGTTACTTTATGTCTTGCATGCCCCGCCTCAACTAGTTATTCCCAGGAATGTCTGAGTTTGTATTTGTGGCTGTGTAGCTATCGTAGCATGTTAGGCTAGCTACGCGGTTAGCTTGTCAGAACACGATGTTGAAATTTGCCAATTGCTAAAACAACTTGTTAGTGTAATTGCACACTACCTGAAAACGACACTCTGGCTTTTGAATGTTAGAACAAACAACGGACTTTAATTCGGCACTATTTTGTTCTAAAAAATTTGTTTTCTCCCAGAGTTGCAGTGAGCTGAATATAACAGCTGCTGGGTGTGGGCCACTGTTGCCAATATGTTGTTTTAAGACTGTTTTTGCATGGCCGTCGTCATCTAGAAGCAAAAAAAGAGAAGAGAACGATGCTGTATAAATAATAAGAGTTATGGATTTTTCCAACTGCATCTTTTAATAATTTACATGTAACCCTAGGAACTGTTAACAATTGTTAGATATTGTAAGTACAGTAATGCCATAACCACGGTACTGTGCTCTCTCGTAGTTGTTGCGTTTTCCTTTGTTTCTTGCATTGAAAAAGAGAGGACAGAAGTCAAATTCCTTGTGTGTTAAACATACTTGGCCAATAAAGCTGATTCTGAATTGCCTGTTATTCTAAGCTTCCAATTTGACCCCTGAAATTGTTATTATAGCTTAACACCCCGTGTGTGTGTGTGTGTGTGCGCGCGTGTTGCCTGCGCGCGCGTGTTGCCTGCACAGTAAAGCCTCATTGGTGACATTTGTAAAGCTGTTGGCTCAACAAGTGCTGCAGCATTGTCCTCTCTTCTATCGCTAATGCAGACCTTAGCAGTCCAGGCCGGCCGATATTGTTCAGCTATATGGAAAATATGCTGCAGAAACTCCTCGAATGCGAACTCTTAAAGGGTTTTAATGACCGTTTATAGACTTTAAATGTGAATCCAAACGCTCAGGACAGGTTTTTGATTGAGAAATAAGCTTGTAGCACATCTTACCTTCATAGATGTTCATTTTGACAATAACATGTACATAGCGTAGCTGTTCTTTGTCATGAAACTTAAAACTTTTGTGTCAGTTATTATGTAAGAAGTTGCAACCGACTTACCTGTTCTTGTCGTCCTCTAGCAGCTTTGGAAGGGAGGCCCAGTGGCCTGCGTGCTGCTGCTGGACAGTAGTGCACACTGGCTTATCAAATAGATAACGGTTGGGGGTTGGGTTGGGTTTTGGGTGGGTTCGTGTTGCCTGTGTTTCTAGTAATGCTAAACCATAATATCGGCTTACGCATGTTGCCGCTGGTGTAAATATAAATATCTTTGGCGCATGTGTGATTTGCTAAAAACAATTGGTGTTTATTTGGTAATTAATATGATCTGTCTCTCTTGTGTAGTTAAAAAAGATAAGCACTGTATTGAAAACAGCTGTCAGTATGATACAGCGCAACAATAACAAAAATAATTTTTAACAGTTAGTAATGACACTGTTGGTAACTTTAAATTGGCTTTAGATAGTCACATGCATTGTGAGGCTGCTATTCTGTTGACTTGTGAATAATTTAATGGCAAATTATGTCACCGCTGCAGGCTGAAAACTTGAACACACAGGACAGGGATCATCTTCCAAAGGCGTGGACAGTGAATACCTCCAAGTGCTGCCATCCTTGGAATCTTTTTTTGAAACGTCAGGTGGCTGCATCGGTTGCCTGTCAAGAGGGCGACACATGATATTTTTGTTTTAAATAAGAGGGAAGCACCAAGGCGACATTAAGTTCGACTTCTAATGCTGCTTTAGGAACAATGGAGGCTTTAGAAACACCTTTTGACTTCACAAGCCCTATTGTACAAGCTCAGGTGAGCTGTGGATAACTATATAGCAGCGATGATAAAAAAAAACCCATAACATTTTACTAAGAACTAAATTCATCAGCTCTCAAACTAGTTTGATTTGTTTTGTAGGCAGTGAGAAGGCTTGTTGCTGCTGTGCTCAAAGAGAAAGGTCCAAATGAACAAATCAGCCAGTCCTCCAAACAGGTGAGTTTCTTCATAACAATGTTTTTTTAACTGGGTACTGCACCTTCTTTTGGAATTTTGCCTATAATTCACAATCCTTATGAAAGACAAGAACACAAGTCTTTTTTTTTTTAATGCATTATCACTCGTGAGTAGATGTAAACAAAAGTCAGCTTACAATGTAACCAATGGGAGCCATGACATCATTGCGTTTATTCCGACAATAAAACCCAATAAATAACCATCCAAAAAGCACCCAACAATACTTCATTTACATTTCGTGACCTCAATATTAACCAAGTATTAGCAAGTTTGTTATTATAAGTGCTAACGTTAAGGACGTACATTTAGTGACGTATTGATAAGGGAGAGTTAACTGCCTTATGATGCTGCCCTGACATCATCAGCTTGTGAACTGCTTTCTCGCCTCTGAGATCATGAAAGTTTATTCTAGATCAGGGGTCCCCAAACTACGGCCCGCCAGTGTCCAAAATCTGGCCCGCGGAAAGTCCCGAGTTAAACATTTTTTGTTGTTGTTATTATTTATTTATTTTTTAATCATTATTTTTTTATTTGTCCTTTCTTGCCCATTCATCAATTCTTTTTCTACCGCTTGTTACTCTTGGGGTTTCCTAGCCGCTCAGGCAAATCATATTGTCTAAAAATGCATTTCCCCATCGATAATGTGACGTCAAGTGCATTCTCTTTCAGTCAATTAGTGCGTGAGAAAAAAAAATGGCGAAATTGTTGGGGAAACGTAAAATAGTTTCAGAGTGTAGAGTTTTGACATTTTGCAGTTTGTCTAATCTACAAAGAGACAGTGACGGTGTTTAAAGAATTTAACATTTGGCGACACTATGAAACTTGTCACGGAGGGCAGTATGTGAGCTTGCTGGGCAAAGTGAGAAGAAAAAAGTTGGATTTGCTAAACTGAATTTGCTGCCCAGCAGAGTAAAATGCAACGCCAAACACAGGCAAGCCTGTCATCTGTTCAGATCAGCGACAGGCCCCCGGCCACCTTTTTTTAACCCAATGCGGCCCCCCCGGTCAAAAAGTCTGGGGACCCCTGTTCTAGATCATAAATCATGTCTCTCACCTTGATAGTAAAATGATGTGGACATAAATTAAGAAGTTGGTACATTTTGACAGCCAATTTAGACTTGGAGACGGTGAGAAAGACACGCAAAAGAAGCTGGTTTGCACCAATCTTTTTTTGGTCAACCCTTTGCGAGGATTATGAGTTATTCTTCAGCCAAACAGTCGGCATCCCAGTGAGAACAGACTTTGTACATGAAGTGATGTTTAATTATGTTTGTAGGCTCTCATACATACCGCTATACGCTTGATAGGCAGAATAGAGCGACTCCCATGAGCCCCATTGTTCGCTGACTTTTGTTAACGGTTGTTTACTCGTCGGAATGCATAAAAAAGTGGGAAAAAACGTGTTCTTGTCTTACATAGGGATTTGCGAATTATAGGCAAAATAAAAAAAAAAAAGTGCAGTTCCTCCTTAAAGGAAAAAACAGTTATGTTGACTTTAGGCACAGTAGTGACAGATCGGTGTAAGAGTCGCGCACCACAGTAAACCCTTTCAATAATACTAAATCATCATCAGGGCTCTGCTTTGGAAACCTTGTGGAAGCAGTGCTGCAATGACAGCGCTCTGGTGCGTTCAGCCTGCTGCGACGCCGTCGTTCTGCTGGTGGACCAAGGCCACGCGGACCTGCTTTATGTCCTCAACAGCGTCCTCAACCTGCTGCCCTCTTCGAGGTAGACAACCCAGACGCCCCTTGAGACATGAACATGTTTCACAGAGCCCTCATATTTCCTTTTCGTGGTTTTGTATGTGTTTCTACGCCAATGCCAGAAATGTGCAGGGGTTAGTTCAAGTTCTTGCACGGTTGCTACAGATGCAGGCAGACCTCAGAGACAAGGATGCACAATTCAGCTGTCCTTACAGCATCAGGTCAGTCATATGCACTCTACTCCTATTTGTGCTTGTCCATGCCTTTAAGGTGACACATAAAGAGAGAAAAAAGCCTTAATACACTATTTACAAAAAGTTAGGGATATTTGACTTTTAGGTGAAATTTCAGGATGAAGCACTACAGGAGGTTCTCCGCCTATGTACAAGTTGGCGTTTAAAGTTGGAAAATTATACCTATTTCTCATTAAGTCACTCACAAAGTGTATTTAACACGCGGCCATATAAAATACAGTATCATATGAAACAGTAAAAATTAAAAGAGATTAACTAATGTTATCCTTGTTGTCTTGCACACTGAAAAGGGTGTTGCAAGCAATGTTCCCTCTAATTGTTCATGTGTCTGAGCAAACACAAAAACTCCCTGAGCATTCAGTGGATCACATGTGAGCAACATCACACGTGGCAATACCAGCAGCACACCTGTCTCAAACCAATCTTTTATAATAACACTCAAATGAGAAGAGTCATTTTCATGAGATTATTTTGTAATATTAGTGATTTGGCCCACTTGTAATGAAAATAAAATAAATCTTGTTTTTCATAAGCTATGGATTAGTATTGTACAATATGTCTGGGTGGGGGTCCTGCTTTGGAAATCATTTGTACCCCTATCAGAGATCACATTTAGTTCCCCTTAAACATCCTCATGTTGCACAATGAAATGTAAGCATAGGATGAAGTGTGTATTCCTGTAACTTTCTCTAGTAACAGCATTCCATGATTAATATAAATGAATTAACATTAATGATAAATGACAGTAGAATAAGCACACATATGACTGAGGAGTCATAGTGTAACTTTGTGTGGTGTTTGAGTTGTCCGACTTTTTGTGTGGCCATAAACGCACCAGTGGCTTAGTGCTATGCGTTGGTGACAGATGACAAGTTGATTTTGGCCTGCTTTGTACGGCAGAAAATGACTAGTTTTTCGAGATAGAAGTTTTTTACTCATGTTTTTGGTGCGGTTATGGCCGAATATAAACAGTTTTGCTCAATAAAGTGATCGATATTATTCCTGTCCTCGAAGCATCTCGATAGACGTTACAATAATTGAACGGTGTTGACGAACACCGTTAGAGCCGCTTGTTGTCACTGTCACTCAGAGTTGCATTGCAAAATTACACAGAATAAATTATGTGTTTATTTTGTTTAGAATTCAGATGGGATTTGATTTGGTGCGCGGCATATATTTGCTGTGCGCAGAGGACGCTTGAGCAGTGCGCAATTGCGCAGGCGCGCACCTTAGAGGTTGGTTGCAAGGTAGGGAAAGACAGGCTTATTGGAAGGAGAAGGTCAATAATGATGATCAATCATAATTACTGTCCATTTGAAATGAAAATATATCAATCAATCAATAGGAGCAGATGTTCAACTAGTAAAGCCCTGGGAAAGTGCAGACCTCCATCTATCTCCCAATAATGAAGAATACTTGGAAAAATATTCTGAAAAAATGTAATCACTTGTTCCTTATCTCATTTTATCAAAATCTGTCAATAACTTCTTGAGTTATGTTGCCAAAATAAATGGAGTGAACCCTCTTGACAGTAATCCACTCTTTGTCTTTATGGGTGGAGGTGGGGAAGAAGTTGAGCCTCATCAAATAAACGTGAGGTTAGGGCTGGGCGATATGGCCTGTTATTAAATATCTCGATATTTTTAGGCCATGTCACCATACACGATATATATCTCGATATTTTGCCTCAGCCTTGAATGAACACTTGATGCATATAATCACAGCAGTATGATGATTCTATGTGTCTACATTAAAACATTCTTGTTCATACTTCATTAATATATGCTTATTTTAAACTTTCATGCAGAGAGGGAAATCACAACTAAGTCAATTTACTAAAATTGTATTTATTAGACACTTATTAAGCAGTGGCACAAACATTCATGTCATTTCCAAAACAGAAAGTGCAAGATTGTCAGAGACATTTTAAAACAAGCTATAAGTGCACTTTTGTGCATGATGTCACTAAGATGTCAAATCAAAACAACACTACATTAAAGTGCACTTTTTGTACAGAACGCCACTACAATAGTTTAAAACAAATAAACTGCACTTTTGTGTATGATGTCACACAATATATTTCAATAAGTGTCACATAAAAATGAGCTGCATATCAAATAGTATATGTTCTTCGTTATGTGGTAGGTTCCTGCGGACGCTATCTCCTTATGTTGTTGACTATTTTTTTCATACGGTGTTGATCTGGAAATAGTTGCTTCAGCATTTTGTTGGTGTGGCACCGAACGGAGATGTTGACATGCAGAGTTTCAAGCACTCCTTATTCTCTATCTAGCGGGTGACTTTTCAAATGATGCTAAATTAGCAGTGCTGCTACTTTTTGTAGCAACGCTTTTGCCGCATAATTGTTCAACAGCTTCCTACTTAAAGCCAAACCACCGCCAGACGGTGGACCCATGCTGTTTTTCTTGGGAATTCATTCTTCCTTAATTTGTTACCAGATTGGCACCTTCTCTCTCTCGTATTACCACCCGCACCGCACCGTTAGCATCACAGCTAACGTTACCATGTCGCTACCTGTCTGCTCCGCGGGAGCATGTGACGTTGCACACGTGATGTATGTAAGAAGGTGCGCTTGTTTTAAGTCTCTGTGAGAAGGAGAGACAGGAAAGAGTGGGAAACGCATGCAGTGTAATGCCCGCAGCTAAAAGCAACTGCGTGAGAACGTATACTCGAATATCACGATATAGTCATTTTCTATATCGCACAGAGACAAACCCACGATATATCGAGTATATCGATATATCGCCCAGCCCTACGTGAGGTAACATAGAAATTGTCCGAATCACCTCCAAAATATAATCACTCGTTCCTTATCCCATTCTAAACATTTTCCGAAGGTTTATTTAAAATCCACTCATAACCTTTTGTATTGATAAATGGAGTGAACCCTATTGTTTGTAATTCACTCTCTTTTTCTCTGTGTGTGGAGGCGGGGACGGGGAAGCTAGCATACACACACAGAGAAGTCCAGCCTTGTATTGTAAAAGTGGGGTAACAGTAGAAATTAGGCCTGAGCAATACATCGATTTAATCGATGTAGTCAAGTTTTTTGTTGCAGACGATTTGAAAAATAAAAAAATCTATTTTTTTCTCCTCGAGGTCAGACATATTTTTTGCCCCTCAGGAGCTTCCGTAGCTTGCGCCGCCCCCCTACTTTTTCAGCGGCACACATTAAAAAAATGGCTAACGCTAACAAGAGAGAGACGTTTCTTACAAAGAAAGGAAAAGTGTTGTCAATACTTTGGTCTTGCGGCAACAGGCTTAGAACAAGTTACTGCACGGTGCAAAGTTTGTTTCAAAAAGGCAGCAGCACAACAAACTTGTTCCAGCATCTGAAACCTATGCCTCCAGCCGAGTGCGGGAAATACAACTTTTAACGAGGCGAACAATACGCAACAACAAAAAAACTACGAGCTAAAAATCACCTTACTATGGTGGAATCATTTACACCAGGTATGTATGCTGATTCCATGTATGATGAGAAAGAAACACAACGCGTAGAGCGATCACTAAAGTAGTTGCTCTGCACACCGCCAAGATACGTGAATGAAAAAGGCTGCGTTTACTTTATCCACTTACTGAAACACTATAGTCCTCTCAATGTTTTACTTCATTATTTATTTGGATGTATTGTATAATACTACTGTGAACGACTCAAGCTGTCGTCCGGGTTCTCAGGACCATCAAGGAAGGACATTGTCGCGAGCAGGGTTGACTTCTTTATTTTTCAATAAGAACCTCAGTGGACCCCGACTTAAACAAGTTGAAAAACTTATTCGGGTGTAACCATTTAGTGGTCATTTGTACGGAATATGTACTGCACTGTGCAATCTACTAATAAAAGTTTCAATCAATCAATCAAAAGTCGGTCGCTTTTCAGCTCCGCTTCTCTGCTCGCTCTTCGGCTCCAGCTCTTCAGCTGCGCGCGTTGTCGTCTTCTTTGCGCTCTCTTTCGCTCTCGCTCAGCGTCAGCTTCCCTCTGGCTCCTTCTCTTCTCTCCGCCTCTCTCCCTGATGTTTACGTCTGTCGCTCTTTTATACGGTGCGAGAGGATAATTACATTGTCTCTAGCTGCGCGCTCCACGCATCTTATAATGATTGCGGCGTCTCTCCCGGCGCGCCCCGCCTCGCTGCTCGCTCGCCGTCCACGCCTCCTCGCCGCCATCTTGGAGCGGGCTCCGGTGTGCCCTGCCTCGCTGTTGGACTGCCGGCCACGCCTCCTCGCCGCCATCTTGGAGTCAGCCCCGGCGGGGCACGCCTCGCTGTCGGTCTGCCAGCCCCGCCTCCCCACAGTCCTTCCAAGCCGGGAGTCCGACCGGCTGAGCCTACCCCCCCCCCCCCCCCCCCCCATTTTCCCTTTTTGAGGGAGCGGGAAGTGAAGACGGCCAATTCTTCCTCCATTTGTTACCAGATTGGCACCTTCTCTCTCTCGTATTACCACTCGCACCGCTTCGATTGCACCACCTGCCACAGCTAAAGTTACCTATGCCGCTACCTCTCTGCTGGGCGAGGGCGTATGACGTTGCAAGCGTGACAGTATGTAGCAAGGTGCGCTTGTTTTATCTCTCTGTGCGAAGGAGAGACAAGAAAGTGTGAAAAAAGCCTGCAGTGTAATGCCCGCAGCTAAAAGCAACTGCGTGAGAACCTATACTCGAATACTCACGAAAGTCATTTTCTACATCGCACAGAGACAAACCCATGATATATTGAGTATATTCGATATATCGCCCAGCCCTACTACATTCCTATTTACAGAAATATTTAATTCAAGAAAGATGTTTGCAGTTTACACTTTGTTGATCTCAATGTTGGGGATTGTTTATTTGCATGCAAAATATGCAATGCTACATTTTTGTTAAAATTATTCTATTCAAGCAGAAGTATTGCTTCCCAAAGGAAGCTCGTAATGTAATTCTCTGAAAATGATTCCATAAAAAGTACAATTTATATCTGGTCTAAAAAACAACATTATACGAATAAGAATTTTGCTAAGAGGAAGATGCAGTGTATGCAGTGTAATTTCAAACTGCTAGTTTTTGATTAAATTTAAAAAAAAAATTGTTTAGAATTTTCTCTGTCATTTGTATTTAATGGTTTCTTTAAAAAATAGAGAAAAAATTTGGTAGAAATCGTAAATCGAATTTTTGGTGAAAAAATTAGGGATTTTATTTTTAGGCCATAATGCCCAGGCCTATTACAAATCTGGATCACCCCCAAATCTAATCACTTGATGTGTTTGAGCTGCTGGGACAAAGCATGCAGCAAGTCTTGAGTTTTGTTTTGCATTTTAAAGGGTAACTGCACTTTTTAAAAGAAATGTTGCTTATCCTTCACAATTATTATGTAAGACATAAAGTTCTTAAAAACATCCAAACATATTTTATATACATGCTGTGAGTATATATGTAGTAATAGGCACATTTATAATAAAATGTAATATTTACATGTTTTGCTTATTTTAAGCATACATGGCCCATTCATTTAAAAAAAACGTTTGCTTTTTTCTTTGACAACGTCACTGCAGACTTCATGACAGCCAACAAACATAATAAAACATCACTTACTGTAAAGTGTCTGCTGTCACTAGGATGCCAACTGATAAAATGTTGTCATATTCCCGTTTAGATGAAAAATGAATCATAATCCTTGCAAAGAAAAGGGGGGTGGCACCAAGCGTCTTTTCTTGTCAATTTCCGGGTCTAAATTGGCTGTCAAGGTGTACCAACTTGTTGGATTACGTTCTCATCCTTCTACTGTCAAGGTGAAAGGCATGATTTATGATCTACAATATACTTCCATGAGCTCCAACATGAGAAAGCAACTCACCAGCCGATGATGTCAATATAGTCACACAGGCTAGGGATCACGACACTGCTATAAATAGTTTGTCTGTGTTAGCGCTTATAATAACAATATTACCAATACTTAAAATTCAAGTCGCGAAATGTAGATGGAGTAGTGTTGGCAATCTTTGGATGGTTAATTATTGGGTTTTATGGGTGGAAAAGAGGACCCCCATTAGTTCCATTGTAAGCTGACTTTTATTTACAAGTTAGAATGCATAAAAAAATACATCTGTCGTCTTGTCTCTCATAATGATTGTGAACAATAGGCAAAATTCCAAAATAAGTTTAGTTCTCCTTTACGATTCACTTTCCTTTTCATTGACGCACTGCCATCAGAAGAGATAAGGAAGGGAAAAAAGATAACCCAAAACAGCAAAAATTATAATGTCCTTCCTCAGTGTAGCAACATACGATTATGTATTCTTCTACTGCGCGCACAAAACTAGTTGTCTTTTTCTCCATTAATAATCATTTTTGGAAGTGTGAGGTAACCACAAAACCTTGCATAACAAGGACCGCCTGTTTATGTTTTTACTGGTGAACTTAACTTGACCCTAAACATTTGAATGCACATGTCCAATTGTTGAAAGTTTTGCTACTTTTTAGGTGCTGAACAGCAAAATTCACAACAGGTGACCTTTTTGGACATACAGTATTCCTTTCTGTTACTCTTCCAGACTATTTCACTGTTGCAACCTGCTGATGGCACTCTTTGACACACTAAGCTCAGCGGCCACTTCCCTCCGAGAACATCCTGTTTGACGCCTCATAATTTCAAGGTGCTGTTAATTCATTGTCACGCGTTACTTGGCCTCATGATGTCAAAATGTGAACAGCTTGATGAAGAGGACCACACTGTAAACCATTTCTCTGCAAATTAACAGTAAATTGCTGGCGGAGGAGAATCCTGTACATTACTGTTAATTTTGCAGTATTGGACAGTACTGTTAAATTAATTTACGGCTTATTGCTGTAATAGTAATAATAGTAAAGTACTGGCAGTAGAGATGCCAGCACTTTACAGTTATTTTACGGTATCATACTGTGTATTTACAGTTAATTACTGTTTTGTAAGATACAGTACATTTCTGTGTTTTTTCTATTTACAGTAAATTATTTGCAGTATATTGTAATTTTGTCGTTTCCCTACTGTTGACCAACTTCACGGCATAAAAAAATAGCATTTATTATATTTCAGTGGTTATGTAAATTTACAGCAACATTCTGGGGGTTACTTTAAAAGGCCACTGTTTATTGTTGACAGGCAGAACTGATATTGTGACTTAATAAAAATATGTAAAATGTTAACATTTACTGCAATCAAAATGTAAGTTTTGTAGGCTAAAGAGAAACCTATGCTAAATAATGCATAAACAATTTACAAAGGCTGTAAATCACGCAAATGTAGATTGGTCAGATCTACAGTAGTCTCGATCTGTAGTTTACTATAATTCTTTATTTTTACCATACTGTTGCCTGTGCGCTGTAGCTTCAGGTTTAACAGCCCACAATGCATTGCAAAATCCAGTACAAGACCCTATTAGATTAATAGGGTATATTACTACCAGAAATTGGTTGTAAATTAACAGCAATTGCTTACAGTGCAATTATAATTGAAGCAGGACATGTATTGGTCACATAGCAGTTGGACATGATGTGCATTTAAAAGTTGAAAAAATATCAAATTATGTTCATCTGTAAAGGTTACAGTTTATTTTTGGCACATCTGGACATTTGACCTGAAAGCAACCTCCACATCTTGTTTTCATAGCCAGTACTATTCAGTCGCTGATGTCTTTTTTGATTACACAGTCACCAGGGTCCACATTGGGGTCTAATCTGCACCCCCACCTCCTCTTCCCACACTCTGAATTTCTGCCAAGATCCCGGGGCCTCCTTAATCAGTTACAGCGCCTCATAAAAAGGCTGAGCTGCTTTGTCGTTCACGTTTCCCGTCCTTCTCTTACTTTCAACGCTGTACTTTCTTCACCCCGCGCATTCTTTCTCTCCTGCAGGTTACTCCTTTTTCTTTGTCCTCTTCAGTTTGTCTAACTGCTGTCTGCATCTGTCTGGCCGCCCTAAACCTCCCCGGTGGGAAGATGAATGTGTTTTAAAGGGTGGGGAGGATTGTGGGTTTGGGCCTGGCACTGGCACTGCTGGGTCACTGCATTAATGGAGGGTGCCCATTGTTGAGCATCTGCTAGTGTCCTGTGTAATCTGCAACAGAGACTCGGAGCCACTTGAGCCCCTTGGCATGAATTAGTTGGTCCTGATAGGGCTTTCCCCCAAATACTCATAATCCATCCGCCTGCGTAGGTACTCTGCAGTGAAATATTTATCACTAAAAGGATTTGACCTGCAGCGTCTTGAAACAAATTTAAAAAGAACCATGTCAGCTCTGAACTTATATATATATATATATATATATATATATATATATATATATATATATATATATATATATATATATATACACGGTAATATAAAATGAGTTGAGTGAAAAGCAGGACTATCTCCCACGTGATTTCCTGAGGCTGTTGAAAGGTTGGGAATGGTGTGAGAGGCTGATGGATGATGACTGAGGGGCAAATGAAGGAAGCTGAGGAGTGCGAGAGATGGTCGCTCAGATTGCTGCATGTTCCAGTTGGGCAGAGAGAGTCCAAGAGGGAGGGAAGTAAGCCAGTCGGTCTTGGACTTCCGTCCGTGTGTGAATTGATGGGACTAAAGATTAGTTAAGTGGACCTTTGGGGTAAATTGTGTGTGTTTTTAGGCGGTTGGGGGGGATTAACCTATGCACTAAACACTCCATCAATACCTCACTTTGGATTTGACCTCAGCTTTGTTCGCTTGCTTACAGAGTCAAGGGCAATGCTTGCCAACGGATGGGAAGTCGCTAAAAGATGTGGCACTTAATTATTTCCAGTCTCTTTAAACAAGAGCGTTTAAGATATAACGTGGACCACATGTTCCCTTCCCTGGTGTCTGATAGTGTTTTTTTTAAAGTTGGATCATCTTACTTTGATAAATATACACTATTCACAAATAATGTGGGTATTGTGCTTTCGGGTGAAATTTCCAGATGAGCCTGCAACACACTATAGCCTTTACAGGTGAACTTAATTTGACCGTCTTTAAACTTGTGAATGCATATGTCTAATTATTGAATGTTCCACTACTCTTTGCACAACTTGCTGTTCTCTAACAAGAAACTGAAAGGTGAAAAGGTGATTTTTCTTTTTTGTATGTGTATTTTTATTGAGATAAATCGTACACATGTTGCAGGGCTGCAAAGATAATTGATTAAATATATTAGTTTCATTATAAAAGAGATTTTTGTTTATATTCTGTTGCTTTGATTAATTGTTTAATGAGATTACATAAATAAAATTGATCAAATCTGGACTATATAAAGTGCCCAGAACTTTAAATACGCTGACATAGTTTCTGCACGGCTGCTGCAATAGAGCGCACATTAGTGGTGGTGTTTTTGCCAGCAAACAGTTATTTATTTATTTTAATGCACACATGTTAAAAGTGCAATTTTATTGTTGATGCATTTATTAGAGAAAAAGAATGAACGTCATGGCGAGCAGAACACGCATTGAGGCTATAAAGTGTGTTATATCCGATGATTCGATTAATCGAACAAGCAACTAATCAACAGATTACTCTATTCCTAAAATAATGGTAATCGAAAGCTGCAGCCCAATATACAAAAAATCAAAAATAGAAGAAAATACATACATTAACAAATGGTCACATTTTTCATGTAAAGCAAAAGAAAAACCTACAGGAGAAAATCCTGTTATAGTCGACACCCAATCACCAACAAAAGAGGATTTCTAATTCCTTAAAATAAATAAAACAAAATAAAAAGGAAAAAAATAAATGGTTCAATAAAGAAATGGGTAATTTAAGTGCAAATTGCTTGGTTTTAAATTATGTCAAGTCCCGCTCATTAAATATGCGTCGTGGTCCAGCCAGTGTCTGTTCTCACTGGGGACTGGGTGGCATTTAGGCTTTCTCAAAGAAACGTGCCCAATGCTTGCGTTGTTTTCAGCTGTATGAATCATTCACATCGCGAAAAGGATAAACATTTCTTCAGGGTTCCTCGAGAGTAAAACCAAGAAGGGCGGAAGAGTGCAAGATTTTATAAAACGATGACTAAAAAAGTAGCACGCACTCCAGTCCAAAGGAGCAGAATCAAAGAATGCACGAGTTTACAGTGATCACTTCGTTAAAAGTTTGTTTGATATATTTTTAACGTTTAGTTATTCCCATTTAAGTATTATCTTGATATTATTTGTATTTATTAAAACACATTTTTGCTACGAGTGTTTCAAAAAGAACCAACTCGATGTGTCTAAATCAGTGGTTCTTAAACTTGTTGGAGGTACCGAACCCCACCAGTTTCATATGCACATTCACCGAACCCTTCTTTAGTGAAAAATAAATGTTTTTATTTTTTTTTGTTCAAATTCAAGACAAAGTTATACTGTATGTTTTTTTTACGAGTGCACAAAATGAACCGTGAATGAACATCACCTTGTTCAAAGAAAAAAACCAACACAGTGCATGAACTCACAACAAATTACACACTTGCAAATCAGATGGAAAATTAGAGGGAACATTGTTTGGGGGGATCCATAATACTTAGACTTAGACTTCCTTTTTATTGTCATTCAAATGTTAACTTTACAGTACAGATACGCCGATAGGGAGAAGTTTTTATTTGCACGATTGATTGATTGAATGAAACTTGTATTAGTAGATTGCACAGTACAGTACATATTCCGTACAATTGACCACTAAATGTTAACACCCGAATACGTTTTTCAACTTGTTTAATTAAGTCGGGCTCCACGTTAATCAATTCATTAGTCTGGTGTGTCTTGACCGCTGCGGCGGAGGCTCTGCCGAACCTTTGACGCCGACTCACCGAACCCCTAGGGTTCGATCGAACCCAGGTTAAGAACCACTGGTCTAAATAAAATACATCAAATGTGAGCAACACCTAAAAGAGTTAAAGGGGAACTGCACTTTTTTGGGAATTTGGCCTATCATTCACTATCATTATGAAAGACACGACTACGGATTGTTTTGAATGCATTCTAAATATTAAATAAACGTAAATAAAAGTCAGCTCACAGCGGAGCCAATGGGAGCTCCACTTTTCCGGCCATAAAATCCAATAAATAACCATTCAAAAAGCGCCAACAATGCTCCATTTACAGTTTGTGACTCGAATATTAACAAAGTTTTGGTCATATTGTTATTATAAGCGCTAACACAGACAAACTATTTATAGCGGCGCCGTGATCACTACCATGTGCCACTATGTTTACATCATCGAGTGGTGTGCTGTTTCCTGTAAGTTTATTGTAGATCATAAATCATGCCTCTCACCTGAAAAGTAGATGACCGAGGAGATAATCCGACAAGTTAGAACACTTTGACAGCCGTTTAGGACCTGGAAATGGCAAGAATGACACGAAAAATGCTGGTTCCTGCCCAGGCCCCCACCCTGTTTCTTCACGAGGATTATGATACATTTTTCATCTATATGGCAATATTTGAACATCCTAGCAGTCAGCAACCTAATGACAGCAGACATTGTATAGTAAGTTATGTTTGTTGGCCCTCATAAAGTCTGCAGAAATCAGTAATGAAAAAAAAAAAAGCAAACCTTGTGATGCGTTTTTGAAATTAATTAATTAACATGAAATATTGGTAATAAAAAAGTATATCTTAAGGCTGTATGCTCCCTACTGAATTATATGGGTCAAAACTTAAGTATGTCAGCAGTTCCAGGTGCAGAACAATACTTAGATCCCCAGAGTGAGTATTTTATCTTTACAAACAGGTTAAATTGCAACAGTGTAAAATTATATTCACTCTTCCAGACTGTGTATCCCTGTTGCAACTTGCTGATGACTTTGTGACACCCTAAGCTCAGTGAACATTTCCCTTTTGAGGACATCCTGTTTAAAGCTTCACAAATGTGAGGTGCTATTGATTAATTCTTAGGTGTCGTCTTAAACTTATAATGTTGAAATATTAACAGCATGATTAGGAGGTCTATTTAAATACAAATTCTAACTGGTAAAAGCAGGACATTTATTGACCCAATCATGGATTGCACACTGCTTAGCTTCTTGTTAGAGAACATCAACATCCTTACGTTTCTAGTGAATACTACTATATGTCAGGATGTGTGGGAGTAGTGCCTGTCAATGCTATATAAACTTGAGCCTCTCCACATAAAAAACATGTTTCATCCATCTACTGTGTCTCAAGGTCTACCGTACATTGCAACTCCAAATGGGTACATTATGTGAATGTGGTCTTTTGTCCTAAATAGGAGTAGTCCTCATCCATATATAACAGCCCTGGAAAACCGGCTGGACTGCTGGCCGGCCCTTCTTTCTGAGATTAATGACTTGGTACAGCAGGCTGTTGACAGGCAAGCACCTTGAATCCACCGTCCAAAGTCTGTTATGATAGGCAGTCGTGGCTGTAATAGTTTATTCTCATTCAATCTACTTAAGCAGAAATGAAAGTGCTTACGTCAGGATGCTGGTCCCCTTTCTGTGCTACCTCTACTGCCAACCTCAGAGGCGACCCGAGCACACCCTTCTTCGACAAGGCCTCCTGAGGGTGCTGCTCCATACAGATCCAGAGTGTGCACCCATCCCTATGGACAATTGCTCCCCGGTATCTGACAGTTTGCTCCAGTGCCTCTGCCAGCTGGTGCCACGCATGCCGGTAATAATAGTATCATTTGCCACTATTTCCCATTATTGGAATAAAAAAATACATAATTTGTTCTGTACTGGCAGGTTGATTGTGTGGAGGCGGTGCTGGAGCTGCATGGATTCATCCATGCTTTGCTTCCTAGTCTGTCTCTACAGTGTGAAGAACCCTGGAGGAGTGAGAGAGTGGGAATCCTTCTCCAGCTGCTTTGTGCCTGTCAGCGCTGCCTCGTGTTAAACGGAGATTGCCGACCTCTCGTCAGCTTGATGACGCAGCTTCTCCCAGCGTGCCAAAAGGTCAACCAGCATGACTTTTGTCTAAATCATAATATCACACTTTATAAAGCATATATATTTCATGCATTCCCACTAATATTGATAATTTGGTTGTTTGTAGGAGCTGCCGTTGGATGAGCTGTTAATGGGTGTGGCCTTTCTCCTGTCTGAGGCTCCAGCTACACAGCAGAGTTGCTTGCTCAGTCTAGGTAAATATATGTCAAATATTAAATGTGCTTTTCATGTTCTAATTCTGACTTCCCCATTGTTTATTCCTGTTTGAAGGAAAAGTAGGTCAAGTTTTTTCATTACGCAAATTAAAATGATTTTTAATTAAAAAATAAAAGGTTGTTTATGTCTTCACAAGGAGCTTGTATATAATTAGATGTAATTGCTCCTGGCACACATTGTGTAATTATCTACCTCTTGGTAACCAAGGAATGGTCAGATCTTTCCCTCCCATTAACATAATTACACATTATTGCGATCAATTGCTTGTACGAAATCACCATCATGAAATTATAATGTTACCAATTTGAGTTATTGTGTTGAAATATGGGGAAATAAATACAAAAGTACGCTTAATTCACTAATTGTCTTACAAAAAATACTTATTGTTGGTTGTAAAAAAACTTTTCATCAAAACCTTTATTTTTTTAATCAAAAATATTGAAAATATTTTCAAACAGCTAACATTATGCACAAAGCAAACAATAACCTACTACCCAAGAATGTACAACAAAAGAGGATAAATATGTTTGGGTAAATATGTTACAAATTGAGCAAAGGGAGTGAACAAACTAATGTGTAAGTAATTGCTATGAAATGAAAACAGGAAGGATTAAATAAACTGTGTTTCGTGCTACTCCTTTTCGGGCATTCTGTAAAAAAATTTGAACTATGCAATGTACCATATTGTAACTTTATGCATATTTGAAATAAATCAAAAAGATTACCACAACTGTTAGTCATATGTAACATGCCTGTACTTCACAACCTATTTGTTATGTATGTTCCCTGTTTTCTCCTTTAAGTGTTGAAGTTAGTGCCTGAGCACAGTGAGCTGTCCCCCTGGTTGTGTCCTGTCCTGGTTCTTCCAGTGCTGCAACTACTGTGCTGTTCAGAGCTCACAGAGCCACTTGCAGAACGCCATATGCACGCCCTCAACAAGAACCTGGCTCACAGAGTCCTGTGCAACATCAGCAGACAGACTGATAGAGTCCAACAGGTGATACTATTCAAGTGGAACAAGTAGTAATATTGAGAGAAGTCTAATGTCCTCCTGGTTCTCAGTCTTTTTTACCAGAAGCCCTTCTTCTGACTTCCTGGTTGAGTGAGGTGAGAGTGGCCGTGTCCATACTGCGTCAAGTGGTGGACCATCCTTCTGCAGCTGTCGACTGGCTGCTGTCGCTCACCACGGCTCTGTCCAACAGCCAGCGCCTGCCGAGCTCTCTCACACTCATCGTCGCCCACCTCGTCATTACTGGCCGGGAGGACGTCTGCCAGCTCGCTTTGAATTCCGTTCAGGCCATCGCGGCCGCAGACCCCCACCAGGTTAGTGCTTGAGAACGAGCCGAGACTCAGTTTCTGCACTGCTAACATAACAGTAGATCCCTAGCTATTTGCCGTTTGAAACTTTCTCCCCAGCATATTTAAGGATTCCTTTTTAGAATAATTATTTAGAAAACATTTTTTTTCTTAGGAAAAACCAACACATTTTTTAACTTTGTCTCTTTTTGTTTTTTGGCATGTCATTCACCGTAAGTCAGTATCCATCCATCCATTTCCCACCGCTTGTCCCTCTCGGGATGATTTGTAAATTATAAAAACAGCATGTAGTGCATAACAATGCACTATACAATACATGTTTGTACTGATTATTGCTTAAGAAAGTGACCAGTAAGTAGGTGGCAATAAAACATCACCAGATATATGTACACTACATGTTAGACAAATAGTAAGAAGAAGGTTGTTGGTTTGCAACAACAATAATAAAAGGAACTGGCTAAAACCAGCATATAAAGACAAATTCATGTTTTATTTTTTGATCAAATAGAACATCACAATGTTGGTGTGAGGTTTGAATGTAGCAAATGGCTGAGCCGTTTAATTTTTACCTGTATCTCTTGCAGATTGGTTTTTGATGCTTGTGGTGTCTTCATAATCATGCTCATAATTTTTCATTATCGGTCATCAGTGGTGTGTACCTATGAATTTTGCATTGTATGTGTTAATAAGTGTGAGAGGCATATTAGAGTATCAGAGTATCTGAAATAGGCCTTGTTAAGGGCTTTTTATGTGTGTGTCCATTATTTGCTGTATTTGACATTCACTGAAGGTCTCAGAACGTAACACAAATAGAGAGCCGAGGGGCAAAACTAGTCCTTTTTTTTTTTTTTTTAAACCTAAACACTTCTCTTACCTGTTACTGGATCAAAGTGATTCAGTCACAAACTCTGTCTTTAAAAAAACAACAACTCTATACCCTGTTTGAAGTATATTTTATGCGTTTTTCATCTGATTTAATTTTCAAGCGAAACCTGCCTACTTCCTGCTGATGACAGACTCCCGTCTGTGCCAGTGGGACAGCTATATGAATCACGAGCTCCAGACAATGATGTGAAATAGTGAAATAACACCTGCTGTCAAGGCTGCTCATTAAGAGTACACCTCCCCCACCCCCGGCTACTTGAACACGACATTTTTTGTAGTAGAAGAAGAAGAAGCCTATTAGGAATTTTTCTTCCTTAGCCAAGCCCTTGACTTACCGACATGACATCCTGTAGTTTGCGCAATGTAGACCAAGCAAATGAAGCAATTGCTGCAGACCAGAGATGTTATTCTAACAACATCATCCTACATTCATTGCTCCATCTGTTTGGAAAGGCAGAGGTGTGACAGCTCACTATGGATTGAATATTTGAGCAGCCTGGCAGGCCAACATTCAGACATAACCAACAATGAAGCACAGTTCCATGAAGTGTCAGTTTTGTGTGTAAGTTTCCTACGTTTGCTTCTCTCACGATCAGCTTAGCCGGAGTAGAACCCCAAAGCGGAGCAAAAAATAAATAAGAATTATAACAAAAAAGTGCACTAAAAAATTAGTGAGGATTAAATAGTTAAGGATGTAAACTTAAGGTGTGGAGAAACAGAAATCCCACACAAAATGTGTGGAGAGCTAACAGTTAACACTACACGGCAACGCCAGGACTGATCCACAGGAAACGAGAAGCGTGAGTGGAGCCAAAGCACAGGAACTGTGCATGACTGAAAGGGTGAACCATCAGGAATCTACCAGCACCGAGCAAAGGGATCGGAGAGCTTAAGTAGTCAGGAGGAAATGAGTATCAAGTGTGCACACAGGTGGCTTGGCTCCGTGACCCAGAAACCAGGCACTGCAACAAAAAGAAGGCAGGTGGCAGCAGAGCTGCCATAACATGACAGTTTCGACATGTGTGTCTGCAGGTTCCCCCACTCCTTCCTGTCCTGCACTTCAAGCTGGGCAAAGAAAGGAATCCAGGTCTGACTCATGCTGTTCTCAACTGCCTGCCAAACCTCGGTAGTCACAAGGTACTCGGCCTTCTTTGGTCTCTGCTATACATGCCACTGTACGCTCACGTGTATTCAGGCAAGTTAATTGTTGCAGCTATGCGTCCCCATGGTGCTGCAGACGCTCAGCCTGCTTGCAAGCAACCCCAAGCTGAAAGCTGTGGCCATGCGACTCATTACCGCTCTCTGGAAGAAACAGGTTTCAAACAAAAGTGACAATAATTATGATGATTTATCCTTTGTCTGCGTTTTTTTTAATCAGCTTGTTTCTTTGCACAAGGACCGAGTTTACCCTGCGCTGCAGCGTCTGTTGACTCAGCAGGACAATAGGGTGGTGATGGGGAGGGACACCCAGTGGGAACAGGTGCTGGCCAGGGCGGCCTGCCTTCGGGACATCTGCAGAGAAAGGTCTGACCACAAATAGTCTAGCCGAGACAACGTGTCATACTTTTAATAACTCTGTTTGTGTGTGCTCACCAGGCCTTACCAGCACGCAAGTGACATGTTGGCCTCCATTGCTTTCACTCTAAATCAATGCACCAGACCTGACCAGGCGACCCCTGCAGCTCTCGCTCTGCAAGGACTCCAGGAGCTGTGCTGTGCAGAGGTTGGTTATTAAACAGATTTGTAACCAGATTGTAGAATGTGTGTTGTAGAGGTGGGTGATAAAACAAATGTTGCATTTGATCAAATACCAAATAATTACAGGACCAGCATTGCAGATGCATATACCAATAGTTTTTACTTGGGTGTTCTTCAAGATTTTTAAATAATTTTGTTATTTATGCCTTTTAATTTTTCGATCATGTTAACCCTACAGTATATTAAACAGCACAATAATGAACAGAGGAATTTGGGGAAACAAACATGAAAGAGAACTGAAAAATATCGATCTCAACCAGGGCCGTAACCAGGATTTGACAAATAACGAGGTCAAAAATTGGTGGTCCAATATATTAAATATTACCTTGAGCAACACAATGAACAATACACTTTTTAATTGCTATGCTGGAGTTTAGTTTATTAAACAATTTTGAGAGCATTAAAACCTACGTTTAAAAACTTTACATAATTCCAAATCCGACATGGATTTAACATAAATTTCATTCAGGTAAAACCAACGTTAGTGACGTCAGTATAATTTAATGTTAATGTTTAATTGACAGCATATTTCAGTGCAGATGATGTTTACAGTAAAAGTGGACTTCATTGCGTTACCTTGTCTAGACTTTTAGTGGGCTGTGCATGACCAAAGATATTATATTGAGAGAGGATGATCTACCGCATGGTGATGTACAGCGCACATAATGTCCTACACAAAATGTATTTTCAGTCAGTCATATCATCTTCTTTTTATCACTTAAAAAATACAGAGGACATGACCTTGGTGTCCCCAATGGTAGTTGCGGCCATGATCTCAACCAAATTTTATACTGATATTACAGAAGTATCGATACCATGGATATTTGGCTCGATCTGCACACCCAGAGTGTGCATACACTTCTTGAGCCATCTTCACTCATTGGTTTTGCGAAAATAGTGGCAGACCAGCCTGGTTGCCTCTTGTAGTTGTTCCAGAATGTGCCTTTAAAGGTAAAGTTTCAAGGGAGATGGTTGTTTTTGCAGATAGTGGACATGGTGTCAACATGGAGAAGTCTTGGTCCAAAGCTCAAGTGTGACTCCCGTCCTCCGATGGTCAAGGCTGTCGCTCAGCTCCTAGCTCTAGTTCCTCAACTCACCGTCAAGTCTGAGGAGTATGAGGTGCTTGCATGAAAAAACATTACCATGTACACTTAATGTATTCCTTATGTTGTTATAATTAACATGAAAAAACCCTGGACAAATGTGATTGATAATTTAAACAATGTTCCTCTTCTATTTTTATAGAAATTAATGGAGGAGGTGGTCAGCTTTTTGTGGAATTACGCCCTGAGCGAGGTTTGTGATTAGAACACATTAAGTAATTGCATCCAATACAAGAACTTCTATGACGATATGTTTAACGCTTGTCACCAGGATCCAGAGATGGCCAGCTGTGGTTTCCGGGCATTAGCAGACTTTCCTGAAGTGGTTCATACAATAAATCATCTTCCTGAGGCAGTCAGTGGTCATCTTCACACCGTCTTGCTCTCAAGCAGGGAAATATTGTTCTAACTGTTGGGGTTCACGATGTAGGCCAGACCTGCTATAAAGCATGAGGAAGAGGGAATGGAAGAGGAAGATGAAGAGGAAAAGGACCTCTCTGTGCCGGGCTCATCTTATGTGAAGCTGCTGACTCTCACCTCTTCACCTGTTCTACCAGGTAGATGATTAAACAATGTGTGATAGTGTTCATCCTTTCAAATGAGTGATGTATTAGAGCGCTGTATACTATTTTAAATGTTCCCATCACTCACCTTATCTTTCCCCCACAGCTTTCCAGGTCTTCCTCACATCACTGGTGAAGAAGGAGATGAGCCAGATGCCGAGAGGGGTGTATTTTTCTGCCCTGAAAGGGGGCAACCTTCGTTCAGATCAGGGTAAAACTGTGGCAGGGATCCCGTCCTTCATGCTCAAGTACTATGAGAAGAACAAGCAACCCGGACTCAAACATGGACTCGCAGGTGTTTCAGTTGAACTTTTACATGTGAGTATAACATTTTTTCATGTTCTAATGCACTGATCTTATTGTATGCCGCAGCTGGCCTGTTGCTTTGCCATGAGCTGCCCCAGCAAACTGACCGCGAAGGCCGACCCATTGATCGCTTCCTCCTAAGCCGCAGTCGAAGCTATCAGCAGACTCTGGCTGCTCTTATGCACGAGGTACGAGCACTCCGGACACTACATGCGCTTTTTGCTTTATCTGAATTACAAGCCTGAACGTTGTTTCTATCGTCTGTAGGTGAACATTCAGCCGTCCGAATGGCACCGTGCGCTGCTGCTGCCTCAGGCGTGGCGTGGCTTCATGAATCGCACGTTTCATGCAGTCCTTGAGGTGTGTGGGTGGGTGATGGAAGGAGGGAGGAGTTGGGACCGAGAAATGAAGAGGATAGCATCTCTGTAGTTGCTATAGTGACCCAGCATCACCTACTCTGCTTAAATTGTACTCAGGGTCGACATGCCGAATTGGAAATGTTGAGTAAACAAGGCAAAGAGAACCCAGAAGATCTTCAGTACAAGCAACATTGTGCCTGGCTGTGGTCAGTAATACAAACGCACACACACACACACACAAATTATTTTTTTAAAAGCATGACCAATTTAAAAGTATGAGTAATAATTACTCTCAAAACTCTCTCACTGCTTTACTGTTATTTTCATCTCAGGGCCAGGGATCAGTTAGCAGATGCCATAAAAAGTGCGACAAAGTGAGTGGATTGTCTTGTAATTGATTCCGATTGCTGCTCTTAATACCTATAAATAATATTTGTATGTTCAATGTGGCATTCAGGGACAGTCCTGTTGTTCAGGGAAACTCTGTACTGGCTCTGAGCTCCCTGGCTGCTGTTGTGGCAAAATATGAGAGCAACCTGCCTGCTGATAATGACGCCGGCCTTGGGGTAAGATCGTCTTTTTCTTTTTTCAAACATGTACAGGGTTTCCCCCAGATTCCCAATATACCTGTGGTGGTGGGGCCTGGTCAACATGACATCATCATATAATTAACTTAATCTATAACGCATATATTTGTTTTTAAAAAGGCTACCAAAAAAAAGTATACATATATTAAAAAAACAATCTGTGTTATTTAGTATTAACATATATTTTTCTTATACCGTTTTTATTCTTTTTTGTATTTTGTATTATATATCGTACATTGTTCAGAACTTTTCAAGTTCCTAGAGATTTTTCCAATCCTTTTAGTGACTTTAAAAAAAATTAAAAACGACTAGCAACCAATCGAGTATATTTTCCTGGTGTTATTTGAGACTGTACACATGCTTAGAGACTATTTTGTGGCTCCATGTCCCTGACGAACAGTGCGAGCAGCAGCCAGTCTCCACTTTCTCAAAACACTCACTGAAGTCACACTTGCGTGACACCGCTGAAAGTTTTTCTCTCCTTAAAAGCCGCCACTATCTGGCCATTGCACATTTCGTAGATTGCTGTACGCTGGTATATCTCAGATATATTCAAGTATGTCCACAGACGTTGCTGACATGCTGCCTCTGCTCCAGACAAATCCTGTGCATGTTGTTTGTGTCATCACAACATCCGGTTTTGACAGCTGTTTCGGTGATCAGTCTTTTTTTCGGCGGCCAAATTTTCAGTGCACCGCTAGTCAACAGTGCGCAAATATTAGTCTTCATGTATCCAATAATTTTGTAACGACTTCCTGGTGTTAATGAATATGTTTGTGTGTTATTCATTGTTCCTATGATCGTGAACACACCATGCCTGAAAGGGGATTGGTGGAGAATGAGGAATTGTTGTTGTGTGTCTTAGAGTAAAGCACGGAGACAGATGTGTGTGCACGGGAGGGAATACATGTTGAAATTGGGCCAGGTGTTAGCATAAGATTGGCAATAAAAGATAAAAAGAGCGTCACACTTTGTGGGACTTTCTCTGATCGCTACAATACATTATAGTACTTTAATTTAAAGTGTGGCTGCCTTTGTTTTGTCATCACGGGACTGCCACAGCCAATAATACTAAGAGGAAACCCTGATTTAGTTTTTACGCTGGCCGATAGGTTTAAACCAGGAGTGTCTAAGCTTTTCGACTCGGGGAGACATTGGGCTTAAAAAAATTGGCATACGTATATATATAAATACATTTATGAGATCTGTAACGTAATATCACGCCTGTAATGTAGTTAGATAAAGCAGTTATATAAATTCAAATAGAAAAATTATTACACTAACTTCAGAACAGTTAAAAGAAAGTTACGGTCACTTGTAGTTACAATTTTAAGACAAATCCTATATTTCTTTCTGATTATTTCTTCCAAATAAGTGTGCGCAAGTGAGAGTGTGTGTGCATTGATCACTGTACACAGCTGTTTTCACACCTGATTGGCAGTCCCAATGATTTAAGTCTGCATGTAAACTAATACCAGGTTGAAGAGGGTTATTTGCTAAACATGTAAAAATTAAGTACAGCCCGCAGTAAAGCCAAATTTTGGGGAGGACTCACCAATTCACTGTCATGCAGACCCACACACCACAACACATTTTCTTGCCAAGCAGCAGCGCCCTGATTATAACGTAACTATGACAATTTGTACATAAATAAGATGCTTGTATTCCGACACGTGACTTCTTCCTAGAATAGAAAACGCTTTCAGGACAGACATGAAAACCAATGGTGGTCAACAAAGCCAAGATGGCTGTTATACAGCAAGCAGCGTGCAAATTATCTGAGTACAAAAGAGGCTTGAATCTTCCTGCAGAGAGCAAATACGAGCAAAAAATCAAACTATGTAATGGAATACTTATATCAAATCTACTTACCGGTATATCAAAAAAAGATTTTGCGAGTGATATCAGGGATTATATGTCGGTCGTGTTCTCAGACATATCGAACTATTGTGCTCCAGACGCCATTCAACACGACAAAAAGCATGAAGGCCTACAACTTCTTTGTGTGTGGCTGGGTCAAGGAAATTGGTATCAAGACTCTCGGATAAATATGAATCGTTTTTGCTCAGGTAAGGTTGCATTTCATGATTTAACTTTGTGTCTACTGATGTTGGTTGCTGTTGCACGCGCCGTTTATAAGCCTTCAGGCTCCGGTCAAAACATACATCTATTATACAAACATTAATTTATGGTAATGCAAAAGAAACAAATCTAAGAGAACAAATGTGTGAGCAATTGGTATGAATCGGAAAAAAGGGGTAGGATTAAATCAACTCTGCTTCTTCTTACTCTTTTTTTTTTTTTTTGGACATGTTTACGACATGCATTAAACTGTGAATATGTAATGTACCATATTGCAAGTGTATGCATGTTCAAAACATTGTAAACTAATACAATAACCATAACTAATGTAGGTCAATAAAACTTAAGCTAACTGAAGAAAAAATCCATATGTTAAATTTGTGTTATAGGTGACAAAGCAAATTAGGGTAATATCTAACAATATACCTCAAAAGCAAGCAGAAAAACACCCCGGATGTACACGATGACACATTCTTTAATTGAACAATGCCTTGATTTAATTGGTGACCAGGCTGGACCAGAGTTTGTCCCCACAAGCAGTTGGTTATCCATGGTGCTCGACACGCTGCTCAGCATCAGCAGCAGCAATTACAAAGCCAAAGGTCAAGTGTTTCCGTGGTATCTGCATGTAAGTTTTCACCATCTTTATATGTGTCCATCAATTAAGACTTAAAAAGTCCAACTTGTGCTTCTCCACCTTATCATCAGCGCTCCTATTCAGGTGACAACACAGCAAGCGCCATTGCTCGCTCCTGCGCCAGCTTAGCCCTGTCTCTGCTGGTCCCGGTGCTGGTTCTATGGCACAAAGACAGTCTGAACCAGGTCTTGTCGGCACTGCAAGCCAGCTTGCCAAGGTCGCCCACCGCAGATGACTCTCAGGTCATTCAGTTTCACTCGGGCCTAGCTCTGGGTATGGTATTGTCCAGCCTACACCAGCAGCGCCTCAGGTCAGGAAGGGTTCTGTGTCTTAACAACAATATCAGCCATTACTGACTCTTTGCTTCCCACTTGCTCTGCAGTGACGTCTCCCCTCAGGGGGATGCTCAGCTGCTCCTTGACGCTATGTCTGCCCTGGAAGCGTGTACCTTTGACACCAATGTAGAATACAAGTGCGTGCACCAGCAAGCATTGAAGTGGACTCACTAATATATGATTCCCTGTGATGATAGTTTTTTATTTTCCTCAGTACCGGCTGCATGTTGGGTCTGGGTCTGGTGCTTTCAACCTTCTGTAACAGTGGACAGACACAACAACACAGCCACGTAATCCAAATACTCGACAAACTACTGAGTGCTTTGCAGGACAGCAGTGGGCAGGGGCGCTTGCAGCAGGAGGTGCACAGTAAAAATACATTAATTTGCCCTAAATTAGGCTTTTTTTCTGCATTTCATTACACTAAAGATGCTCATGTGCAGGTTTTGTCGTATTCTGTGGCGTGTGTCGGCGTCTCTGCCTTCAGTGGATCAGTCATCGATGCCAACAAGGCAGAGGAGGTCATGAACACACTGCGCACCCTGACAGAGGAGAGCCAGCAGGTCAGTTTAAGTGTTCATTTTGCAATGTAACTACATTTATACTAGTAATAGGATTAGAAATGTGCCACTCTTAAAGTGAAATAGATGCTATGTACCGGTAGTTGCCATGGCAATAACAAAACTGCCCTGTACTGTTTATGTTTGTATGTGTGATCAGACTCCAGGCTTCTCCTTGGCTTTGGGCCTCGTGGTCCATGGTTTGTCTCTGTGCGGTCATGGCAAAGCAGAGGACCTCCAACCTCGTCTCCTGGCTGCCTGGGTCAAGATTTTATTGGCTGAGGTACGTCATCTTAAGTGCTCTGTTCAGTTTTATGTGGTGATTGTGTTTTCAAACCATTCAACATGCACACTTGCACAGTCAAACATCCACTATTTAGAGATGTGTTGTTTTTTTAGGGATGCCCCACCATGCAACGTCTTGCTGCTGCTAATGGACTGGTAGCTTTAGTGGGATCAGAGAGCTATCTAATTCAGGTAAATGTCATATCTATTTTCTGTGTAAGGCTGACTAAATATGTATACACTACTCATTAAACATTGGAGATAATGGACCTTCTGATGAAATTTCAGGATCAACCTAAAATACGCTGTAAAGCCACACACGTCTGTGTGACACATGATTGGACCAATAAATGTCCTGCTTCAATTATAATTGGTATTTAAACAATTCTCTTGGTCATGCTGTTCACTTTTTGACTTCATGAGTACAAGACGACTTACTGTAACTGTTAATCAACAGCAAGTGACCACTATGAGTTTAGAAACACAGAGAGACTGGCGTTGTCACAGAAAGACTTAGTGTATACAGTGAAAATAAAAATGTACTTGTCTATTAATGGATCACACACCTGTTCAGATCCTTGTTAGAGAGCAGAAAGTTGTGCAAAAAGAAGTGAAACACTGAATAGGTGGATGTGAATTCCTAAGTTTAGATGTGGTCAAATTAAGTGCATTTTAGGTTCATCCGGAAATAGCCCTAACTTTTTGGGATTTATGTATTCTGTATTCCAGCTCAAGGGTGAACTGGAGCTTTCTTCTCATCAGCAGAGCAGACTTAACGAGGTTATTCGCTCCATCTCGCAGGTGAAACATGCATTTCCTTTCTCTCCTTGTGCACCTTGTAAAGTTTCCATTCTGTACTTGCAGATTATAACCTTCTCGGGAGCGATTGGCTTGCAGTCCAACTGTGCCTGCCTGCTGGGTCACTTGCATTTGTCGCACATGTTCACCGGCCATAGTCACACAGCAGGTTGGTAGAACTCATGATAATTTTTCTCTTTTTTGACTTCTAAGTGTTGTTACAATGTTGAATACTCATGTTAAATAATGCCAAAGTGTTCAATCATTAGGTTCATGCATTTGGACGTGAGCTTGCAAACAGTTTTGGATGCCTCTAAATGCTTTGTTTTTTTTACAGTGAGCCACTTGTGACATCACACATACTGTGTGTCCCTTGTACATTCTATCAACCAGCCTCCTCCCCCTCTGCTGTAATTTATTTTCGTTTCATGCCTTCCCTTGCTCTGATGTCTGTAAGATTAATATTTTTGTGTTTATCTGTCCACAACATTTTACACGGGACTGTTTTTATCAACATGGACCAACAGAAAGTTGGATTAGCCGCTAAACTAAACGTAGCATTGCGACATTACTACTTGTTTTGAGGAAACACAATAAAAGGTAGGATAAAGTTTTATTTTTATCTAATTGTAGCATGCACACAACATTGACGTGCGACATGCATTGAGATATATGCTGGTAAAAGCAGCTTGTGTTGATGCGGCATTGTGCGCCACACAGGGTGTACCTAATGTTGTTGTTGTTTATTTTCGACTGACTGAAAAAATAGCGCTCATTTTTGTCTTAAAGATGTGTAATAAACAGCATAGATTTTCCAACGATAAATTCTGATACTTTTGGGGAGGAGTGTGGCGTGGAAGGCTTCATTTGCAATCTAAAGGGAACGCCTCCACACACAACCTGTTTGCAGACATGCTCAAAAACTGTGTCTGTGGAGCAAAATTTACAGCAAAGCATATCCAATACATTTTATCGAGACCACAAGGGAGTGTGTTAAATGTAGATTACAATCATCATAGTTCCCCTTGAAACAGAGACGGCCGTGTCTGACTCTGACAAGATGCTGTCGTCCGTCATTCAGTGCCTCAGGACTTCAGCTACCTCTCAGAGAAAAGTGTCATCAAAGCTGTCGTGGAGTTGCTCACAGAAGCTGGGAAGAAAGGTTTGCTCTTTGTCACCTTGTCTCCTTAATGTAACACAAGCTATTGAGTAGTTTGTGACGACAAGTAATGTGTTGTTGTTGATATGACGCAGGTCCAGAGTTTGTCCATGCGAGGGTGGTTAAAACTGCTCTGACAGCTCTGGCTTCAGTTGGAGGCAGCTTCCAGTACCCTCCTATCAACTGGAGCACTGTCCTGTCCCCTCTGATGAGACTCAGCTTTGGTAACACCTGAAAATATAGCGTCCATTACAAATCGGTGCACATTATGTTTTCATATTTTATTCCTGGGACAGGTGAGGACTTTCAGCATCAGTGTGTGGTGCTGGCTGCCGCTCAAGCTCAGTATTCCCATAATGCATCGCTTTTTCTTGGGTCGTGGCTGTCCCCGCCTCTTGTGTACAGTCTCAGTGTGAGTAGTGACACTTTATTAGGCACACCTGCACACTCTCTTTGTGTGTCCTGTTTATGTTCATATTAAACAAAGGCATACATTACCAATGGAGGATAGTGCCAACATGTACGCATTTTTCTTACTTTTTCATTTTGATCCTTGTACGCCTTTGCTGCTTTCCAGGTAAGCATTTGGTTGCATTTGGCCATGTTCAGTCTCTGAAGCCCCTTGCAAACCATCTAACGTAGCATCATCTCGCAATTCTAACCTCACAATGCAGCATGTGGACTGTAAAGGCTGTGGTTGGTCTGCTTGTAAAAATTATTTCCTGTGTTTATACGACTCGTTCAAAGGGTGTACTGTGCACCTTTGATAACGCCTTTTCATTCGATTATGGATCAACATTTGCAATAAAGTATTCTGATTTAACACTTACCGTATTTTTCGGACTATAAGTCACAGTTTTTTTCATAGTTTGGCCGGGGTTCCGACTTATACTCAGGAGCGACTTATGTGTGAAAATATTAACACATTACCGTAAAATACCAAATAATATTATTTAGCTCATTCACGTAAGAGACTAGACGTATAAGATTTCATCGGATTTAGCGATTAGGAGTAACAAATTGTTTGGTAAACGTATAGCATGTTCTATATGTTATAGTTATTTGAATGACTCTTACCATAATATGTTACGTTAACATACCAGGCACATTCTCAGTTGGTTATTTATGCGTCATATAACATACACTTATTCAGCCTGTTGTTCACTGTTCATTATTTATTTTAAATTGCCTTTCAAATGACCTACTCAGTGGCCTAATGGTTAGAGTGTCCGCCCTGAGATCGGTAGGTTGTGAGTTCAAACCCCGGCCGAGTCATACCAAAGACTTTAAAAATGGAACCTATTACCTCCCTGCTTGGCACTCAGCATCAAGGGTTGGAATTGGGGGTTAAATCACCAAAAATTATTCCCGGGCACGGCACCGTTGCTGCTCACTGCTCCCCTCACCTCCCAGGGGGTGATCAAGGGGATGGGTCAAATACAGAGGACAAATTTCACCACACCTAGTGTGTGTGTGACAATCATTGGTACTTTAACTTTAACTTAACTTAAATGTCTATTGTTGGTGTTGGGTTTTATCAAATACATTTCCCCCCAAAATGCGACTTATACTCCAGTGCGACTTACAGTATATATGTTTTTTTCCCTTCTTTATTATGCATTTTCGGCCGGTGCGACTTATACTCCAGAGCGGTTTATACTCCGAAAAATACAGTAGATTATTTCTGGCTTCAAAAATACTCCCCTTTTCTCTTTAATTACCATTGTTGGCTTGTGACGAGAGGTCAAGTCACATGATCAACTCCGACAAATGGCTATAAAAGCAGTGATGTCCAAAATGTTATCAGAGGACTTTTGCAGCCCGTGCCTAATTTTTTTAAATTGGCTTGTGGCCCATTGAAGAAATGAAACTAAACAGCCCAATGCATTTCCTCTAGGATTTTGCGATGTTGCAATCGCGCCAAGTACAACCAATACATGCGCTGCTTTGCAACTTTGTCCGATCGACGCATTTCCCTGCAGCAATCATGGACATTTTGCCAATAAAATTTTGTATTTTTGTTTATATTTGTTCATTAATGTATTTTTCTTCAGCAAATGCTATGAGGTGGCGACTTGTCCAGGGTGTACCCCGACTTCCGCCCGATTGTAGCTGAGATAGGCTCCAGCGCCCCCCGCGACCCCAAAGGGAATAAGCGGTAGAAAATGGATGGATGGATGGAAATGCTACTATTATAATTACGGAGGAAAAATCACAACAATTTATTTTAACTTTCACTCTGACCCGCAATTTTGTTGCAACAAACTCCTGAAAGAAACCTGCACTTTCTATTGCAACTTTTGGGTAGAACTTCTGCACATTCAGGCATCTCAAAAAAGGGCCACAAAATCCTGGGGTTACTGGTAAATTGCAGTCGATAATCAAAAACGTTTCATTTAAGATGCAGATAAAGCATATTTTGTTAAATATATTGAAATTCTGTGCCTTTTGATGTTTGGGTTCATAAGAAACACTTGAACAAATTTAAAAATGCATAAACTCTCAAGAGAATGTAATAGTAATGAAAATAAAAGTCTTAAAGGGGTCATATTAGATTGTTTTTTCTACATTTAAAACACTTCCTTGTGGTCGACATAACATGTAATGGTGGTTCTTTGGTTAACATTTTGCATAGATCATGTTTTAGAGACCATCTTCAAGCTGCTTTTTGACTGTCTCTTCAGTATGCCCCATTTTGTGTGCGGTTTTATTTACCTGCCAAAACCCTCCTCCAGGCAAAGCCCCCTTCGACTCCGTCTCCACCAAGTCAGCCATGTTGTAGCTTTTAGCGCTTCTATGTGGAGTCTATTGACAGATATAAGTTAGAAGAACTATACGCTACTTTTTGTTAGAAAAGGCAACTTCGGAGGATGCATGTGCATGTATGAGTCAGTCTGCCGCTCAACAAGAGGATAGAGAAAAGAAGGATATTATTGGCTACAGCTTTGGACTACAACTGAATAAAATTGGCAGACTCGCACAATGCTCTTCAGGTAACCCTCTACCATCCATCCCTCCATCCATTTTCTACCGCTTCTCCCTTTCTACCATAATGGAGATATTTGCTGTAGTAACTGAAACTTTTATTTAGTAGATTGCACAGTTCAGTACATATTCCGTACAATTGACCACTAAATGGTAACACCCGAATAAGTTTTTCAACTTGTTTAAGTCAGGGTCCACGTTAATCAATTCATGGTACAAATATTTACTATCAGCATAATACAGTCATCACACAAGTTAATCATCAGAGTATATACATTGAATTATTTACATTATTTACAATCCGGGGGGTGAGATGCGGAGGGGTTTGGGGGGGTAGGTTGGGTTGCTATCAGCATACTTCAGTCATCAACAATTAAATCATCTGAGAAATGGACATTGTAACAGTGTAGGTCTCACTTCGTAGGATATGTACAGCAAGCGGTGAACATAGTGAGCTCAGAAAGCATAAGAACATGTATATACATTTGATTATTTACAATCCGGGTAGGTGGGATGTGTTGGGGGGAGGGGGTTAGGCTAGGGTTGTAGCTGCCTGGAGGTGTTCTTTTAGTGCGGTTTTTGAAGGAGGATAGAGATGCACTTTCTTTTTCACCTGTTGAGAGTGCATTCCATATTGATGTGGCATAGAAGGAGAATGAGTTAAGGCAAGATAAATAATAAATAAATGGGTTGTACTTGTATAGCGCTTTTCTACCTTCAAGGTACTCAAAGCGCTTTGACACTACTTCCACATTTACCCATTCACACACTGATGGAGGGAGCTGCCATGCAAGGCGCTAACCAGCACCCATCAGGAGCAAGGGTGAAGTGTCTTGCTCAGGACACAATGGACATGACGAGGTTGGTACTAGGTGGGGATTGAACCAGGGACCCTCGGGTCGCGCACGACCACTCTTCCACTGCGCCAAATTCCAAACGACTCGTTTGGGAGAAGGCAAGATTGTTTTATAAATAACTCTGCCAAGATTCATTGATGATTTGATTTCAAATTTTTAGGACTTATAGGGATCCCAAACACAGAAAGACAGGTGGGAAAAGTTGGTTTTGCATAACAGGACAATTTGCTGCAATTTGTAAAAATGCTGCCACAAAATCAGGCATTTTAGGTTCCAACAATCACAAAAAAAGCCAGCCAAATTTTGGAGGGACTGACAGCGTAAAAAGAAAAAGCCTTTTACAATTTTTTTGGAAGTCTTAAATGGTGTTCTCGCTATAATCCAGTTCCAGACCCGGGCCCACCTCTATGAGACTCTCTCCTTGTGGATGAAGCATGTTGTCGAGGAGAAGCTCCAGTTCTATGTCGACACTGTGGGCCTGCAGGCTTTCCAGGATGAACTTCGACCCCAGCGTCTCTCCCTGTGCTGCTCCCTGCTACAGGGCCTAGCTCATGCCATGGCCCTGCCCAACCCACCCAACGTGTGCTGGGCCTTGATGTGCTCCACCACAGAGAAGATCTTCAGCCTCCTGCCCAACCAAATAAAGGTACGTTGACACATCATCTCATTCGCCCGCCCTCATTCTTTTGAAGTGTGTTTGAAGCTCATTTGCTTTAGGAGAGTGAAGTGGATTTGTACGTTGGAATCGCCAAATGTTTGCATGAGATGTCTGATACTGAGATCGACCGCATCTCTGGTGTCACCGAGGTACGATGTAGTCATTAGGTGTGTTGTTTCCAATGCTTTCCCACTCTTTCATGCACTTTATGTCACGGCTGGGCTATTTTTAGGATCAGATGGAGAAAACTTGCTTTGTCTTGGCTTACCTGACATCCCAAGGTAGAATTCCCCTCCTCGGACTGAATGACATCATCGCCAGTGTGCTCCGTGGTTGGCCGAGTCACCGAGTGGGTTGGATCCTCCTGCAGACTTTCTACCAGTGTCGCCTGGCCGCCAGCATCCACACAGGTCCTTTTTTATAGCTACTCAAGAAAAAACCTCATGTTGCAAAACGTTTGACAACAAGAGGGCAGTAAAGTTTTCTTTTTTTCATGGATTTCTGTGTTCCAGGTGTAAGCAAACGATTAGAGTGGCTGCTGGAGCTGATGGGACTCATGCGAAATGTTGCTTACGGCACCACCTCTGTCACCATTGGAAGCACCAAAGTGGTGTGTTGGACGTTTATCTGTGTGAGTGTGTACAAACAAATCTGTATCCAAATGCTATGTTTCACAGGCCACAGACTTCCTCTTTCAAGTTTTTGCCGCCGCGGTCGTTTCCTGGGGCGACCACTCCATGCCCCTCCTGCTTGGCATTAGGACTCGGTGGTTTCCCTGGCAATCTACGTCCAAGCCCGCCGTCCTCCTGCACAATCTGTACGGCGAGGAGTCGCTGACGGACCGTGCCCTGCCCCAGTGCCTACTGGGACTGTCGCACAGCCTGACCCTTCTTCTCAACAAAGAACCTTGGAGCTGCCAGTCGCACAAGGTCATCATCACCAGCAACCTCAGCTTGAAAGCTACTTTTTAAGATATGACGTTAAAAGTGTGTCTGCACATGTGTCAGTTCATAGAGTGGCTTCTCAGCATCGTGGAGGGACCAGAGCAAAGTCTGACAAGCTCAACTATCAACACAGCCAAAGGTGACATGTGTCATTATCTTGAAGATATTCATACAGAATAAAAATAACTGCATTGTTTCTCTCATGTTCGGTATGACGCAATCCAGTCAAAACCAATTTGTGAAGTTAACCACGTTTGAATTGTTGTTTTCAGCTGCTCTCTTGGCCCTGAAGTGTTTTCCTGATTTCAAGAAGAAGTCCGTGTGGACCAGAGCGTATGGCTGGTAGCCCACACACACAAACAGTCTCAGACCATTCAAACATCATCCATCCATCCATTTCCTACCGCTTATTCCCTTCGGGGTGTTGTCTAAATAAAAGAACACTTGCAACTACATTGTATCCTTAGTTTATTAGTAAGCGGTCACTTTCTTTTCATCTTCTTGTGCCACCTCTCCAGCTGATGTTGTCTCTCCTTCAGTGACTGCCACACTGTAAACGACACACCTGTCAACAGCAAAGTATAGAAGAAAAACAGTGTCGGATTAAAAGATGCGCTATTACGTTGTTTTTTTCCCCTCCTATTTGATGAGTCTAGAGTCATCCTACCAAGAGCAAGAAGAGGCAGAGAAGCCTTGTGGACAAACGGCTGATGACTGTGTGAGGAATCTGTGGAATTCTGCATGCCGGAGGCTGACGTCGCCGTGTCGAGCATTGCCTGGTATATTGTGACCCCTGGAGAAAGAAAACACTATATAAGCAAAGTTGGAAAAGTACATTACGTTTAAATGATTACCTTTCTTAGAAGAACTTGCATGCTCTATGTATACACCTATATTATAATATACAGTGGTACCTCAACTTACCAATTCAATTGGTTCTGTGACAGAGCTCTTAACTCAAAGCCCATTGAAATGAATTGAAATCAATTTAATTGGTTCTTGACTAACATGCATTTTACAATAAAACAAAAACCTTAGAGATAAGAAATATTGTATAAAAACAATAAAATAAAATCTACTATAATGATGTAATGTAATAATAATGTACAGCATTTATCTTGGAAAGTGGACTTCTACAGTTAAAGTTAAAGTACCCATGATTGTCACACACACACTAAGTGTGGTGAAATTTTCCTCTGCATTTGACCCATCCCCTTGTTCACCCCCTGGGAGATGAGGGGAGCAGTGAGCAGCAGCGGTGGCCGCGCCCAGGAATCATTTTTGGTGATTTAATTCCAATTCCAAACCTTGATGCTGAGTGCCAAGCAGGGAGGTAATGGGTCCCATTTTTATAGTGTTTGGTATGACTCGGCCGGGGTTTGAACTCACAACCTACCGATCTCAGGGCGGACACTCTAACCACTAGGCCACTGACCAGTATCTTCCTCCAGCTGCTTCTCCTTTAAACAACCATCGGCAGACTACCCATATTTTCCTAGATAAATGTTTGCTCTTTATAGATATTTTTAACGTCCTTAGCTGGCATTAGACTCATTCTGCTTCAGTATGGTGCAGACGAGCAGTGATACGCTCCAACTGCTTCGTTTAGTTGGCTACACGCTAGGTCAAGTTTTTTGGATTTCTTTCTTTGATACAATGAATATAATCCGCTCCATCTTCTCAGCACTGTCCGCCACACCCACTTACTTCCTTCCCATGCTCTGAAAACAAAGTTATCTCTATCTTTAGCAATAAGCTAAGACAAGATGTTTTGGACATACCTTTGTGGGATTTGCACTGCCAACTAATGTCAGGGATGCTTGTAACTTGAATTTTGTCTGGCAACTTAATTAGGTAAGAGACCGCTCTTATCTTAAAACACTCTTAAGTTGAGGTACCACTGAATCTATATTGTAGTCCTTTTCTTGTAAAATATAGCCCTAAATGTTCCTCCACAATGACAGTCTCAGCTCTTTGCTAATTCATGGAACATCCGCTCAGCCTATGAATAATTAAAATGAGCATATCACCTTCTGTGATGGCAGACAGGATGTACACTGGGATCCACAGCGTGTAGCGGGCCCACAGTATGACCGTGAAGGTGGTATCCATCACACAGAGCACTTCATGAGGGTACCTGATAGCAAACACCACATGTGTAAGAGCTAATACCGACATTGTTTTCATGGACAGAATGGACTAAGTGCACCTCAGTAAGTCCAAGATGTTCCAAAAGAAGAGCTGTACGCACACGACTGGTTTGCTCTGAAACTCCTCCAACAGGACGAGCATCATGAGCAGCAGGTTCTTCTCCAAAACCTGGACAAAGCGTCAACTCCCTCTTGAAATCTCCTAAACGATAGTGTGACAGATTTAAAGGAAGAAGTTGTGCCCACTTGGATGAGGCGTGGAAGTAGTTTGGCCTCCTCAATCCCATCTGCGATGTGGAAAAGCTCCAAAATGGAGAGCAGCTGGCAGAGGCTCATGACAAGTCCGACAGTGTAAAAAGTGTCTGCCACGGCATCTATACTAGCAAATAACCATATCAAAATACTTTTGAACTTTGAACCCAGGACCTTCTTATTGTGAGGCACATGCTCTAACCCCGGTTTTCACATTTGTATAATTCAGGGGTGTCCAAACCTTTTCCACTCAGGACCACATACCAATAAATTAAGGTATATTCACATTTTAATTCCCTAAACACACTCATTTCATTCCAGTGTGGGTCAATACACTGAGCTGTTACATAAAATAAATGAATTTGTAGTATTAGTGACCAAAGGACCATGTTTTATTCTTCATTATCATCATTGATATAAACTGTGTGGCTCAAACGGTGAAGCGGTCAACCAATGTGTTCTTGGTACGAATTCATCTTCTGCCACCCGAGTCACTGCCGTCGTGTCCTTGAGCAAAACACTTCACCCGTTTTGCTCCCAGCACCACTCACGCTGGTGTATGAATATGAATAATTGTTTGGTGGTGGTCAGAGAGGCCGTATACATAAATTGGCAACCACGTTTCTGTCAGTCTACCCGAGGACTGCTGTGGCTACAATGTAGCTTACCACCATCAACGTGTGAATAGTGAATGAATGATGGGTTCTCAGTTTTCACTAAAAAGCGCTGGAAATGTCTAAAAAAGCACTTAAAAATCTAATCCGTTATTATTATTACAGTAGTTTTTAATTTAAATAAGAAATATTGCATAAATACAACAGATTGTATTACTAACAACTATAGTAGTTTTATGAAGTAATGTAATAATTTACAGCATTTACCATGGAGAGAGGACGTCTACAGTATCTTCTTCGAGCTGCTTCTCCATCAAACACACCATCAGCACTTTTTCCATATTTTTATGGCTAAATGTGTGTTGTTCAGATGTTATGTTAAACATCCTTGGCTGGCGGTAGACTCATTCTGCTTTAGTACGGTGCGGACTAGCAGCGATACGCTCCAACTGATGCGCCAAATTGGTAATACGAGTTTTTGATAATTTCTTGTTTTAGTTCAATGGATAGCATCCACTTTTTCTCAGCACTCTTTTTCACAATTACTTTCTTCTTTCCCATGGTTGAAAACCAAAGTTATGTCCATCTCTAGCTATAAGCAAGCTAGCGAGTAAGACCAGATGTTTTAGTCGAAACCTACGGGGTTCAACTGACATTTATTACGTCAACTAATGGCGGGTATCTGCTTGTAACTCAAACGTTGCGCTTCACTTTTTTCACATTTTATGTTACAGACTTATTCCAAAATGGAATACATACATTTTTGTCCTCAGAATTCTACAGACAATATATAATGTCCTGCGATGAGATGGCGACTTGTCCAGGGTGTACCCCGCCTTCCGCCCGATTGTAGCTAAGATAGGCTTCAGCGCCCCCCGCGACTCCGAAGGGAATAAGCGGTAGAAAATGGATGGATGGATGGAATATATAATGTCAATATGAAAAAAATATTTAAATACTTTTTTTTACTAATTTATTAAAAATAAAAAAATCACTTGTTTTCACAGCATTTGCTTAATATTCAATACCAATCAGGCCTGTGTGGTAAGTGACCAGACGGAAGCTATTTCTTAGTAAAAATGCACCTCAAATATTCTCAGAGAATCAAAATTCTCTGGTGTGATGAGACAAAGATTGAACACTATAAATAAAGTTGATTTGATTTGATTTGACTTTGGCGAAAGCCAAGCATCATGTTTGGAGAAAACCAGGCACCGCTTATCACCAGGCCAATACCAATCCTACAGTGAAGCATGTTGGTGGCAGCATCATGCTGTGGGGATGTTTTTAATGGCAGGAACTGGGAGACTAGTCAAGATAGAGGGAAATGTGAATGCAACAATGTACAGAGACATCCTGGATGAAAAACAATGCTTCCCATCCAACCTGATTGAGCTTGAGACGTGCTGCAAAGAGGAATGAGCGAAATGTATTCAAAAAGACTTGAGGCTGTCATTTCTGCCAAAGGTGTATCAACAAAGTTGAGCAAAGACTGTGAGTATGTGATTTTATTTTTGTTAAATTAGCAAAATTAAAAAAATAAAATAAAATCATTGTCATTATGGTGTATTTATTGTCTGTGGAATTTTGAGGATAAAATGATTTTATTCCATTTTGGATTAAGGCTGTAATATAACAAAATGTGGAAGAAGTGAAGCTCTGTGAATACTTTCCGGATGCCCTGTACTGTAAATAGTAAGACATACAGGTCCATTTTCAGTGTTTACGCAAAAGACCACAAATGAGGCTGCACTTTGGACACCCCTGCCCTGAATAATTTCAAGCAGACCTTGGCCAAATATGAGAAACCTGATGATGGTGTTAGTCAGTATCCATGTGTGTCCACAGAACTGCAGCAAGTTGTAGAAGAAGATGTAGACAAGCCTAAAGCGGAGCCTGCAGGCAACAATAATGAACATAAACAGACATGAAGTAACTTAGTTACCAACAAACACTAGCCTCTTTAACGCTGCATCAAACTTACATGTTCTGTCCAGGTTTCTCTTCCAGCTGCTTATTGTTATTAAGGAATGTGACGAGTCATCATTTCTCTCTCACTAACCGTTTTCTTCTTTCTCTTTTTGTCTACTTTAAAACGGAAGCAGGAAAAAGCTGCAATATTTGCTTCTGCTGCACTTCCTCATAATCTGATGGTCAGTAATGTTGTGTCGTTCGCGAACGATTCGTTCGAACGAACGAATCTTTTGAGTGAACGTACTGAACCGAATCACTTCATGAACTGATTCGTTCCTTTCTCAGTTCAGTTGAGCTCCGCCGCGACCATGCCGGTATGAGTGGAACTGGCGCATTCTGTGACTCACTGAACCCTCGACGTCGGCGAACGACGCAGCCAGCTACTCATCATGGGGGCGAGGGGGAGGGACTGAGCGAACGATTCGTTCACCGCGGATTAACGACATGAATCACTCAGTGAACGACAACGCTCTCGCTCTCTGCTCTGCTTGCCCCAATGCCGCGAGTGATTCTCCTCCCGTCGCGGGGATATGTTTCATGCCATTGGCATCCGTTCTCCATTCATTCCCCAAGCTAACGGCTAATGTTGACTCAAGCCACATGAAAACAAACACACACATTATCTCAACACATAAAGTTATGAGAGTAGAGGAGACAGAAAGAAAGTCAGTGCAGGGCAAGGCTGAGCAGCAGCGACGCGAGGGGGAGGGGCGGGGGCTAAAGTGTAGGGCAGGCTGTTTGAGAAGATTTAAAATAATAAATAATGATAAATGGGTTGTACTTGTATAGCGCTTTTCTACCTTCAAGGTACTCAAAGCGCTTTGACACTACTTCCACATTTACCCATTCACACACACATTCACACACTGATGATGGAGGGAGCTGCCATGCAAGGCGCTAACCAGCACCCATCAGGAGCAAGGGTGAAGTGTCTTGCTCAGGACACAACGGACATGACGAGGTTGGTACTAGGTGGGGATTGAACCAGGGACCCTCGGGTCGCGCACGGCCATTCTCCCACTGCGCCACGCCATATATAAAAATAATAACTAATGTATGTACATATACATAGGCTATTATTTATCTTGATTTTTATATTATTTAAGCTATTTATTTTATTTTTTATTGCATATTTAAGTTGATATTTCCATTTTTATATTTTTAAATGTAAGCTACAGAAATTTTAGTTTTAATGTTGGCTTTTCTGGCACTTGGTTTAATATTTGTTTTGTTTTATTTAAGGTAGCCTATTTATTTTCTTTTTGTTTGCACATTTAAGTTAATATTTTCTTTGTTATATTTTTAAACGTAGGCTACAGAACATTTAGTTTTTATGTTGGCATTTCTGGCTCTTAATTAATTTGTTTGTTTTATTTTGAAGGTATTTATTTTCTTTTTGTTTGCATATTTAAGTTTACATTTTCTTTGCTACAGAACATTTAGTTTTTATGTTGGCATTTGTTAAGGGTTTCTTAATTTAATATTTGTTTTTGCACTAAACAAACGAGGCCTATTTATTTAACTGTTGATTGCAAGCATTTTAGTAGGCTATAACTATTTTTTTTTATTTCCCACTTTTATTTATTTCTTATTTTCATTTCAGTGCAATAAAACATATTTAACAACAGGACTCGCGAACCTACTGACACAGAGAACTGACTGTGTCGCGGAGGAGGACATCACATTGAGGCTCTCGTTCAGTCACTGTGCGCGTCGTTCATTGGGTGCTGAGGGTTTGTGTCGTTCGCGAACTGACACACCGAGATCTGCCGCTGGGGAAGCTGTTACTGACTGACTCATGATTCGCCGACCTGCCCACAGAACTGCTACTGCAGAAGTGATTCGGTGATTCGGTGAACGAATTTTTTGAACGAATCAATTTAAGGAACTGATTCTAGTGATTCAGTACAGTCAAAAGAACTCCCGATCCCATCACTAATGGTCAGCGCTTGACTGTCAATGTAAACATAGACAAAGGTGTCCATATCAAATATATAAAGTAATATGTCCTTCTACCTAGTAGTAAATACAAAGTAGCTCAAAAGTCGTGGTTAATATTGTATTTTGTCATCTTTTAGTACTTTTATGTGTGGGTTTTGGGGCTTCATGCTGATTGGCCTTGTTCTTTCTTCAGCCTGCGCCTGCGTTGCCAGATGGGAAATGACACATTTTCGTATCAGAGCTTAAAATAATATTGCAGAATAGATTTTACCTGGTTAAAGTAAAATAAAAATGAGTGACATACCAGCGCTCGTTAGAAAAAAAAGCTGACACGGGCTGTAAAGAGTCACGTGAGACAAAGCACAACAACAACATTGTGGTAGTTTTTTTAATAAATATGTAATTACTGTACGTATACGGTCATTATCGTACGTCTGGCAACGTTTACTTGCAATAACCTTTAATGGCCATTATATAAATTACATCCTGCTTTTACAGTACGGTAGGCTTTTGGGGTGGGTGATACTGCAGAGCAAAAAGTCAGTATCGATCCGATACCGGGTAAATCCATGGTCAGCATTGGTGATACTGATAATTATTTGTCATTGAATGACAGCTGAGATAGGCCCCAGCACCCCCCGCGACTCCAAAAGGGACAAGCGGTAGAAAATGAATGAATAGATGGATGATTTTGTGATATAATTACATTAAAACAGGACAAATGAGAACAAATGTTTATGAACACGCTTATCTGTTGTTATAAATACAACACGAGAATATATAAAACAGTAGTAAAATGGCACAGTTATTCCTTTAATTACATACAATTTAGTACAATCCTTTGGCTTGTTATATTGCCCTCGATTTTCCTATGTTTTCCGTTTTCCCTTGGTTTGTAAGCAATATAACAATACACAAATAGAACAATATCAGCAATGTAACAATACAGAACAAGAATAGTGATATTTGTGAAAATAAATATAGACGAGTACTAAAAATGCTGATTTCATCAACTCTGGAATTACTGCAGTGCTTTGCAATGTACAGCAGGTGGTGCTGTAAGCAAAAATGATTAATGATGAACAATTGTGATTCATCAGCATATCGGAGTACATCACTGTTCAAATAAGCTTTATTGTATTCGAATTGTAACACAAAACATTCTTCTCACTAATTTCGGCATTTTAATTCAAAGACAAGCACAAAGCACAACACCGAGTACACACATACATTTAGATATCGTTAAAGTTTAGCTTGTATTTTCACAGAATATTGCACTTTCCTGTAAGGCAGGGTCAATTCTCTTAGTTTTTTTCTATAGTCAGGGAGAAAAAAAGAGACATTTACATAAGACATGTATCTATTTCAGTGTATTATGCGAGTGCATTGTAAAGTGCATGTGAATGCTGTGAATCATAAAGTGTCAAATCTATATTTCATAGAGGTCATTTAGACATTCAGCTACGAAGAAAGAATGCCGATAAAGTACTGAATATACGCGTTGTATACACTGTATAGTGCAGACATTATACATTTATGTCACGGCTGGTTATACCAAGCCGTGCCCTTTTGTTGATGTTCTGCGGTGTTTTGGGTTAGTTCCTGTCTTGTACTTTTATTTTGGTGACTTTTCCTTTTGTGTGGGTGTTTTTTCATGACCGCGTCACACATCTTTGTCTCAGCACTGTGTCCCCTCACCTGCGTCTGATTGGCAGCCAGACCACACCTTTTTATGCCTGCCTCGTCCTCAAGTCACGGCTTGAGTATTGTTTGCTGTTTCCTGTCTCGAGTTCTCTTGTATCCTGTTTGCCTTTTTCCTGGTTCCTGTTTGCTGTATCCTGTGTTCCTGTTATCCTGGTTCCTGTTTTCCTGCCTGATTCCCTTGGACATTAAAGTCATGTTTTCCTCCACCACGCCTGCCATCTCTGCATCTTGGGTTTTGTCACCACCAGTTCCTGACAATTTATTGGTAATAACCTTGAGTACTCTTGAGATCTTTATGATGTCCGAACACATCTGTGTGTTTTGGTTTTGTTTTGTTCTTTTAAACTAACTAGTTGACGCTACAGATGTCCAAGACTAGCTTAGGTCAGTGATTCTCAAAACTGTGGTACGCGTACCATGAATGGGCTCGATCAAGTGGTACACCAAAGAAGTCTGTAAATATATTTGGAGTATCATTGTTGATGTTTATATGCATTGTGTGTAATGATACAGTGGCCAAAAATATGAAACCTCTGCCATGTTTTAAATGAATACTACGCGACTGGGTTTTAATGTCGGTCCCTATGGTGGTACTTGGAGAGCCAAGTGCTTTCGGAGATGGTACTTGGTGAAAAAAGTTTAAAAGCCACTGGCTTTGTTGTTTTGCTGTGGAATGACCGTCATGAGAGTGTTGCCATCTAAAGGCGCAAAGAGCGGGTACACCTTCTCTTTGAACTTTCCGGTGAATGTGTAGATGTGGGACTTTGTTTCGGCGTTGTAGAAGGAGATTTGCCCTTCCTCGTAGTCGAGGTAGACCCCCATCCGCCGCGGCACCAGGCCGACGGGTAGCGGCGTCTCGGGCTTGGTGCAGGCATAGAACTGGTGCGGGATGCGCCACAGGCACCAGTAGCCTGTCTTCGGGGTCATGGGGAAGCGACCGTGGCGCTTGGAGTTCGCCGTGGTCAGTCCCAGCCGCCAGTAGCCGCTGTTGGCGATGTCCACCTCCCAGTAGTGGCGACCTCGGCTGTAGCCTTCCCAGGCTAGCACGCAGGCCCAACCGTCGAAGCGCTGCGAACTGTAGGGATGGTCGGCCTGTGACAGAGCCTCCTGGACTTGACGCTGGTCCTCGGAGAGGTTCAGCCACGGGTGGTTGGTCATGGGGTCCAGAATCACGTCCGCTGTGAGAGTGAAGTCTGTTAGTTATTTCCCATTTCTCACACGCCTCATTTTTTGTTTGTGTGCTGGACTCACCTGCTGCACTGCAGATCCAGTTCCAAACTGAAAGCAGACACAAACATCAGGTATTGAATTGTCCTATCATTAACCATACAGGGGTCGACTCAAATTAGTTGACTCAAGTATTGACATGATTGATACCAGTATCAGTACAAACAAGCAAAAGAAGCATTTGTATCAATACACTTACTTGTACATTTAACAGTATTTAATCCAGAAGATTAAGACTGGCCCATTGGGATAATGTGTGACTATGCCTTGGTGATTATTATACATAAATGTTTTATTCATACTTTATTATTCTATTTGATCCATCACCTGTGGTTAATGTTAATTTTTTTGAGGACACCACCATCGGATGAATAAAATTCTATCTAATAGAATCTAATATATTAAAAATAATTCCTTTTTTATTACAAACAATTGTTTAGGCAAAAGCAAAAAACACTATTGGCTCTTGTTCAAATCTTTTGGCTTTTTGTGGACTAATAAATGATAAATGGGTTGTACTTGTATAGCGCTTTTCTATCTTCAAGGCATCAATATCGTTCCGATACTGATGCCAGCACGATCGATGTTTTTAGCGGTTCTCTTCTTATTTTCATCAATATGTTGTGTTCTTTGTTTAAATGTAGTGTGTGTATATAATATATCAATACTGTATATTGTTTGCAAACTCAGGGAATAAGTTGTCTGACACAGGAGGGCTTTGGGTGCCAGCGGCCAAAACATTTGAATGAGAGCCCAGAGTACTTTTTGCTTTTGTTTACTATTTTGCACTTTATTTAGCTCAATTAATCAAAGGCGACATTTGTACGATTTTGTTGACATTGGTAAATTTTCCTACATTGTTTTATGAATATATATTGTTAAATTTGTCCACAAATAATTGTATTAGTGATTACAAGCGCTTTATTTTAAAACCAGATCTATCAGGCTTTTTAATTTTGATTAATCTTAATTAATCACAGTGAATTACTTGATTGCAGAATTTAAATTAACTTAAAAAAGACCCAAATATTTTGACACAAATGCAATTTAATTCTCAAAATTTCATTTTTTTTAAATGCTTTAATGGAATGCACATCATTAATTCGCTCGAAATTTGCCAACAGTCTTTCCTAAAGTCCAGTCAGGGTTTATTTTGAAGTAAAATTTAGTGATCTTGAATGGTTTTAAGCATCGGTGTGGTCTATAGTACAGGGATTCTCAAACTGTGGTACCACTAGTAGTACGTGGGCTCCATCCAGTGGTACGCAAAATATTTGATTTATTAGATAGATAGATAGATAGATAGATAGATAGATAGATAGATAGATAGATAGATAGATAGATAGATAGATAGATAGATAGATAGATAGATAGATAGATAGTACTTTATTGATTCATTCAGGAGAGTTCCCTCAGGGAAATTTTAAAAAGTATTATTTTATTATTATTATTATTTAAGTAGTGTTTTATTTTCCTATATTCAAACACAGCGATACTGTTCAAACGGTGGTCAAAAAGCTTAAATGTACTTTTTAAATAAAACCTCTGCCTTGTTTTTAATTAATACGTACGCGCACTACGCTACTGTATAATAATGTTGGTCATTATGGTGGTACTTGGAGAGACAAGTGTTTTCTGAGGAGCTACTTGGTGGAAAAATTTGAGAAGCACTGCATTATCGGTCTCGATTTGCTTAATATCAGATCACAGTTTGCAGTATTCCCCAGTGCTACTACCTGAGTTGGGGATGTATCTTGAAGTTCCGGCTATCCACGTGCGCTGCTTCACCAGTAACCATAACTGTGGGATCATCATCTGAGAATAAAAACAGAATAAAACAGCAGTCATTCTCCTGTTTCCTTGTGTGGGACAGCAAATTGTAAAAAAATAAAATAAATGCGGGAAAACACATAAAGCGGCTTTACGAGAGCAGAAATGCAGCATTCAAACAAAATGAAAATACTTTATGAAACCCAATAAATGTCATTGACCTTCCTTTATAGCGACTCTATGACATCTTCCAGTCACCTTTAAGTGGGCTGTTATCAGCACTGAGGCGGTTATATAAACTCAGTGACTTGTCCCTCTCACGCACAAGCAGGTAGATCTTACATAAAATGCTTCCATAAAGCCCTGCGCCACATATCAGCTTGACCTCGCTTTATCCGGACTATAAATCCGATTGCTTTATGAGTTTTCACCTGCGGGCCTTCCCCTGCCTTGGGGGTCAGCTCAGCAACTCACCGCGCTGTCTTCCTTGAGGAGCGACCATGTGATGAACTCCAGCAGCGGCAGCATGCTGACGAGCCGTTTCTTCTTCAGGCCCAGCAGGCGCAGCACTTTGCCCAGCTGGTCACTCGGCACGCCGCAGTTCTGCAAGCGAAAAACGCAAAATGTTGTCAGTGTGTTTCCTAAGATTAGGGCGCAGGGTTCTGTGGGATTCCTCACCTCAGAGACCTTCTGCAGCTCCTTGGCCCAATCCATGATCCTCAGCTGTGCTTCTTTAGCCTCCGAGTCTTTCTCATGCTCTTTGCACTCAGGAGTCACAGGGTTTTTCTTCAGGAGCTGAAGACACGCATTCGCCACGTGAGGCCCAGTGTTTTTCAAGACGCCATGCACCCATCAGTTAGCGTGCCGACTGACCTTGTCCGCGTGGTTGAGTTCGCTGGCCCACTCCAAAATGAGCTTCCGGCTTTCTTCCAGACTGCGCTCGGCGCGGGACTCCGACTTCTGGGCTTGCCCTCTGCTGCTTCCCGCCTCTTCATGGCCTCCATCGCGCTGGAACAGTACAAGGAGACCTTGACTTATGTAAAGGCCCGTCTCCCATAGCAACCAAACAACTGCCTTCATGTATGATTAAAGCCGTCATGTGTCCAAAGTCTGGCCTGCTCCTCAGTTGTTTTTTTTATTGGCCCGGGACTTATTATGCAGGCAAAATTAAACATAACACTGAAAACCAACAAAAACACAGAGATGCAAACCAAATTGGTTATGAGTAATGCACATGGCCTTTTATTACAGTATAATGACCATACAGTATATGGTATAGGCTTTTCATGTGCCGTGTTGTGTTAAACGTGAGCAATTTTCAGCAATGATAATAATAAAAATACTTAGAGGTGCCCCGATACAATACAATAACAGTTTATGAAAACTTTAACGGCCAATGCCGATATTAATCAGCACAAATCCAGTGAAATTACTCAAACAGAGAACAATGGTAGGTATGAAAAACTGTAACCTATTTCGTATTAACCGGATGGACTCACCCTGTTTTTAAGTTAAAGTGGAGTGCCATCCATCCATCCATTTTCTACCGCTTATTCCCTTCGGGGTCGCGGGGGGCGCTGGAGCCTATCTCAGCTACAATCGGGCGGAAGGCGGGGTACACTCTGGACAAGTCGCCACCTCATCGCAGTAAAGTGGAGTGGGAATTGTTTTTGGTGACACCGAGTGGCCATGATAATTAATTGTGCACGTGACGCAGTAAATTGAATGACGCAGACACGTTTGTTACTAGATACTTTCTAATACTCTTCTGCCTAGGATACTTTGTATCATGTAAATATAATTATTTGGTACATTTTTATGTTGACAAATATGGTGTTTTACACTGCATTATTGTTCAATTGAGGACACTCATTACATACTTGTGCGCTATTGTGTGCTTAGCTGTTGCGTAGCTGCTAGCTCCTAGTAGCCTATGACCCACCAGGTTACAAGAAAATATAAATTTTGTGTCTTATTGGCGAACATTTAGATGTTAAATGGCTGTTTGCACAAGTAAACATGCTGCATGACTACTTGTATCGGAGATTTTACAGGCAAGCTGATATCGTGCAAGACTTTTTGTTGTCGATATTGGGTCAACATCAATAGCAGATCGGGACACCCCTTAAAATAATAAAGTTATGGCTTACTTGTTTTGGACATGCTTAACAAGATACATTAAGGCAGGGGTTCGAAACCTTTATGCCCCTGTGGCCCAACTTTTCCACAACTGAAGTGCTCGGGGCCCACTTAAATATTAACACACTGAATTAGTAATCTTACTCTTGATTTGAATCGTAGCCTATTCAATAATTGTATAATCTAACTGATTTACAGTTTACAACCTTGTCAGATTATATGCAACCATGTGTTAATCACAAAGATGATTATTTATTGAACACATAAGCCCTACGCTTAGGTCAGGCTGACTCGAAAAATAAGAATAAAACAAATATACTGCATAAGAAGAGAGTCACAAATAACTGACAAAAAAAATAAATTTACATACAATTATGTTGTGCTAAAACTAAATTAGTAATAAATATCAATCAATAAAATTCAAGTGCCAATGAAAATATAGCTTCACCACTTTAGCCATCATTTTTGCGCTTAAAAAACTTCTTTATGACTTTAGCTCCAGACTTCTTCTGTTTGTTTGATATTGTCATTACTGCCACAAATGGTGGAAAAGTGTATTACAACAGAGTACCGCTGCGGCCAAGACATTATGCGGCTGAGAAACAGATATTTTTGGCAGACCTCAATGGGGCCCGACTTTATGGTTAAGAAACCCAACGTTAAGGAACACAACATCACATGGTTACAACTCTACATGTCTGAACCGCGAGCCTCCGTAGCAGAACCTCCAGGTTCTGTAACAGCTTCTTCCCACAGGCCATAAGACTCTTGAACGCATCATAACAATCCCCTCAATTCCCCCCCAAAACGAATTAACTTGCTGGAATATAAAGACAATATAACATACATCCATAAACAAGGATGCATATGCAAAAGTTCAATATATTTATCTGCCCTGTGATGAGGTGGCGACTTGTCCCAAAGGGGACAAGTGGTAGAAAATGGATGGATAGGACGTAGAGTAATCTATTTATTTATATCTGCATCTTATTACTCTTATTACGAGCTAATGCAACAAAATTTCATTCTTATCTGTACTGCAAAGTTCAAATTTGAATGATAATAAATAGGAAGTCTAGGTCTAAGTCTAAGGAGCATTATTTGTTGCATATTACTGATAATTCATTCACACCATATCTTTTACACTTCTGTTTTCCTGTAACGCCACATCTCTCAAACCAAGCTAGTACCAGAAGGTGCTGATCTTGACTAGACGTGTGTTAGGTCTACCTTGCAAACCTGCTCCACTTGCTCCTTCCAGTGAAGGATGAACTCTACACACTCCTGCAGGCTGCGCAGATCCTTCAGGCTGCTCTTGCGAGGGTGATGCTGGTGTTTTAAAAAAAAACAAACATATCCATACGATAAATACATTTACTAGTGTGGACAGTGGATGGCGGTAGATGTGAGTGGCTCACCTGGGATTGTCCAGTGAGGTTGTGGCTGCTGATGGGTCCGCTGGGGGCAGAGCTGTGGACCTGGATGTTCTCCTCAGGGAGGGCCCAGCGCAGGGCCCCGATAGAGCTGCTCTGCTTGGTGCTGTAATTTTCCGCCTTGAGCGTCCCTGTAGCGTGCCCAGTCATATCAAAATGTAATTAATGTTCACATTTAAATCTAATCTAGATTTGATTTAAATTCAGAGGACCCCCAAACTAATGGAGGGATGGAGCGGGGACTCCTTACTATCTTGTATGAAATTGTCTTTTGGACAAACTGGTCCTAAAAGCAACTTTTTTGTGCAATATTCATATGTCCCTCCTCGTTGGAGGAGGTGGTCCTCGGATTATGAATGAGTTGCGTTCCTAGACGTTCTTAAAGTCGAAGTCTTAGTGTAAATCGGGTTTTAGTCCTTGTTGCAATGTGATGTCTTTTAATAATAATAATAATACCTGGGATTTATATAGCGCTTTTCTAAGTACCCAAAGTCGCTTTACATGTAGAACCCATCATTCATTCACACCTGGTGGTGGTAAGCTACTTTCATAGCCACAGCTGCCCTGGGGTAGACTGACGGAAGCGTGGCTGCAATTTGCGCCAACGGCCCCTCCGACCACCACCTATCATTCATCATTCAATTCACCGGTGTGAGTGGCACCGGGGGCAAAGGGTGAAGTGTCCCGCCCAGGGACACAACGGCAGCGATTTTTGGATGGCAAGAGGCGGGGAGAAAACCTGCAACCCTCAGGTTTCTGGCACGGTTGCTCTACCCACTACGCCATGCCGCCCCAAAAATTAATTTTCACTGTTTCTTTGATCATATCTACCTATAATAACACACATTATACAGTTTAAATTAATAAAACAATTAATATCTATAGTTACAATATATGCCAAATAATATGTTGAGCTGTGCTGTTTATTATTTTATTATTATTTATTATTATTTATTGTGAATATTCCTGGGAACCAGCGTCCTACGTAGTAGACATTTGATTTTGCCCTATTCATTTTGTCAGAGTTACAGGAGCGCTTTGATTTTAAGTCTCTCGCAAGTGTTTTGAATAGCACAAATGATGAAAAAGAGCGGACTTAAACTGGAGTATTGAGGAACACCACTAGTATAACTAAAGAAGTTGAAAAACAAGCCACAGCGACACCTTAGTTACATAAGCCACATTGCGAAGAAAAATATGGTAACCACTAAATAGGAGAGGACTGAACTGAGGGGAACACCTCAGTAGTAGTACGTATAGACCCCTAGCAAGGTTAAAACGTCCAAGCAATGATTTGCCAATGTGTTTACAGGGGTCCAAGTTAAACACTGTAGTGTTTTTAGAAATTAGCTCCCAAGTTTTGAACTGAACTCAGGGGCCAGTAAGGCGTCATTCTCAGGCAGGATTTTGGCAGTTGTATCGCCCTTACTTACAATATACCTGACTGCCAGTCTGCCAATGCAATGATAGTTGTTGTTTTTTTACCTCTATGGGTTAGTTATAAATAAATAGTCCTAAATCTTAAATCTTTACTCCGCAACCTGAGCAACATACTGTGAATATACAGTAAAAGGGGTCCTGTTGAGTATTAAGGTCCGATTAATGCTTTGTGTGTAAATATGCACATCAAAGGGTTGAGTTAGTACAATATTTGCATGCAGATTGTTGCAGAATGTTGTGGACAAAAAAGTCCAAGGCAGAAATTGAGTCCTAGTCCACCTGTGTCAGCGCCAAACTGAGGTCAAAGGTTGGGAATTATCCAAAAGTGACTAAATGGGAACTTACGTCTTTCTGATTTCAAAATGCTCTTCATCTCCATTCAAGTCTTCTCACTCCTTTGGACCAAAACAAAAACAAAAATCAATGCAGATTTGATATTTGTTTTAAATGTTTCAAACTAGATTAAACAAGGGAAGAGAAAAATGCAACATGACGACCGCAGCCATCTTGGTGCTATTTTAATACACTTTAGCATTGGACTTCACGTTATGGACCAAAAGGCCAGAAAAATGGTAAAGAAGCCTCACTATAAACAGAAATAAAAGAGTAAATGCTGCTACTAACAACAAATATTATTATTATTATTATTTTTTTTATTTTTTTTTATATATATATAAATATCATTATATTATAGATTTTTCAGTATGTGGCTCTCGGTGGAAAAAAGACCCCCGATCTCCAACATAGGCTCTTAAACTGTGATATTAGTAACCCTGGTTGTAATAAAAATCCATAAAACAATATTCTATCAGAAATATATGTACAAATTGAATTAATGATTGCTCAGTATCCTGTATTGTTTTTACTCCTGTATTATTCATTTATTTATCTGTCATGTTTTTATGTAGCCTAATGTAGTTTCTGCTTTATTTTGTTTTATTCTATTTATCTACATAATTATTGCTTTCGTATTTCTATTAGATTATGTAATGAATTTTGTGTTATTTAATTAATTATATTTATTTATGGTTATATTGCACTGTTTTTTATGAGCCAGCTATCCATTGTTACACATTCTCAAAAAAAAATTTCGTTACCCAATTAGAAAATGTAATTAAGTTTCCTTTGCTGAATGATTAATAACAATCCGCATACGCCAATCAGTTGGAGGCAAAATCATTTTAAATAAAAACGGTGAGTATCCTTGCTTTAGAGTAGAGTACCATATATTATTAATCAATTCATAATTAGTGTATAAAGTAAAATATATATATTTTTTAAATCCACCTTAAAATGAAAATAATAATGAAAAAAGTAACCCTATCATTAAAACCCTATCATTAAGCTAACAATGATTACCTGTAGTCGGAGGGAGCGCAGATGAAGCTCTGCAGGCGGAAAAAGACTGAACAACCTCCGCCGCCTGTCCAGCCTTTTTCATTGTCTCTGCATGGACTTGATCTTTGGACTCTCCTTTTAAGAGGACACGCCAACAGCCAGCCAGCCAGCCTTTATTCTGCTGGCACATTCCCACTCTGCCAGATTTGAACTTTTACAGCAGTAAAGACAATAAATATTTGTGCTATCGCTGAATGTGACGCACACTGTGAGTTTACAGTGGCTCTACTTGACGTAAAATGTTGTATGTCGTATTATTTTACTGTATGTGGGGGGGAGGGTGGGGACAAAATTATGTAATTTAAATTAAACCAGAACTAAACAATAGGGGAATATCTTATATGTACAGTACAGCCCAACCTTTTCATTCAATGCGTTTTCTTTATTTTCATGACTATGTACGTTGTAAATTGTCACTGAAGGCATCAAAACTATGAATAAACACATGTGGAGTTACGTACTTAACAAAAAAAGGTGAAATAACTGAAAACATGTTTTATATTCTAGTTTCTTCAAAATAGCCACCCTTTGCTCTGATTACTGCTTTGCACACTCTTGGCATTCTCTCGATGAGCTTCAAAAGGCAGTCACCTGAAATGGTTTTCACTTCACAGGTGTGCTTGAAGCTCATCGAGAGAATGCCAAGAGTGTGTAAAGCAGTAATCAGAGCAAAGGGTGGCTAGTTTGAAGAAATTAGAATATAAAACATGTTTTCAGTTATTTCACCTTTTTTTGTTAAGTACATAACTCCACATTCATAGTTTTGATGCCTTCAGTGACAATCCACAATAGTCATGAAAATAAAGAAAACGCATTGAATGAGAAGAAGGTGTGTCCAAACTGTCCTGTATGTCTAAATAGTAATTTTATGATTTATTATGACAATTAATCCATTATCATTATAAACAGATATATTGTATACCAGTCAATGGTTTCTAGACACATTTGAATCAGGCTTGTGCAAAGTTCTGACATGAATTGAGAATGTCTTCCAAGTTGCAAACAGGAAGTACAATTCAAAATGCAAGAAGTCGAATTATAATTTTGGCGTAGTGCTTTCCAATTTACTAGTTAGCGTGCTAACTGTTAGCATTTCAGCCAATTTTGTAGGTATCTAAGTACAAATTAAGGAATAGTGTTTCTAAGGGACAACTGTTAAAAATGCGGTATAGTAAATGTATTTCTGTTTTGTTATGTAATATATGACTGTTATTTTGAAGGTTGTGCAAGCGGATATGCTTTTGTGTTAAGGAACTCACGAATGAAAACGGAAAAAGAAGTTGTTGCTTTTCTATGTCAAAGTTAGGACGACACTATGGTAAAGAGTATATGTAAAGGTGAAATAGAAAACTAGCAGTTAAAATGATTCTAGCACCAGTTGAAAGGTAAACAAGGTAAATTGCTGCAGTTGTTCAATTTCTTTTAAATGTACCCATGTTCAATGCTTAAGTACAACGTATTCTAATAAATGCTTGCTCATTAGCTCTTACGTTAGTCATGGGGCACACAATGAAATTAATTCCACTTCTTGTAATTCCAAGTCAACATCCTGTGGGGTGGCCCCAATTCAATTTAAATTCCAATTTTTCAAATGAATTGAAAAAAAAATTACAATAATGAATATCATGAGTGTTTATAATATCGAGTGTTTATAATCTTTTGACTACAAACATAAATTTAACAAACTATTTACATAGAGTGACAACAGTGTACATCAGTTTACAAATAGGTAAACAGATACACACATACTACAGAATACACATAAGTACATTATCCACAAGTTGGGCTACAAAGATGTGCAGATTTACAAAAGGTGTACAAATATCTACAAATATGGACATACGTTTATCATGATCTGAAAATATCTATGTATATAGACAAAAATAAGTACATATTTTTTGATAGATTTACGTACAAATGTACTGTATATATCAGGACAAAATTGTGGAGACACACTGTTGTTGAATAACATTAGAATGTGTTTCTAAACTTTAAACTGGTTCTGTGAGTAAAGCTTCAACCTGGTAATATTGTGCAATTTGATCGCCTAGTTTCATAGGTCAAGTGGACTTATGATATCAGTGAATCATCGTATCACATTCATATGGTTTGCTACTATTGATGTCATGGCGACAATGAAAACAAAACCCCAAACAGAAAGCATTTCAAGTCAAAACCTAAACTTCTGGTTTATGTATTTTTATTATTTTATAAAAATGGCATCACAAGCTAACACAGAGCATCAGTACCTTGCACATTTACTTAAACGTGTGTCAATGCGGGTATAAAAACCAGAATGATATGTTTCAGTTCCAGCTCTTGAAGAACTGCTTGAACATGACTGTCTCTTTCCCCTCGGGCAGGATCTCCACCTGAAGCACAACAGCAGCAAAAAATGCAGACTTTCAGTGGTCAGACCAAAAAAATTGCAGAAACAGGTATAAAAACACTTTTTAAAAACATATCCTACATGTAATATATGGTAAATTCAGTTTAGTGCAGTAATTGTCTTATTTTCTATTATTATATTGCGGCGGTCGATAAAGATATTCTTTAAGTCGACCCCGACTTAAACAAGTTGAAAAACTTATTCGGGTGTTACCATTTAGTGGTCAATTGTACGGAATATGTACTGTACTGTGCAATCTACTAATAAAAGTCTCAATCAATCCAAAAAACCAAGCAGGACTTTTGTTACTAGGTTAAGGGTGAACCATACTAACAAAAACAGGTGGCTAATGTTGTCAAGTTGACCAACTTTTGGCAGAACAACTTTATGATGGACTTCATCTTTATGAGATAAGATGTGGGGTTCCTCAAGGGTCAATTTTAGGTCCCATTCTTTTTCATCTTTATATGCTGCCTCTTAGGGACGTCATTAGGAGACACAGCATCAGTTTCCACAGTTATGCTGATGATACACAGCTGTGCATTGCCATGTCTCCTGATGACACAGGACCAATAGATCTACTTTTTAACTGCATTGTAGACATCAAGTCATGGAAGGCAGTGAATTTCCTACAGTTCAACCAGGACAAAACAGGTTTTAGTTATTGGCCCTGAAGACCAGAGGTAGAAATCAAAATTACAAGATTTCAAACCAACAAAGTCTATAAAAATTCTGGGCGTAATTTTTTACTACCAAGTTGACTTATATTCCACATATCAAACATATTACAAAAAATGTTTTTTATCGTCTTAAGAACATAGCCAGAGTCCGCCCGTTTCTCTCTCAGGCCAACACGGAGGTGCTAATGCGTGCTTTTATTTCCTGTTGTTTAGACTATTGTAATGCCTTGTTCTCTGGCCTTCTCAAAAAGAATATCAGAAATCTACAATTATTACAAAACTCAGCTGCCCGCGTGCTGACGAAGACCAGAGGGCGGGAGCACATTACACCAGTTTTAAAGTCGCTGCATTGGCTCCCCTTCCGCTTCAAGGTCCATTTTAAAGTTATATTATTAGTTTTTAAATGTCTTATTGGACTTGCGCCTTCTCATCTATCTGACCTGCTTTTACCGTATCAACCCTCCAGGATCCTGAGGTCCTCTGGCACTGGCCTTTTAGCGTGATAACGAGTGGGTGTCATAATTTAGATATATATTTTTTTAAATACCGATAGCCGTATCATATGTCCTGAATCTTAACTGTCCTCCTGGACCAACCCAATTAGGAATTGTACCAAAAAAATACCGGTAATCTGTATACATCCCTACTTATGATACGTCTTGAAGTTTATTATGAATACTTTATACTATTTGTTAGATATGATTCATCCTATCCCCACCAGTTAAAGCTGCCAACATCAGTCTTGTGACAACGCAAGACTTATTTTTCGACATGGTAACATACTGTCTTTGTGCCGCATGGCGGTACTGTTGTTGTTCTCAGTCAGGCACAAGAAGACAACGAGGAAAGTCACAGGCATACAGAGACAGTAACATTAGAGATTAAACATTTTGATTAATTCAATTAAAAAAACTAACGCGTTCATTAGTGTTTAGCAATTAACGCGATAATTTGGCACCCGAGTGGTGTTCTGTTATTGGACTTTTGTGCCCGTCACAGATTGTCCATAATGAACACCATGTTCGAACATAAGGGTGTCCATATGTGCACTTGGCACCAGGACACCCTAGGCCGCAGTTCCATGATCGACTTTGTAGTTGTGTCATCGGATTTGCGGCCTCATGTTTTGGACACTCGGGTGAAGAGAGGGGCGGAGCTTTCAACCGATCACCACCTGGTGGTGAGTTGGCTGCGATGGTGGGGGAGGATGCCGGACAGACCTGGCAGGCCCAAACGCATTGTGAGGGTTTGCTGGGAACGTCTGGCAGAGTCTCCTGTCAGAGAGAGTTTCAATTCCCACCTCCGGAAGAACTTTGAACATGTCACGAGGGAGGTGCTGGACATTGAGTCCGAGTGGACCATGTTCCGCACCTCTATTGTCGAGGCAGCTGATTGGAGCTGTGGCCGCAAGGTAGTTGGTGCCTGTCGTGGCGGTAATCCTAGAACCCGTTGGTGGACACCGGCGGTGAGGGATGCCGTCAAGCTGAAGAAGGAGTCCTATCGGGTTCTTTTGGCTCATAGGACTCCTGAGGCAGCGGACAGGTACCGACAGGCCAAGCGGTGTGCGGCTTCAGCGGTTGCGGAGGCAAAAACTCGGACATGGGAGGAGTTCGGGGAAGCCATGGAAAACGACTTCCGGACGGCTTCAAAGCGATTCTGGACCACCATCCGCCGCCTCAGGAAGGGGAAGCAGTGAACTATCAACACCGTGTATGGTGAGGATGGTGTTCTGCTGACCTCGACTGCGGATGTTGTGGATCGGTGGAGGGAATACTTCGAAGACCTCCTCAATCCCACCAACACGTCTTCCTATGAGGAAGCAGTGCCTGGGGAATCTGTGGTGGACTCTTCTATTTCTGGGGATGAGGTTGCTGAAGTAGTTAAAAAGCTCCTCGGTGGCAAGGCCCCGGGGGTGGATGAGATCCGCCCGGAGTTCCGTAAGGCTCTGGATGCTGTGGGGCTGTCTTGGTTGACAAGACTCTGCAGCATCGCGTGGACATCGGGGGCGGTACCTCTGGATTGGCAGACCGGGGTGGTGGTTCCTCTCTTTAAGAAGGGGAACCGGAGGGTGTGTTCTAACTATCGTGGGATCACACTCCTCAGCCTTCCCGGTAAGGTCTATTCAGGTGTACTGGAGAGGAGGCTACGCCGGATAGTCGAACCTCGGATTCAGGAGGAACAGTGTGGTTTTCGTCCTGGTCGTGGAACTGTGGACCAGCTCTATACTCTCGGCAGGGTCCTTGAGGGTGCATGGGAGTTTGCCCAACCAGTCTACATGTGTTTTGTGGACTTGGAGAAGGCATTCGACCGTGTCCCTCGGGAAGTCCTGTGGGGAGTGCTCAGAGAGTATGGGGTATCGGACTGTCTGATTTTGGCGGTCCGCTCCCTGTATGATCAGTGTCAGAGCTTGGTCCGCATTGCCGGCAGTAAGTCGGACACGTTTCCAGTGAGGGTTGGACTCCGCCAAGGCTGCCCTTTGTCACCGATTCTGTTCATAACTTTTATGGACAGAATTTCTAGGCGCAGTCAAGGCGTTGAGGGGATCTGGTTTGGTGGCTGCAGGATTAGGTCTCTGCATTTTGCAGATGATGTGGTCCTGATGGCTTCATCTGGCCAGGATCTTCAGCTCTCGCTGGATCGGTTCGCAGCCGAGTGTGAAGCGACTGGGATGAGAATCAGCACCTCCAAGTCCGAGTCCATGGTTCTCGCCCGGAAAAGGGTGGAATGCCATCTTCGGGTTGGGGAGGAGTTCTTGCCCCAAGTGGAGGAGTTCAAGTACCTCGGAGTCTTGTTCACGAGTGAGGGAAGAGTGGATCGTGAGATCGACAGGCGGATCGGTGCGGCATCTTCAGTAATGCGGACGCTGTATCGATCCGTTGTGGTGAAGAAGGAGCTGAGCCGGAAGGCAAAGCTCTCAATTTACCGGTCGATCTACGTTCCCATCCTCACCTATGGTCATGAGCTTTGGGTTATGACCGAAAGGACAAGATCACGGGTACAAGCGGCCGAAATGAGTTTCCTCCGCCGGGTGGCAGGGCTCTCCCTTAGAGATAGGGTGAGAAGCTCTGTCATCCGGGGGGAGCTCAAAGTAAAGCCGCTGCTCCTCCACATCGAGAGGAGCCAGATGAGGTGGTTCGGGCATCTGGTCAGGATGCCACCCTATCGCCTCCCTCGGGAGGTGTTTAGGGCACGTCTGACCGGTAGGAGGCCACGGGGAAGACCCAGGACACGTTGGGAAGACTATGTCTCCCGGCTGGCCTGGGAACGCCTCGGGATCCCCCGGGAGGAGCTGGACGAAGTGGCTGGGGAGAGGGAAGTCTGGGCTTCCCTGCTTAGGCTGCTGCCCCCGCGACCCGACCTCGGATAAGCGGAAGAAGATGGATGGATGGATGGATGGATGAATTTGGCACCGTAGTCTTTTTTTAACCGGACTAAAAATGACAAGTGTGAATGCAGAAGAATGGGAGTGTATTGCATCACCTGTGTTTTCATCCTGGGGTAGTTCATCTGATCAATGAAGTTGTCTGCCATCTGTAGAGCCACCTTTTTCTCCTCGGCATTGGCCCTCGAACCTTGATAATCAGCACAATGTCGATAAGAACCAATGAGAAGAACCATTACAAGAAAGGGCATATTCAAGGCCAAGTGGTCACCTTTCCACACAAAGATCTTTCCATTGGTGCCGTTGTCCAAAATGAAGCAGTCATCAGAAAGCAGCACCTCCTTGGCAAAAGGACATTTATTCACAACTTTGGTCAGTGACATGGAGCCGGTCGCATCAGACACCTGAGTAGACAAAAAGAGGAGTTAAACATTAAGTAATTTTTTACTCAAAAAAATATATTTTTAAAACCTTGTAGAGGGAGGCCACGTTGGATTTATCTGCTTTGCTGTCCTCCTCTGGCGAGCTCTCAGCCAACTCAGGCTTCTGTCCAAGGACCTAACCCACAGCCCAGAAAGCATGCAAGACTTTAACAAGAGTGAGAAATCCCATGATCGCCCACGTCAGGTAGTGCATACCTTCAGCATTTCCTCAGGCTCCTCCCCTTCGCATGTGTCCACAATCCGTGCTTTGCCGTGTCTGTCCGTGTCGCGAATCAGCGAGGCGATCTCCCGCACTTTCTGCTTCTCAAAGACATTGGCCTGGGATCCAGTCCAGGACACAATCACCTAAACACACAATGGGAGCCAGTATACATCAGACAGATTCTGGGACACATGTTTTTTAAACACGTCATCACCTCTCCAAGGTCCAGGATGAAGCAGTCTCCCTTGTTGAAGCTCTTCCAGGACAGCTCTACCTCTTTGGCACGGATGTTACGTTTTCCTTTGATCTGGTAGAGACGCCGCACCGTCCCTGAACCCTGAGATTTCCTGAAGCCTGATTCCACCCCTCCGTCCTGTGACGAGAGGCTCCTCTTCAACAAAACAGCCTCAGTAGTTTCTACAGTACATGCGGGGCTAAAGGTCGAACCTTGTAGCTGACCCCTCTGGGGAAGAGCATCATGAACTCGGGAGTCTCGTAGCCTTGGACATGCCTGTGCTGGACGGGGTCTCCGCCTAGGAAGTTGTCCAGCTGGGTGGCCAGCATAGCGCACACCACCTGCTCGTCCCGGGATGACTTCTCACCTGTAAGAGCGACTTCTTTTGACACATATCTTTCCAAGAAGAAGCGAGGTGGGACAATGTGCCCCTGAAGCGTTGGACACATGCTGGAAACAACAGTCACTTGGGACTCTGTCCTCGTGTATTTTTCACGGAGGTGAGCAATCCTGCCGGCCTCTCAGCCTCTTCAAAAGAAGACAGAATCCAGCAGTGTCTCGTCTCACCTATCCACATGTGGACGTCGGCTCCCTGCTCGCCACGGTTCTCCAGCACCAGGTAGGAATCGCCATTATAAAATGCTCCCACCTCTGAGGGGGGCAAGGGCACAGCTTTCAACTTTTCCACCCTCCACACTTGCAGGCCCGGCTCACGGACCTTTGGACCAAACTGTCCCGCTACGGTCTGGAAGGGGAGCATTCTACACAGGGAGAAACCAGTGTCAGTGTCATTTCAAGAGTGTTGGGCAGTAGCGGTGCCACAAGTAGAGTTTGTACAAGTAGCGTTGTAGTAGTACTGCAAGTATTGTTCCTACAAGTATGCAGCTGTGGTACAAGTTCCATGGAAGTGGTACAAGTAACAATTTTACAAGTGGCGTTGCAGCAGTGCTACGCATAGCGGTGCTACAGGTAGCAATACAGTGAGTAGCGGTTTTACAAGTAGCGTTTTAGTGATACCGTTTTAGCAATACAAGTAGCAGTTCCAAAAGTAATGTTGTAGCGACGTTGCTAGTAGCTTTACTACCAGTAGTGTTGTAGCGGTACAGCAAGTAGTGGTGCGACTAGCAGCGTTGTAGCGGTACAAAAAGTATCGGTACCACAAGCAGCGGTGCGACAAGCAGCGGTGCCACAAGTACCGATGTTACTGGCAGCGTCGTATCAGTACCACAAGTAGCGGTGCCATAAGTAGCGGTGTAGAGATACCACAAGTAGTGGTGTATCAATACCACAAGTAGCGGTGCAACAAATAGCGGTTCTGCAAATAGCACTGTAGCGTTACGCGGTGCTACAAGTACTGTTAGCAGTTAATATTTACTGTTAATGCAAACTACAAATTATTTTTCAATTGCTGGCTTACATGTCAATAACACTGTCAAAACTGTTGTATTTGGACATGGAATTCTTACATCACTAAATAAAGTATGAACAACAATGTTTGCATGAATGATTTGAATTCATCCCATGTAAGATCAATGCTATCTTGAAGTCATGTGATCTACAATTTATTAATTTTGTCTACTGACTAACAAAACATACTCCTATTATTTATACTCTGTATTAATTCCATTGCGTATTCAAACCTGTTTTGTGTCAAAATATTTCTGTTTGTTTCTGTTCACGTGTTCGCTCCACCAGCTGGGATGACCTGGAATCATGCCATGTCTTAAAAGTATCTTATTAAACAGTTAAGTTTTTATTTAATCATACACTTTAAAAATATTGACTTATTTGAGGTTCTATATTTTTATGTGCTTGTTACATGTACTGTACGCAATCCCTCCCACCACCGGCTTGTTGTTCTTCGCCAGGTAGTATGCTATGCTTCGTTTGATTGGTGAAACAGAGTCATGTGACAGTGCCAGCTGGAAGAAGGCTCGCTGACGAGCCAAATTCATATGTTTTTGCAAGCAGTTACCAATAGACTATAAATAATAATGATAAAAAATAAATGTAACGATCAAAATAAAACTCAACAGAGGAAATGTTTCTTCTTCACAAAAATACTCAACTAAAAGTAAAAAAAGATGTCGCATTAGAACTACTCTGACAACTTAGTTAAGTAAATGTACCAGAGTAAATGTAGCACGTTACTACCCACCTATGCTTGTAACTGAGCTACTACAATTTACAAGTAGCTTCCCCAACGCTGCATTTCAACATTTTCAACAAGATCAAAGCTTGTCTGCCATGAAAGAAGATCTTTACATACGTGCAAGAGTGCTGGAAGGACAAGTTAAAACAAACTATCTTTGCAAAGTTACAAAAAAAAACATATGGTGACTTCGTCTTTTGTGAGTAAACACAAAAGACAGATGACAGCCATTACGCAAAGACTCAAAGAAGGTATTGTGTTGCTCTTAAAACATTGTTTTTGTGCAACACAATACCAAGTGGGCCCTCAAGCAAGTCACACCTGCACACACCTTGGTATATATCAATACCAACACTAGCAATAGTATCAGATCCATACTATTGTGATGAGATCGATATTGTTTAGTTCTCGTAATCTGTTTGTTTTCAAAAATATGTTCTTATCACACTGGAGGAAGGCTGGGTTCTGGCATTGCCCTCAAAATCTCTACATCACAAAGTCTGCTTTATGTGGCACAACAGATAATGAAGATGCTCTGGCGATGGTGATACCCTATCAGGTCATATTCCCAGAGTTCAATAAATATTTACGTAAAAAGGATGGAGCAAAAGCGATAACGTGAGTCAGTGGTTCATGACAGCAGCCACAGAATATAGACAAGCACTAGGAAGTCATAATTAGCTTTGTTATTGCCATATTGTAGAGATCCGCAAGGCTAATGTAATATTTAAGGGCTCAAATAAGAGCGCAAGAAAGGCCACTCCAAGCAGGAGGAAAGGTCTACTCAACTGCACAACGCTGTCTGACTCGAGCGCCATCCTTAGAGGCCTCTGAAGAATCTGGTGGAGAGTTCCAGGAGAAGTTTGTGCTCACCTACCCGAGCGGCTTCTATGTGGGAGGTAACTGAAGCCGCTGTGATGAAAGTCTACCTGGGGCTAAGAGGCCGCAAGAGTCGGGTTCCTCTAGCCTGGCCACAAGGACAGCGACCTTATGTCTGTGCATAATGCATACTGTTTACTAGAAATGCCACCGCCCTTACTTTCAGGAAGTGGTGAAGCACTGCCTGATGTGGATAATAATAAGAAGAAGATAACATTTTCACTCCTGGCAACAGCTTTGCAGTGAAAAATCTGACTAGTTAATCACTATGTCCTGCTCTAAACCATTTTTTGTGGTGTGGAAAACAGGAAAGTTAAGGTAAAGGACGTGCGAAAAGGCAACAAGCACAATAGTGTGCAGCATATAAAAGGGTTAGGTTGAAGTCTTACCTTTCAGAGGAAGTGTGGTTACAGGGGCAAACAGGCAAAGAATGCAGTGAAAAGCAGTCACGGAAGGTTAAGCAAGCCACACACACACAAATTATTTCTCTCTAACACGCACACACACGCACACACACATTCAGCACATATTTCCTGCCTGTGTCAACCCAGCCCTCTGTGGCTGTCTCAAACACAAAAGGCCTATTGACATTCAATTTTACATAAAAAAGGCAACTGTTTGATACGACGTAGTGGTTGTGAAGGGCTGACAAAATAAACCTAATCATTTTTCTAATGAGTTTGTCTTTTTTTAAACGGCTGTCATAATGGGAATACATATAAACGCCTGATAAGAAGTCTCACCACTTAATTGTAGGTATCAAGCTGATACCTAAGCTGATAAGCAAATATAGGGCCAGAATTACTGATACAGATACATTATACAATTTTATAAAGATCATTGAATTAATTTGCCTTAAATTGGTTGATTGTGATTACCGGTATATAAAAAATTATATTTTTTATCCACAAACTTACTCATCAACATTTTACCAACATTTAAATATAACAATTAGAGCTGTCAAAATTAACAAGTTAACTGTCACGGCGCATGCGCAATCCCTCATGCCATCTGCAGCAAGCGCCGCAGGCAGCTCCGCTAGGACCGCCCCGGGACACGCCCCTGCCTGCTCTTCACGCATTGCGGCCACGCGCCTGCAGTGCTGCAGGCAATCAACAATCAGCGCACCTGGGTCTGATGAGGGCAGACGACATAAAGACCAGCGGACCCGAAGATCCAGTGCCGGAACGTAGTTCACTCCCTGTAGTAAGTACCACGTCTCTGGCTTTCCTCCTCGTACCTGCTCTCTGTGCTTTCCCTCTGCCTGTGTCTTACATGTTCTTTCTGTTCCCCGCGGTATTCCCTCCGTCTCCACTGATCGAGCTGTGCGCCTCGCTTCTTTGGACTTCTCGGCGGACTTTGGACTGCTTCCCTCGAACCTCGACCCCCGCTCGGACACGGACCTCGACGCCGCTCTCCAGCCCCCGACCTCTTGCTTGCTCACAGACTTCCTTCTTGCAGGTGAGAGCTGTGCTTCCCCTGTCGCACAGCTCTCACCTCTCCCACCTTAGCCCCCCCTCAAAGGACAGATCCCAGACGTCCCCAAAGAGGCCAACAGACGACAGGGATGGATGGGAAGGAGCCCGAAACGAGGCAAAACATCTCCTCGATTCGGCCCTCAGCGCCAAAATCCTGTCAAGCCTCTCCACCATAGAAATCTGCGCGGGGTTCGTATGTGTCTCGAGGATTCTGTCAGGAACTGCTGGTGATGAACCCCAAGATGCAGAGATGGCAGGCGTGTTGCAGGAAATCATGACTTTAATGCCAAAAAGGAAATGCAGGGAAAACAGGAACCAGGATAACAGGAGACAGGATACCAGCAAAACTGGAGACCGCAAACAATCCTCGAGCACTGACTGGAGGGCGAAGCAGGCATAAATAGCAGCCGGCTGATCGACACCAGGTGTGGCCAGGCTGCCAATCAGAAGCAGGTGAGGGGAAACAGCCCTCAGGGAGACGAACAGGAAACAGAACCAAAATAAGATGCTGACAGGAAATAAACACAAACACAGAGAACACCAACAAAAGGGCACGGTCTGGTGTAACCAGCCGTGACACCGTGATCAAATCGATGCATATGTCAGTACAAAAATGACACCTAGGAGTCTCCGACTGGTGTGCTCGCTAGCAAAGTTCACTCCAAAATACAGCCTGAAAGAACTAAAACTAAAACTGTTCACAAATGTTGTGCAAATAAATTACATTGTATTCAAGTAAAATGTTTGAACACGCACCTGACATTTTGACAATAAAATTGCATTTGTTTACAAATATTGAGTCTTTTTTAAGGCAAATTTTAATCATCCCCTGTAATAAATCATGGTTAATCCAAATTCCAAAATGTGATTAATGTGATTTTTTACATCAGCCCTAATAGAATATAAACAAATGCAACTAAAAAAATTGATATAAATACTACAGTTTTCACTTTTATTACTTTACAATTGTTTATGCAAAATAAAGTCAGTAGTGCAAAACAAGTAAACAAAACTAATATTGTCTCTCATTTAAAGTCATATTTCCTTATTTTGTAAACAGTACCGGTATACCAATTTATACATAAAAGAATATTAACAGTGTAACAATATAAACCACACAACAAAAAACAGAGATTTTTGTAAAAAAAAATAAAAAAATTAACATTAATAATAATTGTTGATCTCACTTTGATACTGATACTAAACTCTATGTCTTCACTGTCAATATTTGGATCGATCCACCCACCCCTACGGAACAGTCAGATCGTACTACTATTATAGTATTGCTACTACAGTATTACCACTACAGCATCACTACTACAATATCACTTAAGTATTACTATGACAGTTTTAGGACTGTGACTCAGCCTAACACACCTTCAAATAACCCCTGTACAGGCTGAGTGTAACGTTTGTGCTAATCATGCACACAACAAATCATAGTTTGCACATGTCTCGACATGCAGATGCCTATACAATGTCAGTAAAACTTTTTTATTTGTATAATTTTTTTGTATTAATCTAGTTAATATACTGTGTTACATGCATTTGTTATTCTTAATCATTGTGTGATGAAGATTATTGATTATTATTGTTGTTGTTGTAAGTATTAAACAGTATGTTGGAGCTGTATGTGGAAATGGCACAGCTGAAGTGGCAGCTGGTTACATCAGCTCTGTGCTCTTTTAATGTATTTTATGTCCTTTGTGTTCTTTTATGTTTCTATCGTCTTCACGTGTACCCTATTTTTGTGGACTTTTTGTATCTGCATTGCAACCACATCATTGCCCCATTGGGTAATATATCCTATCCTAGCCTTATCTCAGGGGCGTTGCACGAGTGCACCAAGCACAGGTGAAAGGCAGGGCTTTTGTAAAGTTTTATAAGTCATTTAAATATGAAGTTTTGAAAAACGACGTGATTCATCCATCCATCCATTTTCTACTGCATTTGGGCGGAAGGCAGGGTGCACCCTGGACAAGTGGTGTAAACACTAGGGCCAATTTAGTGTTGCCAATCAGCCTGAATGTCTTTGGAGGTGCCCACACAGTCACAGGGAGAACATGCAAACACCACACTGAAAGAACCTGAGCCCGGGGATCGAACCCAGAACTTTCTTAATGTGAGGCACACCTACAGACCCTGATGATCTGGCAGCTCTACTGATTCCAATTGTCTGCTTTTTATTGCAGCGCCCGGTTTCTGGGTCACGGGGCGGAACCACCTTCAGGTACACCTAATTTTAATTTCCTCTTTCTACTTAAGCCAGTAGATTTGTGATAGTTCACTCTTCCAGTCGTGTTCATCTCCTTTGCTTTGGCTCCACTCACGCTTCTCGTTTCCTGTGGCTGTGTCTCAGCGCTCCCGTGTCATGTTAACTATTTTTGTGTGCATTTTCTGTTTTTTCACACCTTTTGTGTGCATCCTCATATATTTTTCCTCACTCTTTTTTGAGTGCACAACCATTGTATTCAGTTCCCCACGACTGACACTGCATGATTCCAGTATTGATTGGGGTATGACCACCGTTTTGAATTGGAGCACCTTTTGCCACGCTAATTATTTGTGTTCACCGGTTCCCTCGACCGCCACGCCTAGCCATGTTAGTGAGAACATTTATCTGTCGGGGGTACTTGCCGAATATCACAACCTCAAACAGAAAAGACCGGGCTCAGTCCCTTGCCCCACATCTTCCTTATGACTATTCCATTAAACTCCTCCTGGGCATACTTGCCAACCCTGACGATTTTCCTGGGGGACTCACGAATTTCAGTGCCCCTCCCGAAAATCTCCCGGGGTGCCCCTCCCGAAAATCTCCCGGGGCAGCCATTCTCCCGAATTTCTCCCGATTTCCACCCGGACAACAATATTGGGGACGTGCCTTAAAGACACTGCGTTTAACGTCCTCTCTCACCTGAAACCTTCACCCCTTAACAGCCGCATTCTGTCCAGGCGTCCACTTTTCCTCCATATAAACAGCGTACCGGCCCAGTCACATAATGATGTAGCGTTGGACAGGTTTAACAATGAACTTTACTCGAAGATGTCAAGAAATGCTGACACGTTGTATGATCAATTAACTGGTTTAATGATAACGCAAGGCATACTTGGTCAACAGCCATACATGTCACACTGACGGTGGTCGTATAAACAACTTTAACACAGTTACTAATATGCGCCACACTGTGAACCCACACCAAACATGAATGACAAACACATTTTGGGAGAACATCCGCACCATAACACAACATAAACACAACAGAACAAATACCTAGAATCCCTTGCAGCACTAACTCTTCCAAGACGCTACAATAACATCTACGGCTTTTGGAGCTCAGTGCACAACTGTACACACAACAAGAAGGAGACGAAGCAGAAGAACGAAGAAGAGACATGGCGACGACGAGTAAGAAGAAGAAATACGCTCCAAAATGATTGGAAAAAAGAATTTCATTTCATCCAGAAAAGCTCGAAGGTCCGGAACAGTCTGCATAAAGTGACTATATTTCCTTGTCTCTTGCGGTGGGTCTCATTCCCTCCTCTTTCTCTCCATTGGGAACTTGCAAAAGTTCTATAGGCGTTTTATTCGCAACTTTAGCCGCAAAGCTGAACCCTTGACGAGGCTCACATTCACCAAGGTACGGTGGACCCCAGAAGCAGAGGCTGTCTTTTCTTTTTCTAAAACAATTGTTAACAAAAGCATCAAGCCTTGAGCATGTTGATCCTGCTTTACAATTTTTTGTCGAAGTTAAAGCATCGGATACAGGAGTTGGAGAAGTTTTGTCCCAGCGTTCTCTGGAGGCTTCACCCTTGTGCATTCTGTTCGCGTCGCCTCACTGCGGCTGAAAGAGGCTATGATGTAGGGAATAGAGACCTGCTGGCCATTGTTCTCGTGTTACAGGAGTGGAAGCACTGGTTGGAGACGCCATTCCTGGTTGTCACAGATCATAAAAACCTGGCATATGTAAGGACCAGGTGCCTGGTTTTTTGGGTGTCGGGGCGGATGTCTTTTCGCAGCAGGAACTGGGGGACTAGTCAGGAATCATGATAGAGGGAAAGATGAATGCAGCAAATAAAAGAGACATCCTGGATGAAAACCAACACTTCCCATCCAACCTGATGGAGCTTTAGAGATGCTGCAAAGTGGGCGAAACTGCCCAAAGATAGGTGTGTCAAGCTTGTGACATTGTATTCAAAAAGACTTAAGGCTGTAATTGCTGTCAATAGTGTATCAACAACGTATTGAGCAAAGGCTGTTAATACTTATGTACATGTGATTTTTTTTTTTAAATACAATTGCAAATACAATAAAATACACTTCACATGTCATTATGTGATGTTGTGTGTAAAATTTTGAGTATAAAAATATATTTTTTCCATTTTGGAATATGGCTGCAACATGACAAAATGTGGAAAAAGTGAAGCCCTCCGAATACTTTCGGGATGCACTTTATGTGATGCAATGCTGGGATCACTAGGCAGTGTCATGTTGGCCAGAACAAGTGAGTCATAGGTATAACAGTGGCTTATGAACTTGATACCTAAGCTAGTAGGGGCAAAATGCCATTGTATTTCATTGTTGTAGTCTGCACGGAGACTAAGACAACAACAATCTCGGCACATTGTGCTGCGTACGGTTACAAAAATGCAGTATGGTTAAACAAGGCCACAAGTAATACTTTTTCATAGGAGTTTTTTTAAAACAAAACAAATGGAAATTTTGGAAAACATTTTTAAAAATGCCTCAAATGGGAAAGTAGCCCCTACTAAGATGACCACCACGTAGGTACATCGCTTAGCATGGCTGCTATAGCACGCTCAATCAATAGATTATAGATATAACTAGATAATACTAGAACAGTATAGCTATAACTAGATAAATAGATTCTTGTTTTTGTTTTTGTGTGGTGTACAACAATGGAACAACCTGACACTTTGACCCTACTAGCTTAAACTAACCTTCGGCACCCAGCTTAAAGGGGCATGATATATCTAGTACCAACAGTGTTGGGACTTACTTTGTAACGCGTCACTTTAACGCCGTTATTTTACGGTAGTAACTAGTAGTCTAACGTGTTTTTTTTAATATTCAGTAACTCAGTTACCGTTACTACATGATGCGTTACTGCGTTATTTTACGTATTTTTTTTATGTAGTATCGGCTAGAAAGTGAGAAGATCTGAGTGTCGGCCTTCTGATTCTTCCTGTCTCACAAGCCGGAGAAGAGAAAGGCGCGCTGTATGTGGAGGGGGGGGGGGGGGGGGTTGGGTGTCTGTGTTTACTAACAAGACATCATGGCGGAGCAGAAGTCGAGTTTCTTAACATGGAGATATTCTCGCTACTTTTCTTTTGTCGAGCGCAAAGAAAAGAACATTTTAATTAAATGTAAGTTGTGTCTTGGATCAAAGATCCTATCTACTGCCCAAAACAGCAATTCAAATCTGCTGAAACAGCTACAAAAGGAACATGCTTTGACGAAGCTAGTAAAGAGAGAGACACTCCATCTCCACTACCACCTAAACAACAGCGGCTGGATTTTAACGGAGGGACTGCTAGCCAGGACAACATTGATAGAGCCATTGCAGCGTATGTGCTAGAAGACTATTTCTACAGTGGAGTCATCCGATTTCAGGCAGCTAGACACAGTGGACAGTGAGTACATAAACATGGAAAGCAAGCTAAAGAAAACACTCCAAACTCTGCCTCTGCTCATCATTCAGCACTGAAGGTGCACACACTCCGTCAATTTTCTTATATACTCTTTCATTCTAGACTTCTAGAGTGTTTGATTATCACATCACTATAAATGTATAGACTATAAAGTTCCCAAACATAAAGAGGAATCTTAGTGGGCCAGGCCAATATTTCCTTATCTCTAAACTAAAACTGGGGAAATGTGTAGAATGTTCTGGGCTTCAGTACAGCGTTGATCTCCTGAAGACATGATTTTATTTCAAAATTCCTTGAGAGAGAAAAAGGCCTTGTTCGGCGTGTGTATAGCAGTGTGTGTGCTGTATATAGTGACATGACATATAATCATGTCATGTGTGCCTTCTTTGGGTGAAGCCAGGTTTACAGCTATGTTGTGACATGTTGTTATTATGCAGTTTGTTACTTATGCATGTTATGTTACAGCTATTTAAAATGGTTTTGTCAATTTGTTCTGGCCCGAAATAAATTGGCCCTTTGAAACATATCTTTGTTCTTGTGTGTTGTACGTAGACCACATTGATTAGCAGAGTTCAGTGATGCAAATGCATGTCAAGTTTATCAACAGATTGTATTATTCTCCAGTGCAATAACAGTACTGAAATGAAGTCGAAAAGGAGCCTTAAAAAAAATAAGTAACTAAATAGTTACTTTTCACAGTAACACATTACTTTTTGGTGTAAGTAACTGAGTTAGTAACGGAGTTACCAGTAACTGTAACTAGTTACTGGTTTTCAGTAACTAACCCAACACTGAGTACCAAACACACATATATGGCGTTACCATATACATATACATACATTTTCCATCACCGTGCCGCAGGCATTATTAATAAGTATCTTGCATTGCGCCTGATGTTGTGCATTGTGTCACCTGCCTCTTACAGCCAGGTGGATGCGCTGTTCTGTCATTAGTAGCTTTTTTTTACCCCTCACAGTGCAGTTAATTACACTGTCGAAACAATGCATTGTAAGCTACACTATACTGAAGCACGTGGTCCCGAGTAACATCAAATTGGGTATGTACGATGACATTCTTCAAAATACCATTATTTTCAGCTTCCGATAAAATAATTTGTGTTTTCAATTTGTCTTCTCTCATTTGGCAACATATGTCCCAAACGATTTGAAAGATTAGAGCATGATGACGTTTACATATTGGAAATCTGATCGTCGAAGTCATCCTAAATAAATAGTAGCTTTAACATCCACTAGCTAGTTAGTTAGTTGTATGGACACACTACTTACACAATAAAACAGTTGTATGTAATTTCAGAGGAAAAAACGCACTTTGTTTTCTTTGTAAGCAACAGCGTCCTCTTGTGGCACGTGTCGGGTTAAAAGACAATGCTCGTGCTAATGCTAATGTTTTGATGTTTTCTCGTAAATATTTTTCTAAAAGTGTAACTGTTCGTTTCATTACTAGACACAAGTATTTATTTTCAATACAACAGTATTTTTCAATAACTTTTGGACTGTTCTGTAAATATCAATATTGACTGGCACATATAGTCGCGCCCGAAATTATTCATAAACCTGGAAATATATGACTTAAGTTCTCGTTAAAATGTAAATAAAAGATAATAAATATTAATATCCCTATAATGATTCCTCTTGTACATGTGTCATTTCCAATCAAGATTTAAAAAAATGCTGGTAGTTAAACGGTGTTTTGAGTAATTTAGGGCAGCGATTCTCAAACTTTTTCACCAAGTACCACCTCAGAAAACACTTGGCTCTTTAAGCGCCACAATGACAACCATTAAAATACAGTAGCGTATTAGTCCTAAGACCTACGATAAGTATTCATTTAAAACAAGGCAGAGGTTTTATTTTAGCAAGTACATTTGACATGTTTGGCCACTGTAAAATTACAGTTTGAACAGTAACACTGTTTGAATAAAGGAAAACAAACACTTACTGAATTCCATGACAGTACAATAAAGTGACTATTTGGCATAGCAGATGTAGCCCACATACCACTTTGAGAATCACTGATTTAAGGTATGACTGCATGTGCTTTTATTGAAAATTACGTATCGTAATAAGTACAGCACACATGTACTGAGTGCACACATTACATATCTGACACAAAAACACAGACTTACTGTAAAACTTTTAATTTTAAGTCAGAAACAGAACAGATACATATAACAAAATTGTGAAATTATTTCTATACAGCGGCAACATTAAATTAAACCTTCCTTCGCTCGCTCAAATAAGTCTTTCCTCAGCTTGAAACCCTGTCTCGCCAACACAACAATGCTCATTTGAACAAGTCCTGATCTTCTGGATGGACTTGGCAGTAAATCGTGCTCCCAGTTAAGTGGAGTCAACCCATACCAAGTGGGGGTGGGGGTGCGTCACAAATTTTTGGAAGCAACAATGATCAACTGCTTATAATTCCTATTTCCAGACTGCAAGTCAGAACCAGAAACCCCAAACCCCCAACCTCCACGGTTGTGGGAGGAATTAAAGGATTTACCGGTATATGTGACCGGAAAAAAGCAGGGATAAGGAAGGAGAGCAAGTGGCAAATAAAGTAACAATTTATATAAAACATGAGGCCAACTTATGTTTTTTTAATGACCTCTGCAAGGTGCTAACCTTACGTGAGAAAGCCAAACTTGTCGCTTCTGACGTTTAACTGCAGGCAGGTTTTGGGAGAGAAAAGGCAAAAAAAGGGGGTTATGTGAGGGGCAGGGGTGTTCATCTTCATCCACTAGCCTCTTCATCCATATAAGAAATGAGCAAAAAAAAGGTTTACAAAATCACCAAAGCAAATGAGGAAAAAGCTAAATATATATATTTGTATGTATGTATATATATATATATATATATATATATATATATGTATATAACTTGAAATTGTCCTTTATCCGTAGCTTAACCTTTAAATAAATGGAATAGTCCAAATGACGAACGGAAAAAGGGTACAAACAATTTGCAATACAAAGGAGGGTCTGGGAATATGTCCACATGAAGTTGGATGATGCTACCCATGGAAAGAATGCTCAACGCACCACCCATTTCTTCAGAAAGTTAAAACTTAAGAGAAAATAAAATGATATATGCTAGGGAAATAACACTATTGTTTTTTGCCTTTAATGCAAATGTCTTCAAAATCCCGGAGGATGTGTGTGTGCGCTGGTAAGTGTTTTCATGACATCATATTCAGTATTTGAAGGGATGAAGGAGAAAGCAGCGAGGATAGTTGATGGTCAGCATGTCATTTATCAGGTGTTTGTCCTGATCAGTTCTTTTCCATCCACAAGACACACTGCAACACCAGGCAGTAAACAAAAATCTGAACTATTCCTCCTCCATTACATGTTTCAAAGCGCTTTTGGCAAAATGTACGCTTCTCCAAAACAGCTGTACGTCCAACATCGCAAATGAGAGGCTGAATGCAGTAAACTAGAGGGAAAAAAATACAATATCTTCAGCATCATCCTTTTCCTCAACCCTTTTGGGATTTCGCTTCAATGCTGTGTGCAGGCGGCAGACTTTTTCCTCCCTTCAGGCAAATCAGTTAGTTTTTCATATAATAGTTTCAACTATTTTGGGGAAGTAAAGACTGCTCAGATGGCTAAACTGTATCATGGTCCACCCTCAGCTGCCTCGCCTCCTCCTTTGCAGCCCCTCAGTTATTCTCCTCGTCGCTGTCGTCTGGGCTGATGGCTGGGCTGTAGGTGGGCGAGGTGGGGCTGTATCCTGGGGAAGTGGGGCTGTAAGTGGAGCCTTTCGGGCTAGTTGGCGAGTAGGTAGGCGACGTGGGCGAGTACTTTGGTGAAGTTGGGGAATAGGTTGGCGAAGTAGGAGAGTATTTTGGGCTGGTGGGTGTGTACGTTGGAGAGGTGGGAGAGTAGGTGGGCGAGGTGGGGCTGTATTTGGGTGTCGTCGGGGAGTAGGTGGGGGATGTTGGGGAGTACTTGGGGGATGTTGGGGAGTACTTGGGGGATGTTGGGGAGTACTTGGGAGAGGTGGGGGTGTATTCAGGTGAGCTAGGACTGTATGAGGGTGAGGTCGGGGTGTACTTGGGTGAGGTGGGCGAGTAGGACGGGGAGCTGGGGCTGTATGAAGGTGAGCTTGGCGTGTAGGTAGGCGACTGAGGAGTATAACGTGGACTGGAGGGCGAGTAAGACGGAGAAGTTGGGGAGTATGAGGGGGAAGTGGGGGAGTAGTTTGGGCTGGTCGGCGTGTAGTTGGGGGAGGTTGGGGAGTAGGAGGGTGATGTAGGAGAGTAGGAGGGCGATGTAGGAGAGTAGGAGGGCGAGGTGGGCGTATAGTTTGGGGATGTGGGGCTGTAGCTGGGGCTAGTTGGCGAGTAGGAGGGAGAGGTGGGCGAGTAAGACGGTGATGTGGGCGAGTAAGACGGAGAAGTGGGAGAGTATGAAGGCGAGGTCGGGGAGTATGAAGGTGAGGTCGGGGAGTATGAAGGCGAGGTCGGGGAGTATGAAGGCGAAGTGGGGCTGTAGCTGGGCGAGGTCGGAGAGTAGGAGGGAGATGTTGGGGAATAAGATGGGGAGGTCGGCGAGTAAGAAGGGGAGGTTGGAGAGTAGGATGGAGATGTAGGAGAGTAGGAGGGCGATGTAGGGGAGTAGGAGGGCGAGGTGGGAGAGTAGGAAGGAGACGTTGGGCTGTAGTTGGGGCTGGTGGGGGAGTAAGAGGGGGAAGTTGGTGAGTAGGAAGGTGATGTTGGTGAGTATCCTGGGCTCTGGGGGGTGTAGCCACCCGGGGAGCGAGGCTCGTAGGCAGGGGAAGTGGGTGAGTAGTTGGGAGACATGGCGCCACCTGGAGTAGAAAAATGTACATTTGACGAAATGGCATCGCCTCATTTAAATGTTTTTTTTTTTTTTTAAGTCCCACCAACCTGGAGATGGGATGTAGGGGCTGGCAGGTCCAGGAGAACCCGGGGAGCCAGGAGTGGGAGACCAAGCCGGGGAATAACCAGGTGAGAAGCCACTTGCATCTGAGGCTGCACTTGGTGAAAAGCCCGCTGCCCCGGGGGTCATGCCGCTACCTGAGGGAGGAGAAACAGGTCAGAGGTCAGTAAATGTAAGGACAATATAGTGACGACAACAACAGAAAGAAGCTTGGTGTCAACTCACCAATACTGGGGGACCAGGCACCGTGGGCTGGTGTTGCTCCAGTGTTCCACGGGGTCATAGCCGGGGATCTTCCACTCAGGGGACTCGGCGCCATGCCAAAAAACATGCCGGTGGCTAGAAACAAAAACGACAAATCAGGAATATCAAGAACAAAAAGGGCACCACAGTGGGCTAAAATGTCTCCGCTTACGTCCGGCTACACTGATGCCAGGAATGTTTGTGGGGATCTCCATGCCATATTTGCACTTCTCAGCATCTAACAGCAGGTCAAAACAGCCCGTTCCAGCGGGAGCGAGCTGGCCGAGCATGATGTTCTCAGACACGCCCTTCATCGGATCACTTTCTCCGTGAGATGAAGCCTCCATCAACACATCCACCTGGAGACAGAAAGACAAAAATGTAGAAGTGACAATAGTTCAACCATCTTTGAAGAATGTCTGTAAAGAAGCACCAATATTACCGTCTCCTCAAAGGAACACTTCATTAACGGCCCTGTGTCTTGACGGTTAATGCCGTGACGCGTGATGGCCATCAGGTGACCGCGGCACGTCATGGTGTCACAAAGCAGCGCCAAGTGACGGTAGTTGACGTATGAGCCGTCAAATGAGATGACGTGATACAATTCCCTTTCCAGAGCTTTTCGCACAGCCTCAATACCAAGCACCTGCAGTAGACAAGAACATGTTCAAGATTTTTTCTGAAAAACACATCTCTGCCATTGAAGCTGCCAGAGTTACTTTCATACCGTGAAGATCTCCACAATGTCATTGGACGTGGTCCTGACAGGATCGACGTCTTTTTCACTGAGGACCCTCATGAGGCTTACACCATCAGTCTCAAGGATCCACTCCTGCAGAGCCTTGAACTCTCCGTCCTCTGTAATTATGATCTTCTTCTTATTGTCCGTCTGGGGCAGGTGCATATACACCTGGGAAAGCAAAGTTTGACCTCAGGCAAGCTCATTTTATGAAGTTACAAGCGACACGTTGTCGGATGTCCGTCATTACCTTGCTGATTTGCTCAATGCCTTGAAGTGTCATGTCTGTCAGCATGTTGGACTCAATGCATCTTAGGAAAACGTCGTCATCCATTTCGTCCACCACCTCCTCATCCTAGCCAACAAAGTTACACACAATTATGATGGCTTCACTTATTTACGTGCTACGATTTCAGAAACAATTGCTCACATCTTGGAACTTGTTCTCATCGCTGTTCATGATTCGGATTCGCAGAACGAGTTTCTCAGCGTTGTCATCATTAAATATGCAGTTGAGGTCATCTCCAAAACCTTTGTTTGACATTTTGCATTTCGAATGGGCATTAATTGCGAGAAGAAGAAGTGAGTCACTAAAGTACTTGAGAACTGAATGCGCACACACCTGCATTGATTTTCTCTGCAATCTGCTCCATTGTCAACTTGCGATCAGTCATATGCTTGCGGTCCAGCTCAATACGCAGCAGCCACGGGGAAATGCGAGTCACGTCAAAATCTGGCATCTCGTAGTAGACATTCACCCACTCCTGGTCCTCGGCGACCACAGTGTTTTGAGGGTTCGGATCGTAATAGATGGCAGTGTTGGCCGTCACCTAAAAAACACAAAAAGGGGATTTTTTTTTTATTGATTGATTCAAGGCACACTATTGAAAATAATGGAGGTAATCATAATAAGAGCTGCTGTCACCTTTCTCAGTGTAGTGTGCTCCAGTCGACAGAGGATGTCTTTGGCTCTTTCTGCATCCCGGGCGGCCTGGCCCAGCAGGAAAACGGTGAGCGAGGGTGTTTTGGGCTTCTTGGAAATGTTGATCAACTCCTTCAGACGTGGTACACCAAGTGTGACGTTCTTGGCCGACACACCGGCGTAATGGAAAGTGTTTAAGGTCATCTGTGTGGCTGGTTCTCCAAGAGACTGAGCAGCCAAAGCACCAACCATTTCTCCTGGGTGGGCCTGGTTGTAAAAAAGGTACCCATAATGAATCCCTCACATAAAGACCTATCAAGAAGTAGGATAGAGCCACTCACAATAGATTGGTTAAACTTGGTCTCAATCTCTCCCAGCAACCAGTCAAAAGCCTCGGTGGTAAGACGGAACTCTTCCGTCATACGCTTGGAGCAGAGTGTGGAGCGCAAATGGATGTTGAAGAGCAGAGTGGCGTTCGCTTGGGCCTGTCTGCTTAGCGGATCATCACCATTCACAATCACCAGCTTCTTACTCAGCTCGTGAACACCTGAGCCAGTCACCATTAGAAGTTCAGCTGTTTGGTCAATATGGACCATAAAGATACACAAGCAGTGCATAAACTAAACTAACCATCAACAACTCGAATTGGATTGAGGTCAGTCGGGGTGCGCGTGTTGATACGGAAGATCTTCTGAGCGTTCCAGATCATTCTTGCCAAGTTGCATGGCAGCACCACCTGCATTGGCGGAAGAGCATTGTAGCGCATCAGTATGAGCTGTGAGGAGGGCGGCCAAGGACACTCTTGGGAGGATGGACACACCTTACTGTCACCGGTAGGGAAGATGGTTCGGAGGCTCTCCCTGTCCTCCTTCATCTTCTCAAACTCTCTCTCAAGAGTTCCCTGCACAAGAGCGTTGGTCATCACGTCTTTCACCACGTCTTCCTGCAGCGTTCGTCTCAGTGCTCGCTCGTTGGTGCAGTCAAACCGGAACCTCCACAGATCAAGGGCAAAATAATAACATTGAATATGTAAGCTATTTTTCTGGGAGTCATATTTTGTTAGCGCAGTCAGTCAGAAAGTAGTGCACAGCAATTTTATTGTGAAGGCCGGAAGTGTGCACTTGTTTTTTTCTGGCGCACTTGACACTGATTTGTGTAAGAGATGAATATGTAAAAAAAACTACCGGCCATCCTTTCTTCAGCAGTGATCTTACAATACTGTTTAATTTGAAATATAATCAATATTAAACAGTTTCGGTCAGATGTATACGTTGTATTAGAAAATGTAGTGTGGTAATATGTATGTATGAGCCGAAGCTTACGAGTCCAGTCGGAACTCTTTGCCAATAAAAGTTACTCTGGCTTCTCTTACTGTTTGTATCTTCATGGTCCGCGGTGAATCGGGTGATAATATAATGTTAGTAAGTCCCTCACTTTCTTTTAATTTGCTTAAGATGGCTTGTTGTTGGCAGATCCAGTAGCGTTGGCATAATCAGTACGACACTGCCGTTGCACACACAAGACTACCGGGGAGAGTCATGGTGGTGGGGGTAATGATTGAAATATGCCTTTTGAATAGACGTTGCTAAAAATGAAGATATCGATCCATAATTGATCAAATCGATTATTTTACCCGGCTCTAACATGTAGTTGTTTGCTTTTTAAACTTGTATACAATTTTAGTTTATAGCTTACTTTTTTTCAAAAGATTTGTTTGATGGTTTGAGCGTTGCCATATTTTGGAACTCCACATTCTCTCCAGCGAGGCCATCCTCTCCATAACGCAGCTGCACCACTTGGTTGATGGAGTTGCGCACTGTGCCGTCATACTTGACCATCACAGACTCCATGGACTTGATCAGACGCCGCTGGATGTAACCTGTGGCAGATATTCACCTGTATACATTTTTTCTCCTCTGGGTTTACTTATCACCTTCTATATCTAACTTTGCTTACCCGTCTCAGCCGTCTTGACAGCTGTGTCGATAAGACCTTCTCTGCCTCCCATGGCATGGAAAAAGAACTCCGTTGGAGTCAGGCCAGCCAGGTAAGAGTTCTCTACAAAGCCTCTGCTCTCAGGGCCGTAATCATCTTTGATGAAGTGAGGTAATGTGCGGTGTTTGAAACCAAAGGGGATTCGTTTACCCTCCACGTTCTGCTGCCCCACCACAGCAATAACCTAGCAGAGGAGGCCACATTCTGTTTTCAGGACACAGGTTATAATTTTCTACATGTCGAGACTGGGACTCTACCTGTGAGATATTAATCTTGGAGCCCTTGGATCCGGCCACCACCATAGACTTAAAGTTGTTGTACTCCGACAGAGACTTCTGAGCAGAGGAACCAGTTTTGTCACGAGCGTCGTTGAGGATACGATTCACCTGGTTCTCAAAGGTCTGCCTCAACGTGTTGCCAGGGGTTGGCTCTAGCTCGTTGTTGTGGGCCTTCTCGATGACCTGACGGAAGCAGCACAAGTTAAGAATCACACGTTCAGTCTGAGCTTCTAAAGGTCATATAAGATGTCATACCTCTATCACATCCTGTTTGGCTTTCTTGATGGTGTTCTGGATGTCAAGGTAAGTCTTGGCATCAGCAATGGAGTCACCAATACCGATGGAATGACCTGGAAAAACATTTTTAAATAGTTTTAATCAAAACCCTGTGGCCATTACAACAATCCAGTCAGTTTTCAGGCTTGCCTTCAATGAGCAGCCAGTTGTTGACCACAGTTTGAATGTTGGAGTAGAACAGTCTAGTGATATCATGTCCCATCTCCAAGTAGGAAATATGGACGAGGGAGCCTGCTGACGTTCCCAGAGACTTCTTACACAGGATGCCCATGATCAACTCACCATTTTCCACTATGACCTAAAAGGTGAACATTCAAATGTGAGTCTGCTTGAATTGCAACAAATTTCTCTTTCTTGCTCAATGACTGCTATACCTTGGTGTCTCCTGGTGAGATGTGTTTGTAAGGACCGCTGTCCTCTTCGTCAGGATGGGTGCTGTGTGTACGAATGACATTGATGTGCCCGGGAATTATCAGGCTGAAAATCTGTTTGCCAGTCCACAGTGGGCGGGGCTTAAGAATGGCCGGCTGGGGCACCTTTCCGTCCCAGGTGGAGAGGAACATGAGGAGGTTCATGACTTCGCCCTGCGGTAAGAAAATGTGTGACTACTTGCAAACAGCATGACCTAAAAACCAGGACAGTCTTTGCTGGGTGTTCACAAACGTCTCACCCTCTCCAAGAAGACGTCTCTCTTGGTGAATTTGCGCACGGCGGTGAGCGTGTCCTGCACAATTCCCATGACGGGCCTGTTGGACTGAGGTGTGACAATCATACGTGGCACCATGGCCAGCTCTTGAATCTCTGCCCTCGTCTCAAGGGACTGTGGCAAGTGGAGGTTCATCTCGTCTCCGTCAAAGTCAGCATTGTAGGGGGTGGTGACACTGAAGGGAGTCAACAGGCTGTTTAGTGCACTTTACCGCTAACTAAACACAATGAGAAAGTGTCTTTGATAAAAGGTTTTGATTACTATTTTTTTAGACCTGGGTCAATAACAAATTTTGCTGGGCGATATAGTGTCTCTAAAATTATTGCCAATAAACAATATTATTGTCAGCATTATTTTAAGTCCAAATTAATCACTAACAGAATCATAATTCATAATGCAAGTAACCCTTTACAATGCAATAAACTTTTTGTTAGTATTTTTTATGGAAGGTAAATAACTTGATTATCCTAAATAGGTAAACAATAAAAATATAATCAATTCTCAATCTGTTGAATCTTGCAGTGCAGTTTTTTCCTCAGTTAAAAAAAACACTTGCTCAGTGTTTTTTGTTAGCGTTTCTTTCCAACAAATGGGGCATACTGTTTTTTTTCTATTCATGTTGACAGGCTAATCTTGCTTTATAAAGCTGAAATATTCCCACAACGGAACATTTGGCTTTGCAATCAACCATTTTCCTCTTAATTTTTGTTATATTTTGGTACTTGTCCCCAGCAAGTCGCGCTGTCGGAAGATTGTGGAAGACTGACAAAAGGGTTCACTCCCTCAAAAATATTCTCCGATTGAAGGAATGTGCTGAAGTGCTGAGAGCAATGCAGAGTGAAACCTCTTGGATCCTGTGTAAAAGCGAGAGATGAAGAAAACAAACACGTACATGGTAATGTATCGATGCCGGCAAACTTAAGATTTTATTTTCAATTAATTTACTTGTTGGCCCATTTATTATTTGCAAATCTCTTTCAAAATGTGTTTGTGCTGTTCACCTCTTGGTCACATCACCCTTGAAAATGAGATCATGATCTCAATGGGTTTTTATGTGATAAAATAAAGAATTAATGATGAAGACGATAATGATACCTGAGGTTGAGTCGGAATGTGGACCAGGGCAGAATTCGAACCCTGTGCCCCATCATGGACATCTTATGTAAAGTGGGCTGTCTGTTAAAAATTATGATGTCTCCGTCACACATGTGTCTTTCCACCTACAAAGAGAAGACGCTCACGATTAGTCACACTGCAGGTCTACAAAATAGTAGTTATAATCATTAGGATTATTTCAGTGGCACCTTGTAGCCAATCTGCAAATGAAGGTCACTTGGTTTAGGGTGAAATCGCAGGTCGATTCGGTCTCCATTGTCACGGATGATGTATTTGGCCCCGGGATACTGGCTGTTGCCTCGTCGCACCAGCTCTTGCAATCTTAACAACATTGGCAAAGAGACTCATATTGGAACTGTTGTCATTTTTACATGCACACCTCATTGGATAGATTATGTCTCGTACCTGTCAATGTTGAAGGGCGTGACAATTTCCGGAAAGGTCATATTGGCTGCGATAGATCGTGGGACGCCCACTTGGTCAATTTGGAGATTTGGGTCTGGGGTGATGACAGTTCTCGCTGAGAAGTCAACACGCTTGCCCATCAGGTTACCTCGGACTCTGCCTTCCTTCCCCTTTAGACGCTGTTTAATAGATTTGAGAGGGCGGCCCGACTTCTGCGTCGCCTAATAGGAGGAGAAACACAAATATGAAAACGGCCATTATCAATTCAAGGTGGATGGTTGAAAAACAGTTCACACATACTCTTGGCAAGCCAGGAAGTTCATTGTCCACCATGGTGGCCACGTGGAACTGAAGCAACTTAACATCTTCTGCAATAACGTGAGCTGCTGCACCACTTTGCTCATTTCTCCTCAGCTGATTGTTTATTTTGACGATGTCAGCCAGCTTGTGGGTCAGGTCATCCTAGAAAAAATGGGCACATAGTAAAGACTCTCTTTGCGTGCTTTGCAGTCTTGTCTTAACTGTAGCACTCGTACCTGGTTGCGAGCAGAGCCCTGCATGACCACAGCAGGCCTGACAGCCAGCGGAGGCACAGGAAGCACAGTGACGATCATCCATTCCGGTCGCGCAAACTTGGGATCCATGCCCAAGATGAGGTCTTCTTCATCCGAGATGCGTTTAAAGATCTCGTGCACTCTCTCAGGGCTCAGCAGGATTTTCTTCTCCTGAGAATCTTCATTGACATGCTTCCACTCTGCATAGAGCTCCAGGCCAGAGCGCCTGATACGTGGCTGGTAGCGCCCACAACCTCCATGGCCCTGCACAAATCACCAAGCGAGAACAAATGAGTTGATTACATAAAAACAAAGGCACTTGTTAGTGGTTTAACTGTTAAATATTTCCAACAAAATACCTTCTCCTTTGTGATGTCTTCCTCGGTCTCCTGCTGCTCCATCCCAAACTTGTTGTCCATCTCCTCTCCTCCTTCACAGATATTTTTACCTTTGCACAGCTCATACACATGTGTCAAACGCTTCCTTGGCTGCCCTTTGGATTTGCCAAGGATGTCTTTGATCTTAGGATTGTTCTGCAGATAGGAATACATTTAGTTTTAACAGACAATACATTGACTGGTGCAGAAATAAAAAATGTTTTTCATTATGTACCCTTAAGTTACAAGCAAACTTACCGAATCTACTAATAGCTTGGAACAAAAGAAGCAGACACAGCGTAGAACTTTCATGATCTTGGAAACATAGCCGACGTGGAAAACTGGTTTTGCCAGTTCAATGTGCCCAAAATGTCCCGGGCATTCAGTCATGTTACCTAAAAAATTATGGGTCAAAAAGCAACCAACTGATGCAGTAAATATATCATATTGTTACAATACTGTACCTGCACACGTCTGACATCTCCCACTTCGTTCTATGACACCTTGTCTCGGGTCCATAAGGCCACCAAGTTTCGGACGACCACCTTCCGTGGTTTCTGGGTATTTGATTCCCCCTTCCGTAACTGACATTCGTTTCTATAGGAGACAACATTATGTGTCAGTGTCAATGGTTACATCAATTAATGAACCGTGCTAATTCATCAAAATAAAAGTGTGGATGTTGGAATATCAAAATAATCCATCAAGTTATGGTACACCAAGATAAATCCATACACACCAGAATTCTGCAATCCTTGTTACATTCAGTCAGCTTACATCAAATATGAATGCGTTATTCGTACAACTGTACATACAACTAGAAGTTAAGAAATAATGCATAAGTGATTTTCCAAAAGTATTTTTATTTACATTGTGTGGTAATATTCCCACCAGTACAGTGCGATTGACTCGTGTCACAACAAAACAACATTTGACATATTACGGATCATTTACTAGATAAACACGGACTGTTCTTGTTCACTGTTGGTTGAACGACTTATAATGCTTTCAATTTAAAAAAAATTGGAGAAATCATGACTCATTTGACTCAAAGTGGTGTGCTTTGAGTTTGCAAACTTCCTCGAACATGCTTGTTAGCTCAAGCCCCTCAAGCCTGAACGGCTAGCTAGGCTAGGCTAACAGCTAGCATTTTCATTGTTAACCGATGTGTCTTTTACACATTGTCAAACTAAAATCAGTCGCTAACACAGTCAAGTGTGTACATGAGATTTCTAAAAAGGTATAAATAAAATATTTCCCTTTCCCCAACACAAGACCTACAAGCTCATCGGGGCTGATGATGCCGAACTGTACTCTCTTGATCGTGCGCAAGGGGCATGCGCTGTCGCCGGAGGGCGGTCCGTGCATCCTGTCTATTCAAAAGACGCGTCCTTCCTCGGCACGTCTCTTTGTGAGCAGGAACAGCCTGTAAGTATTCACCACGGTCCCAAAACAGGCCACCAATGGCGGGATCCCCGGGACATCTGATGTTAGTCGCCTTTTAGACTAATTTAACGTGGTTTGATCCAAACAAGTAGACGGTTAACAACCACTTCCCCTTTCCCGATCTACTGCGTGGAGCGCTCTCAGCGCTTCTGAGCATTAGCGAGCCCAACGCGCCATTTTATAGACTGAGTGCCTGCTACGGGGTTACAGAGTCAAGACCGCAGGGTCTACGTCTCTGGTGGGAGGGACATAGCCAGTTGTAGTACGACGCTCATTGGTTGTGCTGCTCTGGTTTTTTAATAAATAATTAGCTCTTTGGTAAGCCAATGAAAAAGTAAGTCTATTTTCCCAGCAAATCATAAATACAGGCGGGTGTTGATTCTTTCAAAACTAATTCCCATTGGTCAAGTGACCACAGACTAAGCTGTTCTTTATGTGGCGTTGCATGGTAATGTGGAATGCTAAATTAACCTCCCCTGATTGGTGGGTTTTATCATTAATATTGAGTAGAGTGGAATAGTTGACCAATGAAGGTTAAGATACTCGCCGTATTATAATAATTGCAACAAACCCCGCCCCTCTTTTCCGATGTTTACCGATGATTGCCGATGTGAATTTCTCCCTCAGAGTAAAAATAAAAAAAACTCTGCTCGCGGGTTCGTCTCGCTCTGGGTGAGCCTGGGCGCTAAGAAAAGAAGATCAGGGTTGGGGCCTGCATACTAGTGAGATTAAACACACAATTTTGTCCAATCCTTTTGTATTTTTACAGAAAATCACCGCCCAGCGGATTGTTTCTTTTACTCTTTTTTTTTTATCAACATCGACGATTTGGTTTTCCGACGACAACACTGTCGTTTTCGGGACTTGTGAAAAGCCTCGGACTTGCCTAGTTGTGAACGCCTGAGGCTGCGTCGGCTAGCCCGGCATGCTGAGTAGGAAAATCCAGGGAAAGCCGTGTTGCTGCCAATCGTTGCCACTTTGTTCACTTTGACCCCCGGTTTGTATGGATGTTAATGTTATTTTTATTTAACTTTGCAATCGCCACACTTTGTAATTACTATTTTGTTTAGTTTTAATTTTAGCATTGATGACTTGACCGTAGGCCGCGGTATGAGACGCGTTGGTCTGTATTTTGGTGGCGTTGAGACAAAATGGAGTTAGCTTTTTAACTGACGATTACTATTCTTTTTTTAATCTTTAAACAATGATCTTTAAACTGTGTTATTTGATCTCGAATTACAGTGTATATTAGTTAGTTTTGGTACAGTGGATGATTTGCCTTCATTGTTAATGTCGCTTTCATGTGTATTAATGTTTTATTCGGCTACTTCGCACATTTGGCTTTATTTGGTCTTGACGTTGATAGTTTAGCCTTTCATTATCTCACTTCTGTCAGACGTTTAGCTTAGCGTCATCTCTTTCAACTTACAGTTGTTCTAGTCTAAACCTACTACATTTGGCTGGATTCGTATTACAATTGTTATTTCTCACACGATTGATTCGTCAAAAGAATTAACTGCATATTTATTGGACAGTTAAGACTACTTGCATTGTTGGCTAACGTCGTCGTCGGGAGCTTTGCAAAGCAACATGGCGGCTTTAGCTGGTGCGCCCTTCGCTTGCTAACAAGGAAATTGTAGCCCGGAATAAATTCGGTTATTCCTTAACTTCAAGGCTTTATTGCCAAACTAATATAACCCGATTTCTTTTAATTGTCGATTTAATACGCTAAACTCACGGTGGTAGTTAAACTATACGCCTTTATGTAGGAGTCTAGACTTGTCGTCATTGTCGAAGACAGAAGCCATTTTGCTACCCATCATATTTGTTGTGTCAAGATAGACCATAGAGACCAGTTTACATTTGTCTGTAACTATTTGACGGCTGCTTGTAAATATATGCTAATGACAAATGATTAACAACATGTTCCCTTAGTTGATCATTGCGTGTACAAGCGAAGACTACATCTTGCCAACATGTATTTTGTCAATGCGGCTGTTCGGTCGACAACAAAGTAAAAAGTGATGTATTGACTTCCACGTGATTCATGTAATATAGGTTGTACGTTCGCATGTGTGGTTGTACTATTTCGTTATAACTTACTGCGGGATAAGGCTGGTTGAAGCAAATGGCAGTACTTGACTGTTAAGTGTTACTGATAAATGTTGCATAACACTCCTAAAGCCGTATTTCCACTGTAATAAGGCTGTGCCACTTTAGTGATTGCATTTTTGCCTCAATAAAAGACACTTGAACCATAACCACTGCCTGTTTTATTCTTCCAGAGCAGAGGTTCCCAAAATGTGTCCTGGGGGAGCTTAATCATCAGCCCACCGAATACAGACAACATTGAGCACCTCAGGCATTAGAACACAACACAGAAAACTGGAAATGGTCCAAGTCTTCAGGCTACCTGTGTATTTTACAGTTTTAGCCAGGATACAAATGCTCATCAGATTTGATAAGTTTTTAAGTATGTTATAAAGACCTCAATTTAGCTGATTGTATTGCTTGTATTGATAGTAATAAAGAAGCAGACATCACCTACACCAGTGGTCCCCAACCTTTTTTGCACTACGGACCGGTTTAATGTAGGCATTATTTTAGGGACCGGCTTTCCACTTGTGCCAGATAAATACAGCAAAATTAAGTGCATGAAAAATACAACTCACTGTAACTCTGGATTAGTGGGAGCCCTGGGCCTGTTTCTTTGCAATGAGATCCCCTGCAGGTTACCATCAACCTGCTGGGGACTGCAGATGGAAATCAGCCTTTGGCTACAGTCTGTCACGTTTATATTTTATATGTTCATTATTGTGCTTTGTATCATGTCACAAAGTTATAACAAATGGCAACTTCCTATGAGGAGTTGTTTTGTACATCTATTAACAAGTTTATTGGGTTGTTTAGTGGGACTGGAGAAAATTCAGTCGGAAAAAATGCAGTCATTTATATATTTAATGTTTCTCTGCGGCCAGGTAGAAAATGCGTCACGGACCGGTGGTTGGGGACCACTGACCTACACGACAAGCGCCTGAGGTGAATTTTTTTAAATAAATTAAATTAAATAAATTTGACATTTTCTTTGCTTTGCAGATATTGACCTCCACCCCCATTTGATTTAGCTTTATACTTTTTAAATTAATCAAAATGTGAAAATGATCACCTTTCTCTTTGTGTCCCTCAGTAGAAAAAGTTTGCCTATAGAGAATAGTGCATGTTGGCTTTCACAACTCAATGTTTATGTTTCTGGGTCGTTGTGATTATTTGCTGCAGCAGAAAATACCGAATAAACATAGACAGTATTTTTAAAACTCCTGTTATAGTTGGAAAAGTGTAATTTTTATTTTAAAGGGAAATCTAACAATGTTATTCAACCTCCGGATAATATTTTGGACAAATAGCGTCCCCGTGTGGGTAAAGTGAGAATTACAGCAACGGAAGTTTTACGCAACACTCAAACCTTGAAGGCGGAAATGGGCGGAGCTAATCCCCACACTCACTTCTGATGGACGGGACTCAACGTCAAGAGCGTGTGTGTCACGGAGTGTAAAGGTCATTGAAGTGTCGTACACAACCTTTTGCGCTTTCTTTCGTCACGTCTGCAACCTCTGACCTTTCTGGTTTGGGCACGGTGAGTGTTCCTTTAGCATCTGAAAACAAATACATCAAACGTCACTGCGCAGAGTTAGTACTGCCGTGATCACGTCACACCCCCGGCCCCCATTTTGTAGTTGTTTCACCTTCATTAGTGATGTCATTACAAATCCAAATAGAGAGATAAATGGGTTTGCATCTTAATACTAGATTATCTTTACTTCATGCTTCCCTAATCCTCAAATTGGTTTACTACAAAGAAAGCCCATTTTTATTCCCCCAAAAAATCACCTGTGTTTTTAAATCATTAGTTTGTCCTCCAAGGATGTGTGTAACTAAGAGGCGCTCTTGTCCCAGGATGCTTGGGGCTGTGCAACGCCAAAAAATAATGCAAACGTGGAGGCTAATTTGTAACATAAATGCAGGATTGTGTTTTTTCTTATAGTTTTTTAATGGCTCTCAGTACATTCTAACAATAACAAAATACTTTGTTTTGCTAAATTGTTAAGTATTACACAGTTAGCACGCTGGCACCAGGCAAGATAGTAGATGATACCAAAAGAGCACAACTAATTTGAATATCTTTGCAAATCAAACAAATATAAATCAGGCATTTACAATAATAAGTGTCTTTGATAGACTATTAAAATTGTACATTAGCCAGAAGATATAACGATGTACAAGATCCATCGTTGTGAAAAAAGAAAAAAAATCAGCTTTTAATTAAATTTGAAAAAAACCCATTTGCAAGTGTGTTAGTAATTTCAAGATGGATTGTTTATCTCAAAACTAAGACGTGGATGTTTTGTTAAGATATCTTAGCACTGTGCTATCCAAAGTCTTGCCTGGGGACCACGCATAAGAGGCCCAGGTTTTTTTTTAATTTAACGCCAAACTCGCCTGTCATCAGGACACTATAAAGAATGATTAAGGTCACTTTGAAAAGAAAACATTCAAAAAGCTACAAGAAAACATGTGTTTGCTATGTTTAAAAAAGCGTTGGGAATTTGACATTAGCAATCTAGCTAAATTGCCAACCAGCTGACAATTAGCATCTTAGTAACTGACAAAATAGGACTATGTAATTACCAAACCTGCCAAGGCAGTTCCATTTCTCAAAAATTAAGAAGCTTTTTACAACATGGACCATTCATACAGTGGCATGTACAGTATATATACATGTATTTGCCTTTAGATTTGAGTAAAATAGCTAATATGCTAACAATTAGCATGCTAGCAACATAGTACTAAGTAACAAAAGTATAATAATAATAATAAAATGTGCCTTTTAATTGACTATAAAACATTACTTTAGCCAGAAATTAGTTTTATTTGGAAAAAAAATCCTATGTCTATAAATTGTTTTTTGGGGGGAGTCATTGAAAAAAAATATTGGCCTATGCTATATATTATTTGCTGTTGTATTTGAACAATTGGGAAACCATTTCCAATAGGCTTAAATTAATTGGCCTCAGTTTTGTATGTTATTTTACTACAATATCACAGGTGTCACACTCAAGAGAGCATCTGGCCTGCCACATAATTTAATTTGGCCTGCCACATCATTTCAGATGGCTTGCGAAAGTTTGGGAATAAGACGACACTTCATCTTTCTTGCTCAATTTATTTCAATTTTGACAGAAGAACATGTAGTGCATTACACTATATATAGTTCTTAACTGGATATTGTTTTATTATTTCATTAAATTAACTACAACCATTATTTGATGTATCAAACTATAAATGTTTTGGTCATTGTAACACATATTGAAATAATTTATACAATAGCTGCTTGTCTCATTGACTTTTGATGTTGAAGCAGGTTTTCCATTAGTTGTAATGTAATAATATCAAATGAAGGGGCAATTGTTTACTGTCATGAGGAGATTACACTCCACATTTATATGCTAATATTATATATATTTTGCAGTTACAAGCAGCCCTCTGAGTGCAGCCGTAAATGTGGCCCACCATGAAAATTAGTTTGACACCCCTGAGTTTTATCTATGCATATCTTGACCTTGATTTAATTGTTTTTAGTGTGCTTTAGGGTTTGGACATCCTTGGTGTAATAAGAAAATATGTGAATGAAAAATAAACTACCGGTGCACAATCACAATGGCTGCTCACTTTCAGTTGGCTACAAACAATGTTCTCTTAAAGGTGCCCCATTGCACACTGCTCGCACATCCTCTGTGCACAGCAAATCAAAATAAAATCCAACGAAAACTGTAAACAAAATAAACACACAACAATGTATTCTGTACGATTTTGCAAAAATAAATGTGATCTCTGAAAGGGGTACAAATTATTTCCAAAGCAGGACCCCTACCTATACATACAATTTTAGTACATAGCCCATAAAAAACAAGATTTTTAAAATGTTCATTGTAAGTGGGCCAAATTACCTACTGTTTATTAGTGGTTCTCAAACTTTTTCCCCAAATAGGCCTACCACCTCAGAAAACACTTGGCTCTCCAAGTACCACTGTAATGACCAACATTAAAATACAGTAGCGTAGTGGGCCTAAGTACTCATTAAAACAAGTCAGAGGTTTTATTTAGCAAGTCTATTTGATATTTTTGGCCTCTGTAACATTACACACAATGATAATGAAAAATAGTAACACTGTTTTAAAAATTGCTTGCATTTACATAATGTCACATCCGGCTAATTAAATATGTGTGGTGGTCAAGCCAACATCTGTTCTCAGTGGGTACTCGACGCCATTTAGCCTTTCTCAAAGAAAAATGCCCTACGCATGCGTTGTTTTCGGCTGTACGAACCGTTCAAATCGCGAAAATGATAAAAGTTTCTTCAGAGTTCCTCAAGAAGTAATCAAGAAAGGCAGAAGAGTGCAAGATTTTATGAAAGACTACGACGACACGAAAAGTAGCACGCACTCCAGTACAAGGGAGCTGAGTCGAAGAACGCGCAAGTGTGCAGTGATCACTTCGTTAAAGGTTTGTTTGTTTGATATATTTTTAAAGTTTATTATTTCCCATTTAAGTATTTTCTTGACAATATTTGTATTTTATTTTGTGTCGGAGTTCTTAAAACACATTTTTGCTACAAGTGTTTCAAAAAGCACCAACTCGGCGAGACTAAATAAACGAAAGCAAATGTGAGCAAAACCTCTAAGAGTTGAGCTTTTACCAAAGGCAGCAAACATAAATGAAGCTTTCAGCACATACACAATGTTGACATCTGTAGTTGTATTTTGAAAGCGCGTGCAAAAACAATAAATCAACAAACATAGCAGAAGGCACAAAGTTAAATCATGAGCAAAAATGGTGCATATTTATTCCTTGACCCAGGCACACACAAAGAAGTTGTAGACCTTCATGCTTTTCCAATTTTTCATCTGTTTTGTTTTGTAGAATGATGTCTGGAGCACATGATAGTTCGAAATGTCTGGGAACTCAATCGATAGATTAACCGTGATATCACTCAAAAATGGATAGATGGATGGATAATCTTCTCTGATAAAGTATAGGGATGTATTCCACTGCACAGTGAGATTTCTTGCTCGTATCTGCTTTTTGCAGGAAGATCTAGGCCCCTTGTGTACTCAGAGAGTTTGTGTGCTGCTTGCTGCACAACAGCCATCTTGGCTTGGTTCATCCCCGCTGTATTTCACTTCCGGGAAGAACTCCTGTGACGGAATACACGCAATGGGAAAATAAAACACTGTACTCTAATCAAGTGTTTATTTGGCGAACCACTAGATGAAGGCTGCGTACCACTAGTGGTACACGTACCACAGTTTAAGAATCCCTGACCTATATTAAAATATAATCTAATAGGCAGGACTGCTGTCATTTGATTACAACAATAAGACATTTAACTTGTTATTGATGTCAGGTTTTGGACAGGTGTGCATGTCTGATGTTGCTCACATGTGGTCCACTCAATGCTCAGGGAGTTTGTGCCTTTGCTCAGACACATGAACATTTTGGGGGAACATTGGCTGCAAACATTGTGAGTGTTTTGCCTCAGGTTACACATCAGGGTGTATTTTTTTTAAATAAAAAGGCTGTGACTCATCTTTAGAGGCATTTTGTCTCTCTCTTTCTCTCTCTCTCTCACTCTGTCTCTCTGTGCCCTGGAACATGGTGGCCTGTTGCTGTCCACCAGAATAAAATGTGCTGTTGTGTGAGTGTTTGTTTTTTGGACTACGTCAGCAGAGCGCCTTTATCATTTGTCTCATCGTTTCCCTTTTTTTTTTACTGCCGACACGCCGCTTCACACCTTCCAAACGTTTGTCCATTTTGTCTTTAACAGGGTGTTCTTTCAGGGTTCACCGTGGTTATGGCTTTAGGGGAAAAAAAATTCTTGAGTCTGTTTGTCTTAGACCTGATGACCCTGTAGTGTCTTCCTGAGGGCAGCAGTTCAAACGGGTCAGAGTGAGAGCTGTCCTTCATAATGTAAATGTAAAGCTAATAAGACTAATAATATTATGGCAAAATTACCGTATTTTTCGGAGTATAAGTCGCACCGGAGTATAAGTCGCATCTGCCGAAAATGCATAATAAAAAATAAAAAATAAAACATATATAAGTCGCACTGGAGCCCGGCCAAACTATGAAAAAAACTGTGACTTATAGTCCGAAAAATACGGTAACTGACATACAGCTTTTTTAAATATAGTTTCTATCCGCCACATTGCGCTTAAAATATTGAGGTTTTATTATTTTGGGGGGAGGTATTTTAAAAAAAATATTATTTTTTTAAATGTCCTAAATTGAGAAATTTCAAGCACAAACATGGCTAAATAAACTAAACATACAGTAGTATTGGCCACTAGAGGAGACCAAATCAATTAGAGCGTGGCCACTGATATACCTCAGCCTCAGGCAGAATTACTATATTGGATTAAAAAGGGTGTTATTTCATGTCTATAGGGCTCTCATAATGTTGAAAATAATACACAGAAGGTTGGAAACCGTTTTTTATGCTCTACCTATGAAAATATCCATCCATTTTCTACCGCTTGTCCCTTTAGATTCATAATTAATGATTCCTACTTTACGAAATTTGATTTGGCGATAAACGAGGGACAACTGTATGTAACTTCTTAGCATACCTGGGCTGGTTTTAGCGCGTGCTTTTTGTAAATTTGGGATACAGTGTGCTGGTCTACCACCATTAATTTATTATAATTTCACATAGGAGTTCAATGTTTGTTTGGGCTGATTATTATTAAAATAGATTTAAAATAATAATGTAATTGTAGAAAAAGGCAGAAATAAATAGAATACAATTGTCCACCTCCCTAAAGATATACTTTATTATGACGCCATCCTATCTAATCTGTTCCACATACTGTATGTCCGTGCTCAAGTCCTCTTTTTTATGTTCTGGTTTCAGGCCCCTGTCTCACTTATTTGTGGCTTTTATTAGCTGTGGGGCATTAAGCCATCGCCTCCGACCATCTGCCCTACGTCTTTTTTTTTTGTTGATTTTCACCCTCGCCCTTTTTTGACGGCTTTTGCCTTGCTTTGTTGTTAGATTACCCGTTTAATTCCTAACGTGCGGACCTCCTCCTTCCTTGTTGCAATGCGTTCTCGGCGGAGTCCCAGGAGGCTCCGACAGAGGCATCTACTTGCTATTTAAAGAGATGTGCGTGCCTGAAAGTACAGGCGGTCTAGAAACAGGAAGTGGCGGCGTGCGGCGTCAGTCAACATGCAGCCGCTTCCTAGCCCAGCAAAAAAAGCTGCATGCTTATCAGAGTTATACGCCCCACCTCTCTGCGGCCTGCCTTGCCCCCCAAAATCTCAGAAGGGTGCACATACGCCGCATGCTTGCCCCCTCACGAAAACCACCACAATGTCCTATCTCTTTGCCTCCCCCCACCCTTCCGCCTTCTCTCGCTGCCAGTGCAGCATGCCTGAGTAGCTGCCTGGAGATGAAGGAGCTAATTAATTTGATTTAGGCAGTGGAAAAAGCAGCCGTCCGTCCCCTGTCCCCTACCTCCCCCTCCCACATTATTTTCCACCTATCCTTCCCAGTCTCCTTTGGCAACGCTTACACAAGTGCTTTAATGCAGACTGATGTGGTCACATAAACATGCTCAGTGTGTTCCTGCGTCTGTCATTTGACACCCCACCTGAGGTTTGTTAGAGGCCCGCGTCATCTGGAGAGAGGCCTCGTTTACAAAAAAGTGTCTAATGAGAGGCTCTCCATGTTGTCTGTGCAGGTCGGGCCAGCATCATGACGCCTCGAGTGACGGCTAAAAAAAAGGTGAGAATTTGCATTTTTAACAATAGAGACTCGAGCTGTCCTGCCTTGTCTTTGGGTATGAATTGATGAAGCCTGCTTGGATGTGAGGCGAAACGTCTTCCTTCCAAGACAGTCTCAACAGTCCTGTTGTCATCCATTAAGTGCGCTGAAAACATTTGGATTATAGGGAATTATTTGACTAGTTGAGTACAACTGAAGGTGCACTGCATTTTGCTGTGTTTCTCAGGGTGAGTGCACTTATTAGCTCAAAAAATGCAGGAGTCTCCAAACTTTTTGACTCGTTGGCCACATTGGCTTAAAATAATTTGGCGGGGGGTAGCTTGAACACATGTGTTGTACTTAACTTTGAGTGTTTATTTCATGCGTTACTAGTGCTCAATATGGCCACCACCGGCAGCACGGACAACATCAAGACGATATGAGAATTCCTCCCAAAGGCGCCCCAGGATTTGTTGAGGAGTCGCCATTTCGAGGGTAAATAAACACGCGGTCTTCCTAAAATTGAACGGCGCCGAAACAATTACATCACCACAACGGTGAAATTATTAAAAACAATAAAACTTGGATAAGTCCTGTATCAAATGACCATTGATTCAGTCTATTACAATGCTTTAGAACTGAATAAATGCATGATGATTTTGGCGTACTCTTTTTGAATCACCCTATATATATGTATATGTATGTATGAATGTATATATATGTATATGTGTATATATGTGTGTGAATGTGTGTGTATATATATATATATATATATATATATATATATATATATATATATATATATATATGTATATGTATACATATATGCATCATTTTTGTTGTCTTCTCCCCCTCTTGACCCCACTATCCCCCCGCCCCCCATCTTAAATCTTTTTCCTTCTCTTTCTATGCCCTCCTTCTCTGGTGTGGCTGTGCCAAACACTAAATATATCCATACATCCATATATCCATATATCCAAAGTCAAATACAAAAAGGGCAACATGAGAAGTATCCCAGACTTCTCCTTTGTAAAGTGAATCTGTACAGCATACATGCGCATTTATATCAACAATATGATTTGTCTGAGCGTTTAGACCTGGTGGGTCAGATCTCTCAGAAGTTTGGGGATCCCTGTACCAATGGTTTGAATGTATTTAAACACATGCAAACTGACACTAACCATGGCTGAACAGTTTTAAGAAAAAATATAAGTGAAAAATTTCTGGCAAAATGCTACAGAAATTCAATTTGCAATTTATAGGTTTTATTCATATAAATTCATAATACTAATAAAAATGATGAGTGAAGGATGTCATGTTACTGTCAATGAACATATTCTTATCTCAAGTTGAAACCCATTAAAACAGTGTAAAATAATCTACTTTCAAAAATATTTGGATTTATGTGTACAATGCCTGTTTGCTTACACCGTCCTTGGCCGCTTGTTGTAGCCTTATTGACGTTCATCTGTTTGGATTTAAGTTTAAGTTTAGGCCTCGTACTGTTGCCATTTTACGCTGTCACCATTAAAACTTTTTGCATGTACTGTACAGTTAAACTTTACTGTAATACAACCCAAGTGATGATTGTTACTAGCACACTTACTACATCGGCTGCAGCGCACAAGCTTGCTTTTTCCTGATACCACTTTTGATTGGAGAACAGGCCAAAGACGTGAGGCTCCACAATTGTGATTCAAAGACAGGGGAGAAAAAAAAATCTCTACCTATTGCGATTAGGTTACAGCAGTAATTAAAACCTTAATGTCGATTAATTGTGCAGCAATGTGTTTTACCACCTATCCCCCGCATACAACACTGTCCTTTCAATCATTCCAAAAATACTCTGCAATTTAGCCTCCAACAAATCACAGGAGTTAGAAATATTCGGGTCACAGAAGGTCACCAGAATGCCATTTGTGCCATTTGTTTACAACTGAATAGAATGCTAGCGTGGGGGATTCTGACTGTTTTGGAATGGTGGTAGTCGATTCACAGCAATCGTTCTGCCACACAATACCTCAATGCTAACGAGGGGAAGTCACACTTCAACGATTGTCGTTGGCTTTGACAGTAGGATTGCTCGTTTGCATTAAAACAGTTGTTTTTCTCACTACGATAGGGTGAAACCATCTTTGCCCGGGCACACCCTCTTGGTTTTGGAGTATAAATATTTGGGGTTTTGGCACCAGCCGCTAGACTAGATCTGACCAATCTAAGTCTATGAGCACGAACTGATGAACCCTACTAGGATGAGTTTATTAAGGATCCCCATTAGTCTACACCGCAGTGGAGACTATTCTTCCTGGGGTCCAGGCAAAAAACATCACATAATCACAAAACAAAAGATTACAATGCAGTACAACATGATCAATAATACAATTTTGTAGTACAAAAATAGCAACAAAAAAAAACAATAACTTGGAGTTTACATAATAATGTTCATACCAAAACTAAAAAAGAGCAATATAAAAAATATATATATATTTTTTGCAAAAATACATAAATCAAAGAACCAATGGCCTACAATATACCCATTATTGTACCAAAGACAAACAATATTCTAACCGACGAATTAGTACCATAATGAATAAAATATGACATAAAGTACATACGAAATCAAGATAATGTCAATATAAAAATGATAACCAGAAACAAGAATGAATTTAAGCAAAAAATAAGTCAAAAGAAGATAAATTAATGTCATGAGTCATGACATTAGAATAATCTCTTTCTGCAATACTTCTCCTCTCAGTCTATTCTGAAAACCCACTCTGCTGGTCATTGATACCAGATATTGTGGAAGTCGATTCCAGTGATTGCCCTATACATAAGTCTTTTTCAAAACAACAGTTTTGGGTTTAAGGTGGGTGAGAGCACCTCTCAGGGCTAGCCTGGTACCATAGTTGTGACTGTCACTAGCAACAGCTGACAATGCAAATAAGCAGGTTTATGGTATGTATAGATGTTTTTAAAAACGTCTTCTAAGACAAACCACACAGTCCAGTTGCGATCGATTTAATGCCCTGAGATTTTCCACCACTGGCAGTAACGACAATATCAAGCAAACAAGAAATCCAGTCATAGAGAAGTTTCTTAAGTGCAAAAATTATGACTAAAGTGGTGAAGTTGTGTCTTAATTTGCACTTTAATTTTATTAACTGTTTAGTTAAGAAACATATATTATTAATAATTACTATTAATTAAGTTATACTTCATTTATTTTAGCACTGTTAAGCTGTAAGTAGGTTTGATATATATTTATTGAATACGGTTAAAATCAAGTACAAGATAACTAGTTCAGTGTTTATATTTGAGTGGGCCTCGGGTACCTCGGTCGTGGTAAAGTTTGGCCCAAGGTCCAAAAGTGTTAAGAATCCACGTCTTATACGAAAAGATTTATTGCAACTTCGGACACACTTTATCAGAGTCTGGCCTCTATTTCTATGGCACAACTATTAATTAATGAGTTGAAGGTGTTTCAGTCAACCAGGGAAAAAAAGAGTGTTCGGGGGAAAGGCAAGACTGCTTACCTTGTCCTCTGTACACACTTAAATTTTTTTGTAATTTTCTTGCGTCTAAATTACCGTAATCCAGTGTGCAATTGCACTCGGAGTGTACCTTCAATGTGCTAAAAATTCAGTTCTGTCTGCTGCATGTTCCACAACATGGCCAACCACCACATGTTGGAGCAGGAGCAAATGGATGTGGAGAAAAATGAGTCTCTCTGTAGTGACGGTCGGTAGTAAACCTAATTTAAATAGGGCGGTCCGCACTCTTTTGCACTCGTTATCAATCAGTTTTAAGTGCAACACGGCCACTAATAGTACGTGCAATTGTTTTTTATGTAAGTGTTTAGCGCTTATTATTTGGGACCTTAGTAGATCGGGTCCTAAGTGTTTGTACAAATATGCACCAATTGACATGTAGCTTTAGCTTTCCACTTTTTCCAGTTGTTGTGGAGGCTGGATTTATGTAAGACCTCCTCAACCAGTGTAATGCAGTGTTGGTGCATGGGCCAAGGATGAACACATCCTGCACATGTTTTCATTTGACTTTAGTTGACACAGCAAGATAGGGATTGTTTTTTATTACAAAAATCCTCTAAAATGGGACCTTCTAATGGCTAAAAAACATAAGACCTGGCAAAAAATTGAATCACCAGTCTTGGAGAATGTTTATTCAGTTATGTAATTTTGTAGAAAAATATGACATAACAGACATGACACTACACTATCGTCATTTCAAATGACAATTTTCTGAAATTGAAATACTAAAATAAATCAAGAAAATAAATTGTGGTAGTCAGTAACAGTTTAATTTTTGGATAAAGCAGAGTAAAAAAAAATAGAATCAAGCAATCGGGAGGAAAAACCTATGGAACTATGAAAAACAAACAAACAAAAACACAACAACACACCACTAATACTTTGTTGCACCACCTCTGGCTTTTTAAACAGTTTGCATTTTCTGAGGCATGCAGGTTCGAGTCTTGTCATGGACCATTTTCTTCAATTTCCACCACACATTTGCTATTGAATTGAGATCCGGACTATTTGCAGGCCATGACATTGACCTTACGTGTTTATTCAAAGAAAGTTTTTACAGTTCTTGGTTTATAGCAAAAAGTATTATCATTAAAAAAAAAATCATCGTCCCCAAACGTCCTTTTGACTGATGGAATAAGAAAAGTGTCTACAATGTCTCAATGTAATGTAAACTTGTGTATTCATTGAAGATGAAATGACAGCCAATTATCACCCCAGTTACATTATTCGACATGCAGCCCCTTATCATCAATTATTGTAGAAATGTGCATGTTTTCTTTAAGCGGTAGTCTAGGTGTTAATGGTAACTTTTGTTTACGTTTTGTTGTATTGAAATCCCATTCCCTTTAGGCGGTTTCTTACAGTTTCCAGTTTCTGGGCATTTGTTATTAATTTGTTTTGCTGTGCCTTTTCTATTTTCAAGACATATTTCTTTAAGTTTTCTATCTTGACACTTAAGGTTTTTTTTGGTCAACCAGTATGCTTGCTTTTTGCAACCTTTCATGTTATTTGTACTTGGTCCAAATTTTAGTCACAGCCGACTGTGAAAAATCAACATCTTTTGCAACATTGCGTGAAGATTTACCTTCTTGAAGAAGTCTGATAATCCTCTTGTTTCATTTGACATCTCCCGTGTTGGAGCCATGATTCATGTCAATCATAAAAAGAGACTATACACTCGGTTGGCCAGTGAATGTCTTTTAGTGTGTACCCAATACTTGCATTGGTCCTTAAAGTAATGCATGCTTGAGTATGAGTTCTTCTCTTGGCTCCAAGGTTGTTTTTGAGTTGACACATTCCTGAGGCCATTTTTGCAGTGAATTGTTCAGGAGCCGCAAGCGAGCTCTGACTCTGTCAGACATCGGAAACAGCATGCGGGCGTTTGCAGTTAAAAATCGTCAACGCCGCAAACTGCACAGATGCAGTCGACTGCCACATCCCTGCATTTTCGTGGCGCGGGACACAAAACAACACACACACGTCCGCCTCTTCTTTTGTAAAGCCGGCGACTCCTCTTTGAGAAACCTCTGACATTCGAGTCCCTTCAAAGTTTGTGGACTTCCCACTTTGAAGTGTGTCCAAGTCAGCTGCAGAGCTGGTTAGTCATCCTTCCTCTGGAGTTCAGCGAGGATGTGTGTTGACACTCCAGTGCACTTTGAAGGTAGGGTCTGACACGTTTTCATCAATGCCGTCTACAGTATTCAGAGGGAGAAAAAAAACATGCTCGCCATTTATAATTGTTGTTTTCGAAAAATTTGATAAGAGGCACAATGACACGGTTGTCAGTTATTATGTGACCGGAAAACCTACTCAGTTGTTCGGCGTTTTTACGAGTGGCAAGCACAAAGTACATTTAATTTGTCAACATGACAACAGTCAGGAGTCACACGGATTAAATAGCAGTATTGACAACCATGCAGCAGAAATCTCAGCTACAGAAAGCTTTATTCATTTGTTAATAATGAGCTAAAGCAGGGGTGTCAAACTCATTTTAGATCAGGGGCCACATGGAGAAAAATCTAGTGTGCCGGACTGGTACTTCAGATTGTTTTCTTTGTTTAAAAATAAAACAAGCACATTCTGAAAATGTAAAAATGATAATGTTGTTGTTGTTGTTTTTTACACTTACATGTTGCGGTTAATAGTATTCTATCTTTATTTGTCGTTATTTATACTTTCTGAATAAATTATATGAAAATGTTCATCAGTCAACTCATCTGTGTTAATTTTAAATTTATCAAGATAAAAAAATAATATCAACATTTAAATTACAGGATGTTATTTATGTAGTTTGCTCATTTTCATGTGTTTTTTTTTTTTTTTTTACATATGTAGCATCATCTACAAAGATACAAAGAATTGCTATTTGGACATCTAGTGGACACATTTAAAACAGCAGTTTATTTCATAAAAAAATGTTGGCAAATTTTTATACTTGGCAAACTCATCCCGTGGGCCGGATAAAACCTGTTCGCGGGCCTGATTCGGACCGCGGGCCGTACGTTTGACACCCATGAGCTAAAGCATGTTAGCTTACTGGAGTAAAAGGTACAAAATATTAGGAACTCCTCTTAGTGGAAGTCAGTGCAGTCAAAGTACTAACACTGGGCAAGGTGTGTTTCCACAGTGCTATTTTTATGTTATCTCTCCAGCCTTGATTCTCTCTCTCTGGCTGTACACCGGCCTTTGTGAGTGTGGCGGGTTTGCCCTCCAAAGTGCCCTTGTCGTTATATGTGACCTCATGTGATTATTAATACACCACTTTTTGTTACGATCCGCTGCCCGGATCATAGTTTGTTTATGTTTGAGTCACGTGTTTTCAGCACCTTGAGTTTCGTTTGTTTCTGTTGCCATGTCGACCGATTACATTCACCTGCCTCTGGTTAGTGTTCGGGACGCGCACCTGTTGCCCGGGCACTAATCAGAGGGCTATTTAGTCTTTCCCCTGGCCTCACTCGGTCTGGCTTCCTAGTTTGTTCCCACACAACTGATGACGACGTTTATTTCATGTTTCATGGGACGGCGTGGCGCAGTGGAAGAATGGCCGTGCACGACCCGAGGGTCCCTGGTTCAATCCCCACCTAGTACCAACCTCATCATGTCCGTTGTGTCCTGAGCAAGACACTTCACCCTTGCTCCTGATGGGTGCTGGTTAGCGCCTTGCATGGCAGCTCCCTCCATCAGTGTGTGAATGTGTGTGTGAATGGGTAAATGTGGAAGTAGTGTCAAAGCGCTTTGAGTACCTTGAAGGTAGAAAAGCGCTATACAAGTACAACCCATTTATCATTATTATTATCATTTATGTTCCTTAGCTGCTAGTTTTCACGCTAGGCTATTTTGGTTTACTACCTCCCACGCTAGCCCTTTTGTTTTGCCTTTTGTGCTACGTGTATGTCTTTTGTTTATTCATCGTATGATTTATATGTTAAATAAATCATATTCCTACCTGCAAGCTGTGTCCGAAGCCGTCTGCATCCCTGGGAGAACACACCCGCATCACGATGCGACCACGTCGTTACACTTTTTATGTACCATAAACGTGCAGAGCAGTCTTGCCCAAAGTTCGGCTCGGGCGCACTTGCAGCCTACAGCTCTTACTTTATTGGCCCACGACGTATTTAAAAAAGATCTCAACACCGCATGTGTTTGGAATGATCCAAACGCAAATAAAAAGCATATTGCAAGATGTTTTTCATATAAGAGATTTACATATATAAATAGGGCTGTAGAATTATTTAAAAAAAAATCAGATTAATCAGGTGATTACTTGCTTGCATAGTTAACATACACTTACGAAAAGACCCAACTATTTGTACACAACTGCAATTTTATTGTCAGAATGTCATCCAGGAACATTTTTGACACATTTGACTTGAAATTATGTCATTTATTTGCACAAAACCTGGCAACAGTTTTATAGAAAAAATGTTCAGGCTTTATTTTGGAGTAAAATTTGCCAACGAGCACACCAGTGTCCTCACTCATTTTTGTACTGACTTATGTATTGATCTGACCGTATAACGGTTAAGATAAAAGAGCTTGTACGGTCAAAAATAAATTGCATGATTAATCTTAGTGTAACATGTTGTCCCCGTGACTGCGTGGTTTCCCTCCGTCTTCCTCCCACCTCCAGTGACATGCACCTGGGAGTAGATTGATTGGCAACACCAAATTGGCCCTAGTGTGTGAATGTGGGTGTGAATGTTGTCTGTCTATCTGTGTTGGCCCTGCGATGAGGTGGCGACTTGTCCAGGGTGTACCCCGCCTTCCGCTCGAATGCAGCTGGGATAGGCTCTAGTGACCCTGAGAGGGACAAGCGGTAGAAAATGGATGGATGGATATTCTAAGTGTGTTCATTATTAATGCAATACTTTTTTGTGATTAACCACATGAGTTTACTCATTAATTTCGACATCCCTAATTGTAAAAGCATATTTACCTAAATAAAAAACAAACACAACAGACACCAAAACACATCCATTTAATTTGTTTGAATAAGCCTCTAAAGCAGTGGTTCTTAACCTGGGTTCGTTCGAACCCTAGGGGTTCGGTGAGTCGGGCTCAGGGGTTCGGTGGAGGTCAAAACACACCCGACTCATCGTGTAAATAAAAACTTCTCCCTATCGGCGTATTACGGATACGGCAACAGCAGAAGTCACACTGATTTGCAGGTGTGTAATTTTTGTTGGTTTTGTTCTTTGAACAAGGTGATGTTCATGCATGGTTCATGTTGTGCACCAGTAAAAAACATGGTAACACTTTAGTATGGGGGACATATTCACCATTAATTAGTTGATTATTAACATGCAAATTAGTAACATATTGGCTCTTAACTAGTCATTATTAAGTACTTGTTAATGCCTTATTCGGCATGGCCTTGTTATAACCCTAACACTGGCCCTAACCCTCTAACCCTAACCCTAACCAAATAACTCTAAATTAAGTCTTTGTTACTTAGAATATGTTCCCCTAGTGTCCAAAAAACTCTAAATTAAGTCTTTGTTACTTATAATATGTTCCCCATACTAAAGTGTTACCAAAAACATAACTTTGTCTTGAATTTGAAAAAAAACATTTTGTTTTTAACTAAAGAAGGGTTCGGTGAATGCGCATATGAAACTGGTGGGGTTCGGTACCTAAAACAAGGTTAAGAACCACTGCTCTAAAGTCATCCAGCAGCTAAAACATTTTAAAATTATTTTGCTGCAGATGATATGTCTAGTATTTTTATTTTGAAAGTCCATAAAGTGCATCTGGAAAGTAGTCACAGCGCTTCTCTTTGTCCATATTTTGTTATGTTACGGACTTATTACGGCCATGGTTGTCCTCAAAATTTTAACGATAATACCCCATAATGACAATGTGAAAAGGTTTTTTTTTTAAAAGAATATTAATGATAAAAAAATCACATGTACATAAGTATTCACAGCCTTTGCTCAATACTTTGTTGATGCACCTTTGGCAGCAATTGCAGCCTCAAGTCTTTTTGAGTACGATGCCACAAGCTTGGCACAACTATCTTTGGGCAGTCTTGCCCATCCTTCTTTTCCCATTCTTCTTTGCAGCACCTCTCAAGCTCCATCATGTTCGATGGGAAGCGGTGGTTTTCATGCAGGATGTATTCCTTAATCAGCTATTTCGATACAGGACAGTTCCCACACAGTACACATTAAGAGACGGGAAGTGTAACTGCCCATGGTCGTGCATAGGGATTGGTACCTTTCACATTTCAACTGCACAATTATGGCCAAAATAATAGTTAGGATGATGTTTTTATCAATATTGAAATCATAATGATTATTAATCATGATTATGAATTATGTTAGGTAAATCAGTGTTAGGGGAGAGGGATTGAACATGACGCCATTATGTAATTTTGTAATTAAATTGTCTAATAAAAAGGCTAGATAAATGCTATCTATATATTTAAAGACAAATATTTGTGTTTTTGTTCATTGTTAGTATCAACCTGTCTGTTTTTTTCTCATTGCAGTACATCATACCTTTAGCTCTATTTTTTCCATCTGAATACTTTTACCCGGCGACATAAAAAAATGTTTCATGGGTGGCTTGCGCGTCATCACTATGACACCCCCGCTTGACCTTGTCATACATTTGATCGCAGTGTATAATAAATGACAAAATACAAAAATATTGTTATTTAGTGTAACGTTTGATCTCATGTGAAAGACTCCTTCAATGCGCAGTTCCCTGGATTAATACGCATGAACAGATGCAGGGGGTGCAAGAATTTCAAAGGGGAGCACGTCTTGCCAGAATACTGGCAATAAATGTTGGCACTCAATGGAAAAGTATCTCCAGACTCAATTTAGCATGCTGGCTAGCTGTTAGTCTTGCTAGTGTAAGAAGACAAGCAGAGCATTCTTACGTCGAAGGGCGTAAGAATGAGTCTAAGATACTGTATTGGTCCCCGGACAGATTCATAAAGAGCTTGGGCAAAAATGTCATGTAGCAATAAACAATGCACTGCAAAACATTCACAAAACGCCATGTCACGTGAACTATTTAAAAAACAAAAATGTCATTCAAAAAAACCTACAAATAATGTAAAATGAAACATGGTGTTTACTTTTCAATATCAATTTAAAACACAAAGCCGTTTAGCCAATGAAGATAAAGTCGAAGAAACCAAGCTTTTTTCTTCTCCAACAACATCATGTGGATCAGTGCAACAGTTCAGCCAACAAAAATAAGAGTGATACCTCTCGCATTGAAAACGCAAGCGACAACTTAGCGACTGAGAAAGTTAGCAATTAAATAAAGGACGTGTGACCATCCCAGTAAACAAACAGCAAGACGTTATAAACAAGTTGTGTCAATGTTCCCTACACATCGTTTTACGGATTGCCTGCTACCTATTTCCTCTGCGAGTCAGAGCAGGTGAGTGAAGGAGCGGGCCAGTGACACAACGCTATGTTGCACTTTTTAAAAATTAAAACAAAATCCAATATTTTTCGCCTCCGCTGTATGCTTTTTGAGTGGGACAAATGAGTCTGTCTCCAATATTGTCCACACTTGTTGGCATCTAATAACAGCAGTGCGGTTGCACGCCGAGACATTACGGAAGTGAAGCGAGTGAAAGGAATTGAAACGAGCAATTGGCCGCACTAACCACGGGACACGTTTGTTAATGTTAATAATACTAATAATGTTAATCTGTGATTGAGTTTTGGGCTCATACACATTGGCCTCTGGCATGGACAGGTGCACGCTTCACAAGTCTGTTCTCGACCGCCGCGGTTTTGAAAGTGCTTGATTTGATATGCACCGCAGCCTGCGTATTTATAAATGTTCATATCCCCGGTGATCAATCTTATTTAATGGTGGCAGCCAAAATCGTGATCGTCATTAAAATGTAATTAATTGTGCAGCCCTAGAGCAGCATGGTGGTACAGGGGTTAGTACATGTGGCTCACAATACAAAGGTCCTGGGTTCGATCCTGGGCTTGGGATCTTTCTATGTAGAGTTTGCATGTTTGCGTGGGTCCCTCCGGGTACTCCGGCTTCCTCCCACCTCCAAAGACATGCACCTGGGTATAGGCTGATTGGCAACACCAAATTGGCTCTAGTGAATGAATGTGAGTGTGAATGTTGTCTGTCTGTGTTGGCTCTGCAATGAGGTGGCGACTTGTCCAGGGTGTACCCCGCGTTCCGCCCGTGTGCAGCTGTAGCTGTGATAGGCGCCTACCAAGTTGTAGAAAATGGATGGATGGATGGATGTGCAGCCCTAATATATCGCCATCTATTGTTTACACTTTTGTTAGACATTAACTGTCTGCCATTTTATTTTGCTGTACATGCTATGCTGTATTATTATTTATAAATTATCACAAACAGGTGAATAAAATGTGTTTTTTTTTCTGGGGAAAAACTGCTTATTTTTGTAGAGAAAATAAGCAAATGGGCGGGTTTTCCCACTAATTTTTTTTTTAAAACAAATCTGTGAGTACGCAGGTGGGGATTTACTGTATCGTTTGAAAACACACTGCTCAGCAGCGCCTTTAGTGGCCACAAAGGTGCTTACATATGTTTTTGTTGTTGTTTTTACAATATACTATATGTCGACATATATGTAACTCCCTTAATAATACTCTACCAAGTTTCTATTTACACTACAAAACTTAAATATCGACAAGCTTCACATTTCCCAAGACAAAGATGGCTTCCTGCTTGTGGCCGTTCAGACGTGTGTGTCTCGCTTGGTAGCACAGTGTGAAAAGCTGTGATCACGTTAGGGCAGAGAGCCATGAATAGGGACTGCTGAACAACGGGGGCACCTCTCAATGCAGAGCTGGTGGCGAGCATGCGCATAGATTCGCCCAGCACACACACCTACCAACCATTGTCTTTACCAGCTAGCGAACTTCCTACAAACTTATTTTTTTCTTTTGCTCTGTCTTTTCGCCTAACTGTAGTTCTTCTGCACGTGAAACCGTGCTGGAGTGAATGAAAAGCGTTCGGGGGCGGGGAGAGAACGAGGAGGGGAAAAAAAATAAGTTTGTCCTCCAACTCCCAAGAGCCGCCAGAGAGGTCACAAGAACAACACCCAATCCCGGAGCGGTTCCCATGGCGACCAGTGTGGTGGCGGACAATGAGGGTGAGGGAGAGAGAGTGATGAAAGAGAGTTAGAGGAAAGGGCAGGCGGCTGGCGTCAGGGTTCAGTTGGTGGATACGAAGGGGGTTTAGGGGGGATGCTTGTAAAGGACAGTAGCAAGTACCGTAACACCAGAACTGTTACGTTTCATTGTAGACTCGAATCCCACGATGCCGACAAGTGTACTATAGTGCAACCGTCATTAATGATACATTTGAATCACACAATATTCCAACACAGCAACCAGAAATGTCAATGGATACATAGATAGTAGCAGAGGTGATGGTGTAAAACAGGACTGAAACAAATACGTAGGACTGTGATTAAGTCATAAGCAAGGAAGAAAAATATAATGTATAATGGAGCAAAGCAAGGACAAGTTGGCCTAGGACGGCGCCACAAGGAGTGGAGAGGTGAAAAAAACATTTAAAAAATACCTGCGAGGTATCAAAAGGCTTCTGCACCAGAAGTTTAAAATTCAAAGGTTTAATATTTTTTTGTGTGGTCACACAATTTTCTAAATTAGATGCATTTCTCTTTTTGAATTGTGATTAATTGTAATAAATTGTACGTAATTACTTGCGTGCATAATTGAAATGAACTCTAAAAAGACCCCAGCATTTTGGCGCATCAGAATGTCATACAGTACATGAACGTTTAAAAAAAATGTTTTAATGTTTGGGACGGCGTGGTTCGGTTGGTAGAGCGGCCGTGCCAGCTGAACCTGAGGATTGCTGGTTCGATCCCCGGCATCCGCCATCCTAGACATGTCCGTTGTGTCCTTGAGCATGACACTTCACCCTTGCTCCTGTGTTTAGGGCCTTGCATGGAAGTTCCTGCCCTCAGCGTGTGAATGGGTGAATGTAGAAATAGTGTCAAAGCACTTTGAGTACCTTGAAGGTAGGAAAGCGCAATACAAGTATAACCCATTTAAATGTTTTACTTGAAGGCACGTCATTAATTTGCCTAAAAAGTATGTTGTAATAATTCTGCAATCATATTGCAAATAAGAAGGTACTGTACTAATGTACACCAATAGATAATGTACCAAACACATCCATAAGCATCACTTATGTCTGCATTTTCTCTTCCTATAACCAACAAACAAGCTTATTGAAATGTTCAGATGACCGAACAGCAGAGAGTTTTGTTTTATTTTTACTAATACACACATTAAAAGTGCAATTTCAATTATGATGATGTGCATTTCTAAGAAAAGAGAATAAAGATCATGTCAAGCAGAAAAATTGCTGTTTATTTCAATGATTTCTCCTAAAATACTCATTTAGGCTATAAAGTGTGTTTTATTTGATTTCTCAATTAATAGAACAAACTAATGATTACTGAAACAACTGATAGCTGCAGCCCTAGTTAACTTTGACAGCCCTCATATTTTTGATAAGAAAAGCTCAAAAATAAGTTTCAATATGTTTAAAACGTAGGTCTTTCTGCTATTATTTCGACATTTTCTCATGATATTGTGCCTTTGGGCTTTATTTCTTTCATTGTTGCTGGTGTTTTTTGGTATAATTTTATTTCTACACTGTGCAGAGGATCAATAGAAAAAATCAGCTGGCTGCATGGCCTTTATTGAAGACTCATGTTGGCAAAGACGGCAATCAGTGGAGAATGGAGATGGCGAAAGGAGAGACACTTTCGTTTCATTTATCTTGACTTCTTAATTGAATTCAACAGTGTTTCTTACCTTTTTATTTAAGTTACCGGAACTTGTATCTTTTTTGGCTCCATTGTGAGTTTTTTTGCAGTAAATAATGTAGAGATTTATGGGGTAACTGTGTCAGTTAGCAAATAACTATAGAGTCAGCTAATGATGACGTCATGGAGAGCGATGGAGCTGGGGGAAAATGACTTCTGGGAGTTAAGCGCAGGCAAACTGGCATGTTTTGCAATAAAGACACGTTACCAACACATGGACTTGCTCAGTGTATTAATAACAGGAAAAGACTGCTGAGTAACCAACATGTGATGGACTGGTGTAAACATACTGAGACCCTTATTTTGTTCAGTGCAGCCATTAAAGTGCAGCACTTTTATTTTGAAGGCCACAAGTGTCAATACAGGGCCAAATTCATGGCTGCTGTCTTTTCTTTATGTGAAACTTTCACAAAATCAGCGATCATCTTTATAAAGTCTCGCTTACACAAGTTTGTTATACGCACCTGTAACGGATGCCAGTTAGTGTAACTGTGTTTAAGTTGTGTCAGCTTTACTTCTCAATGCCTTAACAGCCGCGGGGACATTTGTGCTGACTTTTCTGAGTTGTAAGTGTAGAGCCCTATTTTCCTGTTTGTTCTTAAGTCTTTTTAGGGGATTGAAGTTATGTACATTTCTCTTATTTTTATTCTATATCAATCAATCAATCAAGCAATCTTTATTTATATAGCCCTAAATCACAAGTGTCTCAAAGGGCTGCACAAGCCACAACGACATCCTCGGTACAAAGCCCAAAATATCCAGTCTGCGGACACGCCCACCCCACGTATCTCATAGCTAAAGGGCTTGAGTCATGAATGAAGGCAGGCTCATTACTAATGGAGCGACGTAGCTCGTTCGGTTGAGCAGCAACTTAAGAGTTCCAGGTTTGATTGCCGCTTTCTCCCTCCTAGCCACTGCCGTTGTGTCCTTGGGGAGGACACCTGACCCACCTGCTTTTAGTGCCACCCACACTGGTTTAAATGTAGCCTAAAGATGTAGATAATGAGTTTCCCCATGTAAAGCGCTTTGAGTCTCTAGAGAAAAAGTGCTATTCAAATATAATTTTATTCACTTCGCTAATGAAGCAGATTTTGTATTGATGCCTTTTTGGCTGTGTGAAAATGTCAAGATGTTTATTTGTCATGGCAATTTAAAAAGTACAACAAAATGTTTTTATTGTCAACCCGTCCAAGAAAGACAAATACAATATGAAAGGGATAAACAGGACAGAAGGGCTGATGGGGCGCCACATGGGCGGTACCCCAGTAAAGATAGGAAAGAGAAAAACATGCGGGAGAAGGGAGAATACAAGCCACTCCCAAACTGTGCTCCTGTAGGGGTGGTGGGTAGTAGGGGCGGTGGAGCAGTGAGCAAAATATGATGTTTGGGTTAGGGCGAGTAGATACATTCCATTGCTTGTCTACTTATTCTATTTGTACATTCCTGGTCTTCAAATGTATCATAATTTTGCCTTGCAGAGCGGAAAGCTTCTCTGAGATTTATCCAGTTTGCGATTTAGTTTCGAAATCGCAACAGTTTGAGTGCCGACAGCCCTGTCCATCCCAGCTTCTGGGTACCTTGAACGGCTGCCCTCCTCTTCCGAATTTGTCGATTCACCAGGGCAACACTCAATCTAATCAGCAGATGCCCTGTTATCATCGTTTCAATTCGTTAGAAAAATCTTCCATGTCCGTAACAGAAACAATCGCAAAGGACACACGCCTCTCCACTTTTCCTACGCGTCCATCGTGTATCCACCAGCAAATATTCTCTCAGGACAGACGGGTAACCCAAACCACAGCTTCTCGTCAATAAAATGTTGTTAATTGCGTTGAAAGACAGGTCCATCCATTCCATGTTTAGCTTTGGAAAATATTGCGGAGAGAGGCTCCAAAAAAGTTGAAACAAGACGAGAAAAGATAAAGAAGCAAGGGAGAGAACGATGACGGGGAGGTAAGGGAAGTGTCAACCTTCATTGAGAGCATGCACGAAGAAGAAAATTAGGGAACATGGGTGTTTTACTAATACTTCTGAATGTCATTGAAATCCATGAAAAGAATAACTATTTAATTTTGATAAGTTTGCATCAATCCTGGCAGTACTAGTCATGTGTAAGCGTGTCGCCATAGTGATGTAGTGCACGTATGCACGCTACAACAGCATCTTCTTTGGGCTTGATGTAACTCTGTAGATGAAACTTTATTTACCTATTTTACCCACCCTGATGTTATTTATGACGTTAACAGGTTTGTTTAGTACACGTGTTTGTGAAGCAGTGACACGTAAGGATGAGCTTAGACAGCTTTTTGTGTGTGTGTGTGGGTGTGTGTGTGTGTGTGTGTGTGTGTGTGTGTGTGTGAGGGGGAGTGTGACAGCTGACAGTTGGATAATAGCTTTTACAAAAGTAAATCAAAACAACTGATAGACGCTACATAAAAAAAATATATATATATATATATATATATATATATATATTAAATAGTCACAGATGAAATGTATTCAACGTCTGTTAGTCCCAGGATGTACATATGCGTATTTTATGCGGTGCAGTCACACCCTCCTTCTTTTGCACACACGCATGAGACACAGCGGGTAAACGATGTGCATTTGGATTTTTAATATTTGATTCAGAGTGACATTATGGTCCTTTTATCGTCATCCAGGTGTCTCCAATAGAAGCAATCAGAACAGTTTATTAATAGATGGCTTTCTGGAAGTTTCTTTTATCATTTTAATACGTGTGGTGTACACTGCATCCAAACTTCAAGTCCAATATAATGTTTCACTTTGCCACGGCGCTGGATGTATTTATTTAGCGTAGAAGCCAAACTATTTAAGTCAATGAGAGAATACATGAGAAGGCCAGATCTGACTGGGAACGTCACGCATTTACGGCTTGCTTGAGGCAGAATGCGTCTCTTGGATGAAAGCGCGCAATTGTGCAGCTTTTGTCAAATAAGCAAATGAAAGTATAGGGCCCATAGTGCCTTGTGGTGTACGACTGTGTACTTATGGATTTGTGGTCACCGGTTCTAGCCCTGGACAGACTGGATGACCACACTGTTTGGCCGTATGGTACAAAAAATGATCAGGCAATATTTTTGGTCTAAAACCGGGGTGTGCAAAACCTGAGATATTACTGTACCCATAATTTGTGTTTTCATATCCATAGATCGGCTACAGGTGCACCTCACGGTACAGACCCTAAAAAGGAAAAAAATACAAGGAATAGTGAGTAGTCTCTGCTTCATCTCATATGTCCTCTGGTTACGTCTCAAAAGATACCGAACAAACTATTTGTCCTCAGTGAACCTGTCAAACATTTATTTCAAAGACAACGACACCACATCTCAATCTGCGCTCTGTCCACAGAAGTGTACTAGGGAACCCTGCTTGGCCTGTCGCACCCACTGTAGTCATCATAAAGGTGTTCTTCCACACCAAACTCATCTAAACAGGCCCTCATGGGCCTTGAGACAAAGAAGCCTTCCCGAAACTGTCCCCACAAAGTTGGACGCATACAGTTGTGCGACATCCCTTAAACAATGCAGGGGAGGTAAGGTGTTCTAAGGCGTGTTCGTTGAGCGCCTCCATTTTTTAAAACTTGATTCCTCCGCCATTAGCCTGCTGCCGCTTTGTCCTCTCCCTCTGTCTGTCTGTCTGCCTGCGCCCTCTCCCACTCCATTGCCATCGGTCCGTCCTTGTGAGTTGGCTGGGTTCCTGTTTGTTTTCAGCCATTTTGGGGACTTGCAGAGCTCGTAACAAACTGCTTAAATGGCGTCCTCTTGCTCACTCGCTTGCTCTCCCTCCCTCTCCCTATCACTGGGCTTTGTGTGTATAAAGTAGCATGTGTGTGTTTCTGCTTGTGTACGTGTAGAGGGTGGGTGTGGGTGGGGGGAGATTCACTTGCTGGAAAAGAAAAAATTGTGTGTGAGATATGAGGCAAGTTGGAGTGTGAGAATCGTTCCTCTTGCCCTCTGTCTTCACACACTGCTGCCCAGTTTGTGTGTGTGTGTGTGTGTGTGTGTGAGTGTGTGTGTGTGTGTGTGTGTGCGTGTGTGTGTGTGCTGCTTTTTCCTGCACTCTCTTTCTCTCTCTCTCTCTCTCTCTCCCTCTCTTTCCCCCCCTGTCTCTCTTTCTCTCACTTGCTCAGAGACGTGCATGCAGCGACCGAGGGGGGAGAGATAGAGAGAGAGAGGGAGCATTGGGGAGAGAACACATCGCAGCAGAGATGCAGCAGGAGGTTTTGCGAGGTACGTTCTCTTCTATGATCACCTTCCTGACACACGGCGAGGGCGAATAAGCGGAAGAGTGGCTGACTTGTGTCCCAAACTCTCCTCGCTTGCTTTTCCTGCTTTCTGTGCGTGAAGAGGAGCTGCTGATTTTGCCATGCGTGTGTCGGGGCGTGAGCGCTGGTGGGTGTGTGTGTATTTATGTGGCGCATGTTTGTGGACGCTGATTCAAGTGTGTGTGTGTGTCTGTGTGTGCGCGCGCTGGTTTTCTATTCTACATGCGTGAGCCAGAAGTGAGGCCTTCGTCTCCCTCATCCTCGCCTCTGTCGCACTTCTTTTTTCCTCGACTTGCTCGGAGGCGCCGTTGAAACTTTTAGATTTGTGCGAGTGTGTATGTCGTCCGGCCGGGATTGACAGGTCAAAACGGCCGTTAAAGGTGAAGCTAACAGAACGGGACCCCCTCCACATTGTAACACCTCTGTGCATGGAGTGGTCCTGTGGCTTGTTTGGGTTGTGGACCGCCCCGTGTGTGCATGAATATGTGTGTGTTTGTGTGTTTGTGTCGTCCATTTTAGCAGCCTGTTGTTGTGCTGGAGCAGCAGAGGGCATAAGGATGTCGCCATGCCTCTTGTTGCTGCTTCACGACGCTCAGTTTTTTCCAAAACAGCCCAGTATTTGCTGCCAACGACTCAGCATTCCTGGTTTTATGCATGCCAGGCTAACGCCCCCTTACTGTATAGAAAATGTATTCCACATTGCGCCCGGGTTAGAATTCATAGGTCAGCTGGGAGATGTTGTTTGGACTTTTTAAGTTTTTTGTTTTGGCCGCACAGGAACAGCCTGAACACTCAAGCTGTTGAGACTTGACTTTGGGCGTCCAAGTACCACTTGTCTACTTTTGTTTATACCGATACAGACACTTGTCTTAATTTCCCACAATGCACTCTGTACAATACAGTGATCGCTCATTTATCATGTCTAATCGGTTCCTGGCTTGACCGTAGTAAATACATTTTTGCGTAGTGGGATTTTTATTTAAATATGTAATATTGTCATAGCTAGAGCATAAAAAAACTATTTACGGGCGTCTTAATATCCGTCCATTTTCTACCGCTTGTGCCTTATGGGATCGCGGGGGGTGCTGGAGCCTATCCCAGCTGCACACAGGCGTAAGACGGGGTACACCCTGGACAAGTCGCCACCTCATCACAGGGCCAACACAGATAGACAGACAACATTCACACTCACATTCACACACTCGGGACCATTTAGTGTTGCCAATCAACCTATCCCCAGGTGCATGTCTTTGGAGGTGGGAGGAAGCCGGAGTACCCGGAGGGAACCCACGCAGTCACAGGGAGAACATGCAAACTCAACACAAAGCGTTTTAATATGTTTTGAAAAAATATTTTTAGAGTCTTCTAGACATGAAATAACACCCACATCATCACCCTTCCACTTGTTTTACGCAGTATCGCCTTGAGTGCGTTCTACTTACCGCTAGCCGGAGGATTGTCCAAACGTCACTGCTCTGGATGTCGTTGAGGCTTCCAGCATGGCCACTACATGGAAATACTTCATCACATCCTGTGTAATTCCTCTCAGTTGGCAGGGAGCTTTAATGTCCCAAATCACGGGTTTAAAGTTTTCTGCCCAAAATTTGCCAACCTAAAAAAAAGAAGAAAAAAAATATGATGGTTGCAGAGAAGATAGCGTCAACATTGACCGTGTCGTTCCCCGGAAGTTTCCCTTAACCTGTAAAAGGAAGTGAATACTTCTCTAAATGTCTATTGTAATCATAATAAAAGAAAATAAGACAAATATTGTAGTCTAATACTGTATAAGACAAAAATGAGACTTAATTTAATTTCATTAAACTCCGCAAAATTCTAAACGAAAATGAAGTGACGAGGCATGACTGTACTAAAATTGACTAAATACAGGGGGAGCCCAGCGGCCGTTTGATGTTACCCAAACTGCCATCAAATTAACAAGAAGTCCTAAACTATTATAGGGATGTTGGTGGGGGGGGGGGGGGGGGGGTTGTAGAGTTCAGTGGTAGGTCTTGCAACGACAACTCCTTACACACACGCGCGCACTTCTGTCCTCATCACACAGCAACCTGCTCCTGCCCCAATTCGGGTGCCTCCGGCTGCCCCTCTCGAGGGAAGAAAGCCCAACCGACACCTTTCTTATTCCACATGCTCCTCGCCGCTGGCTCGCCAGCTGGAACACCGAGCCCCCTCCCCCCCCCACCACCACCACCACTACTCCCCCAGCATTCCTCCCCTCGATCACTCGCCCACACAAGCACAAGTACACTAAGCGATATATTGTGGCATATTGCTGCCAGACATCATTAAGTCATTATTCTGCTTGATCACAACTTTTATCTCCTGCCTTCTTCTGTAATATTACGAGATGTTTGTGGCTCACGGGGGACCTCACGTACTCACATCTACTAAGAGAAAATTTGAGAATGCTGTTAGAAGGTGCAATCATCAAAGTGTCTGTTGTGAAAACATTAATGGTTTGCAAATCTTTGGCCGCTAATTTCAGTCCACTGTGCCCTTGATGTGGACAGAAATAGTAGGACATGTACTGCAGGCATGACACCTGAGTGTGTGGTTGTGTCAGTGTTCTGAAGTCAATGTTCACTGATTTTGCATCTGAGAAAGGGCTATCGCTGCATGTGCTAAATCATCCCAAAGGTGTTCTTCCATGCCAAACTCTTACGGGCAGACATTAATGGACCTTACGTCATGCGCTGGAAACAGATATTGTCAGCGTTCAATGTCTTGCCAAAAGGAAGATATTAGATTAAGAGCTTTCTTCCAACCTCTGATTGATTCATTCATTGATTAATGCTTATAGACTCCGAGATGTCAATAATGATCCAGTGTAAGCTGACTTTTTCGTGTGTTTGCGTGACTCAGTATGAGTCAATGCAGAGAAGCCAAACTAGCGGAGCACTGGTTGAGAGGCGCGTGAACATTCTTCTCTACTTCTTTGTTTCCACAATTAAAGGTCCATGTCTCCACCCGTTGTGTCGCCAACTTAACGTGCATTTGAAGCCACTTCTAGCCGCCAGACAGCATGTCACGCAGCCTCTGCCTGTGCACGGCGCTTGGTGCGTCACAGGGAGATGAAAAACAGTGGGGGGGGTGGCAGATGGGCGCTTGTCGCACGCATTTTCCTGTCTATGCCACAGGCATCAGATGAGACGGTGACATTTTTAGCCAGAGCATCCCGGCGTGTCCACCCACTTGTAGCTGTGGCCAAGAGGGATTTCCTGGACGGCGTGTAGCACGATGAAGGCCTGAGCAGGTCAGCTGCAGTTATACATGGCGATTCGGGATGACCCGTTGTCGTGCCAATTAAGAGCGTGCGTCACTTCCTGCCGTCCAGTTTGTTGACGTGTGTTGTGTGCGTGCAGTGTTGTTTGTGTGCCGTGCTCGCCTCCATGTTGTTGTGCGTGTTTGCCAGGCTCCTGTCTGTCTGACAGTGCAATGTGTCGACTGTTCCTGTTTCACATCCACCCCTCCTCCTCTCGCTGTCTCACTCTGTCTCTCTCGCCCTTTTTCTATTACCCTTTCACTCTCTCTCTCTCCTTCCTCTTCCCGCTGCAATAACAGTGCTGACCTAGTTTCTGCTTGTTCAGTGCTGCCTGTGGAATTTTACAGCGGCCTGCCTTTCTGGCTTCCTTGCTGCTTGAAAAACGCAGGCAGCAAAGCATGACTGGGGATTTTTGTCACCTCCTCCTTACGTTGCTTCTCCCCACGCCAAATCAGCAGGGCCGCGCTAATTGTCTTTCTTGAATAAGTATGTTGCCCGTCAAGTTGACGGCCCGGTCGTCTTACGCGTGAGGAAGCGGCAGTGTGAAAACATCAGCTGGACAGCAAGTGGAGAAAAATGCAAATAGCTATTTGGCCTTAAAGCCTTTTCCCCATGTTCTACCACATGCAGCAAAACAAACCTCCGCTGTGCACATGCATGCAATCTCCCTCCCTTCTCTTTCCGCATAAATAAATACATGCTTCAAGCCCCTGCCAGGAGTGTCGAACGAGTGGAAAGAGTTTCTATTAGCAATTAATGTCAACCGCTACAGGAATCTTCATTACATTTGATCATTCTAAAAATCAGGGTGTGTCATAGCTGAGAAGTGGATCTCTGGAATACCTTGGCTTGTGGGGTGCTGAAATTTAACTCCCCTCCTCAATCCCTTTTTTATTCCTGGCCTAGTTGATCATGACTGCTAGGGTAGCAACTTGGTTGTCATGTGTTTACTTTATTTTGACTGGAAAACACCTAATGCAAATACTAATTTTGTCTTTTTTTTTCCTTTCAGATTTGGGCTGGTCATGGTGTCCGGGGAGAAGGTGCTGGACCCCATCCATGCGGGCCTTATTCAATCTCGTCTGAGTGAGCAACACCTGGCTGTTGGGTTTGCGCCCCTCTGCATCGTCACACATTGCCAAGCTGAGGACATCACTGGCCAGCATTTGTCTTCCCCTCCGGTGGCTCTCGTGACTGCAGACCCCCTTCCATCTCCCAGTTTAAAGCAGGCCAACACAGACACTCAGTGTGAGGAAGAGGAGCAGCAGGAGAAAGCTGAGAGGCCGGCGATGAAGGGGAAAAAGCATGGTAGCCGAGGGGATGCAATGATGGAGGACAGGCTGGAAAGCATGGCCGATGGACCTAAAAATGCAAAAATCACGCTAAGCTTCCCACTTAGCGCCGGGCCCCTCCCGGCCTCGCTGACGTCACCCAACTACTGTCGTAACGCCTCGTCATCCTCTTCCCCGCACAGACGGCGGCCTTCCTCTAAAAGCTCAGATGAGGGGTCACTATGGAAACTGGACTCCACCATGGACGTAAAGCACAGACCTTTTAAGCCCCCGAGGCACGATAGCTCTCCGTCCTCCTCACCCCCCTCCTCCCCCATGACAGTACATGCACTTATCAGGAAGGATTTAAAATCCCTGCCTCCTCTCAAGTGCTCCAAACTCTCTCCTGAGAGGCAGCTTCACAAGTCAGCGCCGGGATCGTCGAGCTCCTCTTTAGCGGGCTCTTACGGCGGAGACGGGTGGGACGATCGCCATAAGACAGCCAACGGTACACCCTCGCCCTCGCAAACAGCCCAGATCCTCTTCAGCCTGGGCGCCTCAACCTATCATAGAGGAGGAGGCGGGGACGGCGAAAGGAAAGAGAAAATAACAGGGAGACCAGCTGGGAAGCTGGGAAGCCCTCATGGACCAAGCCTACACCCGCCCACACTGCACCTCCCGCCCCCGCTGCCACCACCCCCTCCTCCACCGTCCGAGGGTCTCACCGCACCCCCCCATTCATCCTCTTACTCCCCAACTGACAGCCTAAAACCCGAGCTAATTTGCGGTGTGTGCCATCGTCTCTTCAGCTCAGCCTCCTCGCTCACTGTCCACATGCGGCTGCATCGTGGAAGCCGCGCCCTCAGCTGCCGTTTCTGCAGCAAGGTCTTCATTCACAGCAAGAGACTGCATTCCCATGAGGCCTCCTGCAGGGTGTCAGGCCTGCCCTCCCGACTCAGCCCATCTCTCGCAGTGCAGCCAAAGGAAGAGCCCCTGGAGGAGGGTGAGGTGAGAGAGGAGGCGGGAGAAACAGACACGAGCAAGGCCAGGCTGGGGAAAAAAGCCACTAGCTTGCTGGCTTGTATCCAGGGCGATGATGCAGCAGACACAGAGCTCCTAGCCGCTGATGAGAGCCATTTTGTCAAGGTGGTGGACGGCAATGTCATCTATTTCTGCTCGGTCTGCGAGCGCTCCTACATGACGCTGTCCAGCCTCAAACGTCATTCCAACGTGCACTCATGGCGCCGCAGGTACCCTTGCCATTACTGCGACAAGGTCTTTGCACTGGCCGAGTACCGCACCAAGCATGAGGTGTGGCATACGGGAGAGCGGCGCTACCAGTGCATTTTCTGCTGGGATGCCTTCGCTACATACTACAATCTGAAAACACACCAGAAAACTATTCATGGCATCAATCCCAGCCTCATCTCCAGTGAAAAGACAGCCAATGGTGGCTACAAACAGAAGGCTAATGCCCTCAAGCTCTACCGCCTCCTCCCCATGCGCTCACAGAAGAGGCCGTACAAGACTTACAGTGACACTTTGCAAAATAGCTTGCTAATGTCACCAACTGAAGACTCTTCCCTCTCCCTGCCCGACCTGGCCTGTGCTTTGGGGCCCACAGACCTACAAAACTACATCAGTGGGGCCCAGAGTGTCAAGCCTGATCCAGATAATTTCCCCAATGACATCCCTGTTTCTGTGGGTGCTGAAAACAAGGACCTCTCCCCGCTGCCGCCCTTCCCCCAAGTAGACACGTCCCAGCTTAAAAAACTTGACGGTGAGGCCCAAGATTTAGAGCAAATTAAAGGCAGCTCCAAAATGTCCAGCAGCAGCAAAACCAAAAGTCACAAAGCAGTAAGAGGCACAGACTCAACAATCATGCCCTCTGTGATCACATATGGCCACACCAAACCCTCTGTCATAGTTCATGGAACAGCCGTGTCATCGTCTGTCATCATGCACAGCAACCAAGTCTTTCCTGGAAGTGAAAAAAATGAGTTCCCAGAACGCAGCGACAGTCCGCCCTCACACAAGGGTTCTGCAAGATCATTAAAGAGACGAAGAGACAGTGCAGACAGCCATAGAAAAAGGTCCAGAGACAACTTGGATCCAGCAGGAAAGAGACAAGATGCGGACACAGACAAGTCTTCTTTTAAGTCCCGAAAGTCCCACAGCAAGAGTGACAACTCAAAGCAGCCCACACCGTCTGTGGGGTCACAGGTCAGAGAGACGGGCCCACTGTGCCAGATCACTGTGCGTATTGGCGAAGAGGCCATAGTGAAACGCAGCATCTCAGAGACTGACCTTAGGAGAGATAAAAGCCGCTCACCCCCCAAAAACAAGAAAAGTGAGACATCTTCACTGCATCACAAACACCATGTGCACCGCAGTGCCAGCCAAGTGGAGGAGAACAACACAGGAGGAGAAACTAAGGCAGAAGCTGCAGAGAACACTGTTAAGCCCCCCGAGGACGTGAGGGAGTACAACTTTCGACAAAAAGTTCGCGAGCAGGACAGCGACCACGACATGGAGGACAACTTGTGGCGGCCTTACTACTCCTACAAGCCGAAGAAAAAAACACAGGCACACCTGCAGAGGTTTAAGAGTTGGCAAAGAAAGCTGAAGTTTAAGCGTGCTCTGCGGCTGAAGAGCAGAGCAGAGAGGCTAAAAAAATGCGGGAATACAGAGACGGAGGAATTACAAGATGAGGGAGAAGGCGTAAAGCTGCCAGAGGCTGACATGGCAGAGAGTGAAAGCATGGAGGGACAAGTGAAGGAGGACCACGGTCTTGAGCTCCCCACTTCTTCACTGCCCTCCCCAAAGACTCCTCTCGCTTCATCTGTGGACTCTACAGGACCTAAAAGGCGGCCGTGGACCAATGGGAACGCAGCAGAGTGCTCTACTTGCGGCTGCTGGTTCTCAAGCTCTAGCAAGCTAGACCAACACGAGCTGAGTCACCTGCTGGAGTTTGTGTGCCTCTTCTGCCGAGCCACTTTTCCCTCCCGAGACAAACTAGAAGACCACCAGAGGAATCAACATCCCAAGCCTCCTGACCTCTCATCCGCCCTCCACAAGGTGACACTGGGCGAACACTCTGAATGGGTCAAACATGTGGCAGACTGTGGTGAGGAAAAGGCAGATCAAGTCAACTTAGGTGTGAGTAGTTCCAGTCCAGCTCGCCTTAGCAGGAGAGCCTTATCACGGCACACATGTCCACAGTGTCACAAGGTGTGCAAGACGTCCTCTGCACTCGCTCGTCACATCCGCCGCCATGAGTTCAACAGTTCTCCAGAGAGAGAAAGGGAAGATGATGTTTTAGACCCCAAAACAATGGCTGTGAGCAGAGATCTAGTCCCTGAAAAAGGCCAAGTGGTCTCAGTTATCAGCTATTCTACAGCAGAAATCCCCAACGGCAGTAACTCTTCCGAATCACTGCAGCATGCAGACCTTCATTCTGAACCAATGCCCCAACATCAGCCAGTAAAATCTAGTAACAAGCCTGCGCTGGCCCAGCTCACGCCCCAAGCACCTGAGAGAAATCCCAGCCCAAAGATTGCAGAAACCATATTTGAGACCCCAGTGAACCTGACACCCGGTACAAGCCAGCTCACCCCAGCTACGCCCCCTACCCTGCAGAGTGTGCTGGTCATGAACAGGCCCGAATGTTTGGACTATCGCACCCCCAGCAAAAAGAATCTAGACCAAACAGTATGCCCTGCGCACACAGTAGTGCCCGCCAGCACCTCCGCTCACTTGCCTATGACACCACAGACCAGAATAACCACTGCTTCTCCCCCTGTTTCCATGACCACTGTGAACAGCTCAGAGGGTGGATTCGTGAAACGGGATGGGGTCATTATGGACAAAGAGAGGCAGACGGGGGGCACAGTATTTGTACATTCAGGTTACAAAGAACCTGTCCTGGTCCAAGATCGCAGAGTCCAGTCCCTGTCTCGCAGTCCGTCTCCCAATGAAGCACAAGACCTCACCATGTCCTCCATACTGGCTCGAGAGAGGGAGCTAGAGAATCAGCGAGAACTAAAAAAGGTGTTAGAGAAACAGAGAGAAAGGGAGAGGGACAAAGACATGGAGAGAGTCCATCACATGAGTAGCCTTGCACAGACCTCTGAGGACCAAACAACGCTGTTAGTCCCAAAAGAGGAGCCCTTGAGTCCTGTGCCGTCCCCCCAACACATCCCCACTCAGACCACTATAAATAGACCCCCGTCACACAGAAACACTACAAATTCCGCAGCAGCTATTGGACTCTTAGCGCCGGCCAACCAGCAGTCCACTTTACTAGGACTGGACCGGTTCACACTTCCCATTGGAGCTGCTGGCGCTGGGGATCGCCCATCTGCCCACGCCCTCCTCCTTCCTCGGGTACCAAAACCACCTGAGCCCGAGCGTCAAGACACTTCCCTAGATGACCAGCAGGTAGATCCCCCGCCATTGTGCTACCCTATTCAGGATTATCCCCTGCCTCTTATCGTGCCAGACAGCTATCATCCGGCCAAGAAGTATGAGGACAACCTGCTCATGTCCTCCTATCCTGTTGGAGCGCTTCCCTACGGCCCTTTGGGAAAAGTAATGATGCCGAATGGTGCCGACTTGGCCAAGGTCCCGTTTTATCCAGACCCATACCAGCTCCTCTACGGGTCCCAGCTTCTGGCCTACCCGTATAGCATGGCGGCTCTTCCCGTGGCTCTCAACATGATGGCACCCGGCACGGACAAGATTGAATCCCTGCCTTTCCTTCCGGCCATCTTTAACTACGCAGCTGGCGCAGGACCCTACATGGGTGCCGGACCTCACCCGTTGGTGGCCAACCCCAGTCTTTACGGTGGCGGTAAAAAACAGCGAGACGGCGGCAGCAACAAACCATAGCAACGCCATGAGGATTCTGGACAGGCCTGTTTGGGTTGGGAGCGGGAGGGGGTGCATGGGCATATTAGAGACCAGAGGTCAACATCCAATCAGAGTAGATGTGGCAGGAAGGGGAGGAGTTAAAAACAACAAGGGGAGGTCAATGTTAGTATCATCACTCCCCTCCCTCCTTCCGTCTTTGTTGTTTTGCCGTAATGTGTCGTAGATCTAGAACTTGATGAGTCATCCTCTCTAACCTGCTCTATACTGTACCTTACATCTGAAAATAAGAACTGCTTACAGGGTGTTTTGTGTGGAAAAAACAAGCTTCTCTGTATTTTCGCCCCCCAACCAGGAGAGATGCCTTTTTTGTGGGAAGGGCGGGTGATTAATTGTTGTCACAGCTGACGTGTGAAGTGACTCCAAACGTGTTATATGTTTGAACATGAGAGAGCAAAGCTTGTACTGCAAATGAAGGAAAGTGTGTGTGTGTGTGTGTGTGTGTGTGTGTGTGTGTGTGTGTGTGTGTGTGTGTGTGCGCGCGCTATGACTAAGGGGAAATGCGTATGAGTGGTTTGGATGATTCCGCATTAGATGCACACAACATTCTTACTTTAGTCGGAATAACTCTTTAGAGTATAGAAGGGATACGTGGTCAATAAGAAGCGTAGATGGCACAACGACAGCGTAACGTCTCGACACACCATGTGACTTGGTGACCAGACGACACTGTAGGATCTGTATAGCATTCACCATAGTTTATACCTTATGTGCACACGATTAGACAAGTAGTGGTCACTTAAAGGGGGCACTTGTAGCTGCTTTGGATATGTAGCTGGTCACTGGGTAAAGAATTGCCGACTGGTAACTTTTGCACTTCCCTTCATCTCTATTCCTTTACGTAAGAGGAATTAAAGAGTAAGCTTTGATCATTTTTTCCCCCTCTTGTGGAAGTGGACATTGGCTCCATCTCCTCAAGCAGGGCGAGGAAAGTGACAACAGCAAGGAAGGTATAAAAAAAAAATCTAATGGATTCAGGGTACTGAGTTATTTCTGGATATAAGGAAGCAAACAGGCAGGAAAGACTTCTGAGTTGACAATGAGCAGCCAAAGTGACGGCCGGACACCCCCAGATGTCCCCCTGGGGTCAATGACGCTATGTTTTGTGTTATATCTTGTATGTTCAACTATGTTGTTGTGGAGGTGGTTTCAAGGGGGCCTGAACCTAAAAATATGAATGTAAATTTTAGTCATGCGGTTAATGAAGTACAGCTGCATTAATGCTAGACTCGGTTTCAGTTCTTTTTTTGTTTGTTTCACTCCAATAATCTATTACAAACAGTATAATGTCTGGTATGCATATATCCATTAGTCCTAGCAGACATGTCAGTTAACTTGGGTTCTGTATCCACAAAAGCATGTGCCACACTTACTTCCTAACTGTTTGTATGCTCAAGCTATTCTGGCATCATGCGCACAGCATTTCCTTTGCGTTCCGTCTCAATCTTCCAAATCTGTGTTTAGATTGCCACTGTAGGCCTGCAGTCGGACACTTCCAAGCAATTAGGAGGCACTTTTTGGTTCCAAGCAGGGGTGCGAAAACACAGCAAGACTGACCGCAGGGGCTCACGAGCGAGCGTTCCCTGGGGTGCGGTTGCAAGCCTTTTGCGTGTCTTTTGGGGTGGACAAGGGTGAGCGATGAAGCGAGTGAGAAAACCAAAAGCACCGTATCCCTTGGCTCATACTAAATGGGCCATCTGTGCTTTTTTCCTTCTTTTTTTAAGTTTGTGTGAAGATTTAAAAAAGAAAGGAAAAACCTTGCTCTCTCCAACGCAATATTTCAATCCATTCCTGTAGATGGACATATATGTGTTTCTGGACCATCACGGTTGTCATACAGACCAAAAGCATGCCAATTGACTCATATTGTAGTGACTGGACTGGAATACAAATTGTCTACTGTACGTTTTAGTTCTAATGAATGTGCCTCTGCTTTGATATTTAAATCATTATCTAAAGTTACTATTAAGATGTGGATTTGCCAGAATTCAGCTGTCAAGGTGCCTTGTCACGGCATAAGAAATTAGATTTGTAAATGAGGGTTTTTCTTCAGATATAATTTGGAGATAGATCTCATGGCTTTGTTCGCTATGAAGTTGTTCATAGATGTATGGGTGTGGCTAAACTGTTTTGGTATTGTGTATTATGTCTAGGAAAATACTGTGCCATAGAGAGCCCACAAAATATCTTTGTGTTATTTTTCAAAAAAGATGTTTTTATGTTGCCTGAGGACTTTGTCTTTAGATTTGATACGAAGGCTTGTCGCCACAGCTCTCCCAAAGTCGGTAGTCTCCTTTTCCAATCCCTTCCCTGTTTCTGTCTTTTTGCTGCAATCAAACAGAATAAAGTATTAACCTGATGACCCAATGACAAAGTCCCATTTTTATGTCTGAAATGTTCACATTTGTCACTGTATTGGATAAAAGGTGACGTGTGCAGCATGGAAGAGGCAGGACATTATAGAGTAAATAATCATGCATTAACAGGTTTCTGCCCAGTGCAACCAAAAAAATTACCAGGATTCACAGCAAAATACTGTAATCAAAATGACCTGTAACATTACAACAAATGACTGGAAATATGACGACATCCTTTTATTTCATAGCAATGAACTCCTATTTCACAGTAAAATACTGTAACCATTGCCCTGTAATATCACAACAAACTGTAAATTCAAACTGATTCCCTACGTTGCACACTCTTGTACAGTAGGTGGCAGTGTGCTGTTAAAGCGAGACAGTAATTCATGATAAAATTACAACTGTGTTTAATTGTAACTTTATTGTAATTAACTGTAAAATCTCAGCTCTGTGATTACAGTAAACTGCTGTAAAGATATTTCCCAGTAAATTACTGCAAATGTTACTGTAAAAGTTAGCCAGTAATTTGCTGTGAATTTGCAATTCTTTTTTACAGTGTACATTTAGGAACCTCATTTAGGTGTTGGCATTCTTGTACACCTGTTGACCACACAGGCCTCATCCATTTAATGCAGAGGGTTGGACATCAATTACATCAGTAATTTGTTAAAATAGTCCCTTACAGGTTTTGTCTCCCTTTTCGCCCTTTGCACGGTGAACTCTAAATGTTGTCCTCATGCGACTCAATCTGATTTGTTTACCCACCCACATCCATGCCGGCATTGGCATGTTTGCCCTCTGGACCAGTGCACAGTACAGGACTACACACTCCTGCAGGACTTTTCTGGCTTTGCTACTTTGTTCACTTAAGCCCTGAGAGACTGCATGCTGTGGCGGGATGATGGCAGGTGGACTGCAACTGCTCGCATTGAGTGTCACGGTGCTGGCTTGGGGAGCCCTGGGGCAGGGGGATGGACGGTGGAAGGTACACTCAACATACATATATTATCATGACTTTCCTTCAAGTTACAGTGTTATTGCTATATTTTCCACATTGCTGTCACCTGTGGTGTCTAGAAACAAGTCTCAGGGGATGCCACCATCTACCTGGGCCAGCAAAGAGAAGCTTGGAGGCCGCTAATGCACGTCGCTGTCAACCTCACCAAAATAAAAGAGTGTGTGAGGCGCACAGTGTAGTTCATCATTGACATTTAAAACCTCTGACTTGATTGTTTGTTTGTGCAGCATTAAGTCATCCTTTCAGCTGAGGACATACGATCCAGAAGGGGCCATCTTTTACGGGGACACCAAAAGCGGAAGGGACTGGTTTGTTTTGTCCCTCAAAGACGGCGTCCCTCTCATGCAGATCAGCCGCAGTGGGGTCCTCGTCAACGTGGCGGGGGGCCCCAAGCTAAACGATGGGCAATGGCACACGGTGAGTCCTGTGATGCTGGTGGTACTTGAAAGGTGAAGAATGTCACGTCTTACTTTTGTGTCTTCACCTCCAAGCTGGAGGTGAGCAACCAAGGACATTTTGTGATCCTGGAGGTGGATGGCGCCATGGGGCTGGTAGCGGGCCTGCAATCTAAACATATAGAGGAGGTCATCTCGGGGGACCTCAGATTAGCACTCGGCGGGCTCCTGATCACCAAGGAGAGTATGTTGGTTCAGGTATGCTTTTACCTCGGCCACCTTGCTGTGAACAAAGAACAAGAATGAAGACATTTGGCCTTTTTGGCATGTGGGTATCCCTAGAGCCGAGTATAGAGAGAGTATGGTCAACTTGGTTTCAAAGTTGGTAGAAAAACGTGGCGCGTCGTAGTCACGTGAGGTGCTTTTGACCAATCAGAGAAAGTATGGCCCAAGGATCTCTTAAATGATTGGTCAAAAGGTCATGTGATTACAAGGCGTCATGTTTGCTACCAACCTTGAAACCGAGTTGACCATACTCTCTCTATACACAGCTCCGGGCATACACTTTAGGTCGCCAAATAATTTATTTAGCACAAACCAAACTTGACTCCTAGCCAACCAGCCCTTTTCTTTTGCAAGTGTCAGTTAAAGGCATTGTTGACATTTTGGCTGCAGTTTGAGCCGCAGATGGACGGCTGTATACGGGGGGGCAGCTGGCTGAACCTGAGCATCCCCTGGGAGACGGATACCGACAAGCTCTGGCCGTGCTATCAAAACATTCGACATGGCAGCTTCTTCCCTGGAAGTGGACTCGCCATTGTCAACACCTCAGGTGGGATGCGGTTATTAATTTGTAGTGCAATATTACATAATTCGGTCTGGGTAACATGCTATATTTCTTAACGTCTTTTGCTTTTTTTATGTCAGTTTTTCAGATAGAGCGCGAACACAGTGTGAAGATTGAATTATGGGGAGATTTCACTAAAATGTATGGCGCCATTCTGAGCATCAGGACTCCCGGCCTGGTGCCTATGTTCACTTTAGTTGCTGATAATACCACAAAGGTATGCACATGAATCAGACAACTCAATTTGGGAATTGTTTTTGAGTACATTCAGGTAAAACCTACTGGATTCACAGGAAATAACGCTCTCCTTCAGTGGTCATAAAATGAGTCTCAAAGAAAACTTCAAAAGACTCCAGTTGACCTTTGGAACAGATTTGCTTGAAGTACAGCATGACGGAGCTGAGTCAAAGGGCACAACGAAGCTCCTCAGTCCACTCAAGCATTCTGGTCTTTTGAGCATATTGAGAGAAAGCCAAATGGCCATCGGAGGCCTTCTCGGTCAGATTACGCTTCATTTAAATATATGTACATCTTTTACGCTGCATGTTGCTGACTTTCCTTCACTTCTCAGGTAAAGATGACGTAGGCTCCTTCCTGAGAGGCTGTCTGGAGAAGATTCAGATCCAAGGGAAGGATGTTGACCTGGATCTAACATTGAAAGACATGTCCATTTCGTCCCACAGCTGCCCAGTATAAACCACAGCATTTGGCACTTGTTGAGCAAATTCTTACAGCCTTGTTTATCTATGTCACAATTACGTTAAATCTAATAAAATGATAAAACTGTCAGACAAGAAAAATGTGAACAATGTACAACAACTGTATAATAAACAATTTGAATCTTGAAATCAATCAAATTGTATTTATATAGTCCTTGATCACAAATGTCTCAAATTCGACAAAAATGCATACCCACATCCAGGCAAGGAAAAACTAAAAAAAAAAAAACAACAACCGGGGAAACAGAAGGAACCTTGGGAAGGAACAAATGAGAGACAGAAGGAAGAAAATATAAGCATAAGAGACCATGACCTTTTTAATTATTAGTAACTATTAGTCATTTGCATTTAAAAATTCACAAAAAAGATATGGTAGTTATTGTGCAAAAATGCTTTCAACAGGAGATTTAACAAAACTATGATTAAGTTTTAGCATGCATTGCAGCTGAGATAGGCTCCAGCACCCCCGCATCCCAAAAGGGACAAGCGGTAAAAATGGATGGTTGGATGTTTTCTTTATACTGAGATCAGAGTTGGCACATGGTATGTGCTCCCTCTAGTGGATTTAGGAAACTCATGTTCAAATGACGTCGTCATACCACCAGATATATGTTTAGCATGTACAGCGAAAAGTGGGTAAAAACATGGATGGACGGATACAACTACTGTATTTGGATATTTTATTATTTACTTCATTTGTGGAAATGGAAGGAACACATTTGCTGTCTTACATACTCTCAAAATACATAGATACAAAGAAAACAAAACAATCACTTACTAAAAAAGATACAAATATATGAGGTCATCTTATCCTTGTCTGTATATCTTTATTTTTTCCAACACATCGAACATTTCGAATGTAAACAATCAACAGTCGGTGGGGTGGTGGGTGCCGTATGCAATTGCTATGACGTCATTGTCGCAAACACTTGCTGTCGTGAAACAAGGCCGCCCCCTAAAGATGGCGGCGGAGCTACATCCGCGGAGCGGAAAGCTGATCGGCCTGTCGAACTCCAACAGAACCGCCCGGCGCAACCAGCCAGTCCAGGAGTTCAACCATGGCTTGGTGCTAAGCAAGGAGCCGCTGAGAGACCGGGATGTATTCACTGTCCGTATTGATAAGAAGGTAAACACACTGCCGCCATTGCTGCTGAGAGCGAGGGGTGAGACGATGGGGGAATGCGAGGACAGCGCTTGGTGGGACGGCTTGAGGGGTCTGTGTCTCTTCTGCAGTCGGGACTTCTCCTACTAAACAGCTCGGCCTGACAACGGCTTTCCTCTGACTAGTTAGTAAGACATAATGCTATGAATGTATTGTATGCTGGCACCCAGATCGTCTGTGTAAATGTATATTTATATATACATGTTGTGATCGATGACTTTAGCAACGAGGAAGTGTTGCTGGTCCTTGTCAGTTAGCCATGCTAGTGAGCTGTTAGCTGCAAGCTAAGTGATTGTTGGTTAGCTTGACTGACAGGTGCAATGTTGTGTCTTTTCTCTTGTTTGTCTTACTTTAGGATCTCAGCTAATGTATGCAGGATTTGTTTGAGCTTCTTTGCTAACGTCCTATCTGCTAGGGGACATTGTCATCGTATAATACAGCAGCTAGCAACATGTATGTGAACCATTCAAATTATGTATCCATCATTACTTTGTGTTTGATTATTAATGTTGAGACACAGAACCCTAGCACTGAACATAAAAAATCCCTCTAAGTCGGTCAGTGATGATCTTTCCCATGTGATGCTCTCAGCTTGAGTCGGACGCTTATAATCAGACTTGCATACAAAATCAATGCACTTCCATCACAATACGCCCAGATTGGCAGTATTGTCCATCCTGTCTGCATCCACTCAGCTACAGAGGAAGTGGATGCACTTTTCATATCGGGGCTAGACTGAAATGCCCACTTGTCCATGTAGCAGCCTAACTGCTTTGAACGCCTCTTTTTTTCAGGAAACAGGATTGGGGAGCAACCAAGAGGTCTAATCCATATGCTGATAGACTCATTGATTTAATAGGTGCCTCGGTACTGATGCATACGACAACACAGCAACCTCAACCTCAAGCTCAAAGTGATGCTCAAGGTCACTTGTGTTTGCCTACAGTCTCTCGTTGGACACTTGAGAGCAGCCTGGCATCACACGAGTAGGTGAAACGTTAGAAAAGAAGACAAAAAACAGAATTGAATCATTATTATGACACATTGTTATGCACACACGCTATAATTTTCTATTGCTGGGAAGTGGATGATGATATGTGGGGCTGCTTGTCATGTGATCTGAAGAATATAATGTGACAGGATGTCTGTCATTTATCTATAGATGATTTATCCTGGTGGTTGGTGAACATTTCTTAAGGTTCAAATCATCATTTGCAGTATTAGCCATAGGTTGTGAACTGATTTAAATGGATGGATTCACTTCTGCTTGCAATGTGTGTGATGTGTCACTGAGTAGTGAGTAAGCCACCTCTGTAACATTGCTTTGTCTCAACGCTTTATTCTCTATGGGCTGCGTTCTCAATGACAGAATGACTAAAAATAACCTGACAGATCATAAAACAAATCACTTTTATATCCACCCTCGATTTTTTGCTCTGCATTTGAGCTATTTAGTGCAAATTCCCAGCTTGCAGGCTCTAACACAATCCGCCCAGATATGTTTCTCCTGTGGCGTGCTGCTTGTCGGTGTCTCTCAGCTTTGCCTTTTTTTAACATACCCCAGGTGAATTTGTGGAGCGGTTCTATTGAGATTGGCGTGACAACACTGGATCCCGCCCTGCTGGACTTCCCCAGCAGTGCCACGGGCCTGAAGGGTGGCTCGTGGATAGTCTCAGGGTGCTCCGTGCTCCGGGATGGCCGCTCAGTGCTGGAGGAGTACGGCCGCGACCTGGATCAGCTGTCAGAAGGCGACTGCGTGGGCATCCAGCGCAGCTCCCTTGGAGAGCTCCATCTGTGGGTCAACGGCCAGGACTGTGGTGCGGCCGCCAGCGGCTTGCCTTCCAAACTGTGGGCCGTGGTGGACCTATACGGTAAGTGCACGCAAGTGACTGTGGTGAGCTGTGAGCCGCCGTCGCCCTCCACCGAGAGGGAGACATTAGTTCGGGATGAAGCGGTTAAGGAAGAAGAGGAGGAGGAGGTGCGAGAGGATGCAGGCATCACGGCACTGATGAGTATGGCAGCGATGAATGGAGTTGTGACAGGAGATGAAGGTAAAGAATGCCTTTATTAAACTATTTGGAATGCCAATATAAGTTTTGAAGAATAGTTTTTTTTCACTCTGCTGGTTATTAGTGCCTGAGCTTAGTTGCAGCAGACCGGACAAGTTCCCCAACAACCTCGACCCAGAAGCGGGTGAGCAAACCCTCCAAATTAGCCATGAATATTTGGTCACATGCCCAATTTTCATTGTTGCTTTTCTCAGTTCTGACAGAGCACCAGCTCTTTGACGTCTTCAACAATGCAATAGTATCTTTTTACCGTGCCGAGGATGAGGGCGGAGGGGAAGATGGCGGTGGAGACACGGGAGGAGGAGGAGGGGCGACAGGAAGTGATTCCTCCTCTAGAAACGACACAAGGAACAGCGGCGGAGGAGGTTCAGTGAGCCATGACAGCCGGACAGGGACACTAGCAGGGGGAGGTGGGGCTGGAGGAGATGATGCCGGTAACATTAACAGCAGCCCCGCTGGTACCGGAGGAGCAGGATCTGTGGCGGGTGGCTTGACCACCAATGATGCCCTCCTCTTTCACGAGAAGTGCGGCACGCTGATCAAACTGAGCAATAACAACAAGACGGCAGAGAGGAGGAGACCGCTGGACGAGTTCAACAACGGTGTGGTTATGACTAACCGGCCGCTACGACACAATGAGATGTTTGAGGTGAAAACACACTTTGTTGTACAGGCGAGTAATGCTGTCAGTTGAACATATGATACTGTGTATTTTCAGATTCGCATTGACAAACTGGTGGACAAGTGGTCGGGTTCGATCGAGATCGGTGTGACCACGCACATCCCGAACAATCTGGACTACCCTGCCACCATGACGAATCTGCGTTCAGGTAAAGCATACAAAAACACAATAATCCAAAATATTCCAAACAAGCTAAGGTTAATTGCTAATGTTTAATATCAGGTACAATCATGATGAGTGGCTGTGGAATACTGACCAATGGGAAAGGTACCAGGCGGGAATACTGCGAGTTTAGCTTGGATGAGCTCCAGGTTTGTGAGCAAGCACATGCACACACACTTCAGCCTATTCATTTGAGGGCAACTTTCTATGTACACATTTTGTGTTCCATTGTGCCAAAAGTCGAGGCACAGTGTTTTACGTTATCCTGTGTGTGCATCCCTATCAGGAAGGAGATCACATTGGGTTAATGCGCAAAGCCAGCGGTGCGCTTCATTTCTACATCAACGGCATCGACCAAGGTGACACAGACATTCACACCACAGTACACAAAAGAGGTTATCCTGCTGTAACGACTTCATACCCCTGAAGGTGTTGCAGCAGCCCAGACCCCCGGCGTGGTTTACGGCGTGGTGGACCTCTACGGAATGGCCGTCAAAGTCACCATCGTACACAATCATAACCACAGCGACCGCCTCCGACGCAACAACGCCATCATGAGGGCGCTCTCACCTGACGTTGGTCGGCCCAGGCCTTCCCTCTCCCTTACCCCCGACACGGACACACCTGAGCGACTGCTCTTCCACTCCAATTGTGGCCAAAAAGCCGCCATCATCAGCGACGGCAGGACGGCGCTTCGGCCACAGTAAGGCATCTGCTGGAGTCCACACTTCTTCCATACTTGGATAATCTGAATGTGATACTCATTCTTGCTCCTCAGTGCCACCGATGACTTCAATCATGGTGTGGTCCTCAGCAGCAGGCCGCTGCGCTCCAACGAGGTATTCCAGGTTCGTATTGACAAAATGGTGGACAAATGGGCTGGCTCCATCGAAATCGGCGTGACGACACATAACCCCGCCTACCTGCAGCTGCCATCCACCATGACAAATCTGCGCTCAGGTAAACAAAATTATTTTTTTCACATGTTCTTTGATTTTAAAGAGGTGACACTGTTTTGTTATTAATAATAACACAAGTGCCCTTGCCTTGTTCTGCTTAAAAGAAACATCCAATATTTCTTCTGACGTTCTTCATGAAAAGGTCTCAAAAGGACAGTTGACCAAGGACCTTTTTTATGTAAATTAATAACATTTAAAATAATCTAGTAAAAAAACATGGCACCCTTGCTTACTCCACAATACATTCATGCACATACTAAAGACAGTTCAGAAGAAAAGTTATTTAATGCGATTGCTCCTCCTGCAACCTGATGCATGATAGTCAGCGAGCCTCTCTCACGGTGCTGCACTGTTGCGTGAAAGCCAACACTATGACGGGAGAATAAGGAGAAAGTATCGGCCGTTAGTCTAACAACGGTGCAGAATGAGTCCTTGTGTAAAAATGGCAGTTAGTCTGATGTAGTTTAATATGTAAGATTTGGAGAACTTTGATATTATGTCATCCGTGTGAACTGAAATTTGAAAGTTTTGTGCAACCAACAATGTATGTACTGTTCATTCAGGTACATGGATGATGACAGGGAATGGCGTAATGCACAATGGAACAACGATACTGGATGAATACGGACACAACCTAGACCGTCTGAAAGTGTGTAACATGTCATTCAAGATACATTTTCCCCAAATTAGCACTTTGTCAAGGCTTTGTCATTGTCTCACACAGGCGGGCGACACAGTCGGTGTGGTACGCAAAGAAGATGGCAGCCTCCACTTCTTTGTAAACGGCGTGGCTCAGGGCCCAGCGGCCTGGAACGTGCCCTCCAGCGTCTACGCCGTGGTTGACCTTTATGGCCAGGCTGCTCAGGCCACAATCATGGACGACATGGGTGAGAGCCCGCAACGGGGGCCAGAATATTGACCTAGGGAAGAGAAGGTGTGTTAAACATTTCTTCTTTTCAGTGGACCTCCCTCCTCTACCAGAAGACGCCTCAGAAGGTCCTACAGCTATGTCCCCCGGGAGCCCGTGCTCAGTGGCGGGTGGCAACACCACAGACCTGCGTTTCCACCACCTACACGGTACCAACGCCATCATCACTAACGGGGGGCGCACCGCTCTCCGCCAGAACTGCCGCAGCGAGTTCAACGATGCTATTATCATTTCTAACAGGTAAGGTGCACGTGGCTGTGCCTGACTGGCTTTTAATGTCGTATTGAGACAGGAGGTTTGCATTGTCGTAGGTGGCTTCGAGATGGAGAGCTCTTTGAAATCATTATTCAGAAGATGGTGGACCGCTGGTCGGGTTCAATAGAAGCAGGTGAGGAGTTTAAGCACACAGGACCTCTGTGATGATGTCACCACTTATGATTTGTTGCTGTGTGTAGGTGTTACGGCCATTAGGCCAGAGGAGCTTGAGTTTCCCAACACGATGACTGACATTGACTATGACACATGGATGCTCAGGTAAGCAAGCGATGGGAATTGATGTTATCATACCATGTGCTTTAACTTAGTTTTTTCTCATTTTTGTTTCAGCGGAACATCCATCATGCAGGATGGCAACACCATGCGCAACAACTACGGCTGCGACCTTGACTCTCTGACCTCAGGCTCACGAATTGGCATGATGCGCTCCGCCACTGGTGACCTCCATTATTACATCAACGGCGTGGACCAAGGCGTCGCCTGCTCTGGTCTGCCTTCAGGTAGAAGAAGGGGGAATTCACTCTTGACACTTAGTTATTTTCTTACAATAGAGGGTTTCCTGAATGTGATTCATGGGTCACTTTTGGCCCACAGCTCGTTTTTGTGGGCCCTGCGTTGTATCTTGTAAAAATAGTCATTATTATTTATTAATAAGTAACACTAATCTGTCAGTGTGCTCAAAAAAATGGATTCACATCCAAATCGCAGTTTTATTTATTCTGATTCTAAATCGATTCATAATTTTTAAGATTCGATTAAAAAAAAAATATATAGGTTGATTGGCAACACTAAATTGGCCCTAGTGTGTGAATGTGAGTGTGAATGTTGTCTATCTATCTGTGTTGGCCCTGCGACGAGGTAGCAACTTGTCCAGGGTGTACACCGCCTTCCGCCCGAATGCAGCTGACAGCGACCCCGAAAGGGACAAGCGGTAGAAAATAGATGGATGGATATATAAATATATATATATATTTAAAAAAATTAACAGTTTTTTAAATATATTATATTATATATATATATATATATATATATAAAAACTGTTAATTTTTTTTGCAAATTAGTTTTTGTTTAACAATCAATTTTTGCATTAAATACAATAAACAACTATTAGTGTTATTATTATTATTATAGTGGTATTATACTGTGGCGTTTATACATTTTTCTTGTTTTAGTATTGTATTTGTATGTCTTCTCAACTGCTTTGCAAGTTTAAAAAGTATTGTAAAGCTGGGATTGGGTTGGAATTATGTTGGTTTATTTTTTTTCAATAGATTGATTAACATTCTGTGATTTTGTGGTTGCAGTGCAGAAACAAAAAGTCCACAAAAAAAACACCTTAAAATTAGAGCGAAACAATAAGGAACACAAGGACATAAAACCAGCTGCTACTTCAGCGGCGCCATTTTTACATGCACCTAGCTACAAAAGTAAAACACAATGAAAAACCAAAAATTTGCAATGGATAATACATATTGCACACATACGGTTGCACCATGCATAGACAAGCAATAAAACAAAACAAAAACGCTACATGTTCATTCCGTCAGGGCTCCGTGAAGGTCGTCCATCATGGCGTTCAACACTAGCTACGCAGCCCCGTCTCTTCCTGTATATCTCCGGTCTTTTCACGTGGACTGCGGTGTGGCAGAGAGCCAGTAGCTGGTCTCTGATGCAAACATGGCCATGGCCAGAAGGCTCCCCAAAGGCAGCTTTAAAAGTACACAAAAAAGCACCAAAAAGCGGTGCGGAAGTCACGAAAATGCCACCTCTTGTTGCACAGTCCCAAAGGGGCCAGAACTTAAAGTAGAAAAAATCCACATGAAAACAAGAGGGAAACATCAAGAACACAAAGGAGAACACACAAAAGCACAGAGCTCCTGCAACCAGCAGCCAGTAGAGCAGTGCCACCTTGAAAAAAAATCCAGGTATTTTAAAGATACTAAGAATTGCAGTTTATTTGCTGTGATGGAGGTGATTATAATTAACTTGTTAACTTATTATTAACAAGATACACAATTAGCTGCTAGCTAGACAACAGGGTGACCCAAAATAAAACACAACATTAGCCTGTGGGCATCGGCATTTTTGGCAATGACAATCACATACTTTTTCATTAAAATCAGCCAATACTGATCGCTGGGTGATGGACTGGCACATCGCTACAAATTATATACTACGAGAATTGTGTTAAATTGAGAATCAATTCTGAATCGAATCGTCAACCGAAGAATCTAAATCGAATCGTAAGGTGCACAAAGATTCCTACCTCTACTAATTTGCTTTGTCACATACAGGTAAAAGCCAGTAAATTAGAATATTTTGAAAAACTTGATTTATTTCAGTAATTGCATTCAAAAGGTGTAACTTGTACATTATATTTATTCATTGCACACAGACTGATGCATTCAAATGTTTATTTCATTTAATTTTGATGATTTGAAGTGGCAACAAATGAAAATCCAAAATTCTGTGTGTCACAAAATTAGAATATTACTTAAGGCTAATACAAAAAAGGGATTTTTAGAAATGTTGGCCAACTGAAAAGTATGAAAATGAAAAATATGAGCATGTACAATACTCAATACTTGGTTGGAGCTCCTTTTGCCTCAATTACTGCGTTAATGCGGCGTGGTATGGAGTCGATGAGTTTCTGGCACTGCTCAGGTGTTATGAGAGCCCAGGTTGCTCTGATAGTGGCCTTCAACTCTTCTGCGTTTTTGGGTCTGGCATTCTGCATCTTCCTTTTCACAATACCCCACAGATTTTCTATGAGGCTAAGGTCAGGGGAGTTGGCGGGCCAATTTAGAACAGAAATACCATGGTCCGTAAACCAGGCACGGGTAGATTTTGCGCTGTGTGCAGGCGCCAAGTCCTGTTGGAACTTGAAATCTCCATCTCCATAGAGCAGGTCAGCAGCAGGAAGCATGAAGTGCTCTAAAACTTGCTGGTAGACGGCTGCGTTGACCCTGGATCTCAGGAAACAGAGTGGACCGACACCAGCAGATGACATGGCACCCCAAACCATCACCCAACCATGCAAATTTTGCATTTCCTTTGGAAAAAATCCAAGATGGCGGCGCGCACAGACGCAGCGGCTTACGGCTCTCCATTTCAGTGCTCTTTCTTCCTTCTTTTCTTCATGTTTTTTTTCCTTTTGTGCACCACCTGTACTGCAAACACCCGGTACACCCGCCAGTCACTCTTGGATATCGGTAACTCGCACCAGATATCTGTTTCGAGCGACTTTCACCACGAGCACAACATCCCAGATGACATAGCGAGAGCACAGGGCTCTCCGTGGTTTGTTGTCGGGTCTGGGAGACGGCGCAGACGGAGGAGGGAGAGGAAGCAGAAGCGTGGCCGCAGGTCCGGCGTCTTGCTCAGGCTTAGGAAACAACCCCACAAGCCACCTCTACCGAGCCTGTTCCTCTCTAATGCCAGATCCCTTGTACAGAAGATGGACGACCTGGAGTTACAACTTGCTGGAAACCGCTATGTTCGGGACTGTTGTGCTATGATTATCACCGAAACCTGGCTTCACCCGGAAATACCCGATGCTAGCATGCAGCTAGCCGGACGCACTCTGCTCCGCCGGGACAGAACTAAGGACTCCGGTAAGAGCAGAGGAGGGGGGCTCTGTATCTACGTGCATGAGAACTGGTGCAACAACGGGACAATCACTGAACAGCACTGTTGCCCGGACGTGTAGTACATGTCTGTTAGATGTCGGCCTTTTTTTCTCCCGAGAGAGCTGTCTGTTGTTATCATCACGGCTGTGTATATTCCACCGGACGCCAAAGTAAACACAGCGCTCTCTCTTCTGCTGAACACCGTCAACGAACAGCAGCGGGCCCACCCCGACGGTGTTCATATCATAGCAGGGGATTTTAATAAGGCCAATCTGAAGACTGTACTCCCTAAGTTCTACCAGCACGTGAAGTGTTCTACAAGGGGCAAGAACACCCTGGACCACGTGTATACCAACATAAAGCACGCGTACAGAGCTACACCCCTCCCCCAGCTTGGACAGTCAGACCATCTTTCCCTCCTGCTCTCTCCTACCTACACCCCCATCAGACGCCAGGCCAGGCCTATCACAAAGACTGTTATGACCTGGCCTGACGATGCACTCCCCAAACTTCAGGACTGCTTCCAACACACAGACTGGGACCTCTTCCAACAACAGGAGCTGGAGACAGCCACAGGAACGGTGCTGGACTACATAAAGTTCTGCATCGGGAATGTGACTGTGGAAAAAACCATCCGGGTTTACCCCAACAAGAAACCCTGGATGACCAGCCAGGTCCGCACACTCCTCAGGGCCCGCGACGCAGCCTTCAGGTCAGGGGACAGGGCACTGTACAGTGTTGCTAGAGCCGACCTGAAGAGAGGGATTAAAAAAGCAAAGGCGGACCACAGGAGGTGCATAGAGTCCCATCTGTCCAGCAAAAACTCACGGGAGGTGTGGCGGGGCATTCATGACATCACGAACTTCAGAGGCTGCAATATGACAACTGCGGATCAGAGTGCCACACTGGCAGAGGAGCTTAACTGTTTCTTTGCCCGTTTCGAAACCCCCCAGCGACACTCATCTGCTCCAGCCCTGCCCCCGCCCCCACCGGGCTCCGGCGCCACTCCACTCACTGTACAGGAGCACAGTGTCAGACGAGTGCTCCTGGCTGTGAACCCCAGGAAGGCTACCGGACCAGACGGAGTACCTGGAAAGGTGCTCAGGACGTGCGCCCACCAGCTCGCTCCCCCCCTCACCAGGATCTTCAACCTCTCCCTGGCTCAGGCAGTCATCCCATCCTGCCTGAAGTCATCTACAATAATCCCGGTGCCGAAGAAGTCTCCCATCACCAGCCTGAATAATTACTGACCAGTGGCCCTCACTCCGGTAATCATGAAGTGCTTCGAGCGACTTGTTCTCCAGCACATCAAGGACCATATCCCTCCAGACTTCGACCCCCACCAGTTCGCATACCGGGCGAACAGGTCCACAGAGGACGCCATCGCTGTTGCTCTCCACTCTGCTCTGAACCACCTGGAGCAGCAGCAGAGCTACGTCCGGATGCTCTCTGTGGACTATAGCTCTGCCTTCAATACAATAATCCCGGACAGACTCTGCAATAAACTGGACACTCTTGGCCTCCCCCCTCTCACAAACGCCTGGATAAGGGACTTCCTAACGGACCGACCCCAGAATGTGAGACTTGGCCCGCACCTCTCATCCTCCCGCACGCTGAGCATCGGCTCCCCACAGGGCTGTGTGCTGAGCCCCCTCCTCTACTGCCTTTACACCCATGACTGCAGTCCGGCCCACAGTGACAACCTTACCGTCAAGTTCGCCGACGATACCACAGTGGTCGGGCTCATCTCCAGGGGTGACGAGGCTGCCTACAGAGAGGAGGTCCTGAAGCTGACGGCCTGGTCTTCGGAGAACAACCTCGCTCTCAACACCAGCAAGACCAGAGAGATCATCGTCGACTTCAGGAGGAGCAGCACCGACCCTGCCCCCCTCTACATCAACGGCGAGCGTGTAGAGAGGGTCCACACCTTCAGGTACCTTGGAGTCCACATCTCTAATGACTTCTCCTGGACAGTCAACACCACATCAATCATCAAGAAGGCTCAGCAGCGGCTACACTTCCTTAGAGTCCTCGGGAAGTACAACCTGAAGCCTGACCTGCTGCTGACCTTCTACCGCTCGTCCATCGAGAGCCTGCTGACCTACTGTATTACGGTATGGTACGGCAGCTGCACTGCAGCAGACAGGGAGAGGCTGCAAAGAGTGGTCAAGACGGCTCAGAAGATCATCGGCCGCCCTCTCCCCTCTCTGACGGACTACACCTCCCGCTGCCTCAACAGAGCCAGTGCCATCATCAAGGACAGCACCCACCCTGTCTCTGACCTGTTCCACCTGCTGCCCTCTGGGAAGCGCTACAGGTGCATTAAAACCAAAACAAACAGGCTAAAGAACAGCTTCTTCCCCAGGGCCATAACCATCCTGAACGGACTGCCCCATTGTCCCTCATAACTGCCTTCTCTTCGGTGCAATAACCCATTCCACCAACCACCCTGTTTTTTTTTGTTTTTTTTTCATGTATATATTCATTTCACACCATATTCATTGCACTTCTACATTTTTTATATTTTTATATATTTGCACATTGTTTTTCTAGCATGCACACATCGCACTGTATGGAATGGCCTCAATCTCGTTACCTTGCGTAATGACAATAAAGCTGATTCTGATTCTGATTCTGAAATCGAGGTCCCAGAGTCTGGAGGAAGACAGGAGAGGCACAGGATCCACGTTGCCTGAAGTCTAGTGTAAAGTTTCCACCATCAGTGATGGTTTGGGGTGCCATGTCATCTGCTGGTGTCGGTCCACTCTGTTTCCTGAGATCCAGGGTCAACGCAGCCGTCTACCAGCAAGTTTTAGAGCACTTCATGCTTCCTGCTGCTGACCTGCTCTATCGAGATGGAGATTTCAAGTTCCAACAGGACTTGGCGCCTGCACACAGCGCAAAATCTACCCGTGCCTGGTTTACGGACCATGGTATTTCTGTTCTAAATTGGCCCGCCAACTCCCCTGACCTTAGCCCCATAGAAAATCTGTGGGGTATTGTGAAAAGGAAGATGCAGAATGCCAGACCCAAAAACGCAGAAGAGTTGAAGGCCACTATCAGAGCAACCTGGGCTCTCATAACACCTGAGCAGTGCCAGAAACTCATCGACTCCATGCCACGCCGCATTAACGCAGTAATTGAGGCAAAAGGAGCTCCAACCAAGTATTGAGTATTGTACATGCTCATATTTTTCATTTTCATACTTTTCAGTTGGCCAACATTTCTAAAAATCCCTTTTTTGTATTAGCCTTAAGTAATATTCTAATTTTGTGACACACGGAATTTTGGATTTTCATTTGTTGCCACTTCAAATCATCAAAATTAAATGAAATAAACATTTGAATGCATCAGTCTGTGTGCAATGAATAAATATAATGTACAAGTTACACCTTTTGAATGCAATTACTGAAATAAATCAAGTTTTTCAAAATATTCTAATTTACTGGCTTTTACCTGTATAACACAAAGATGTCTATGTTGTGTTCAGATATTGACCGACATTGCATACGTTTTAGCATCTTCTTTCTACAAAATGTATGAAAAGGCTCCCCCGCATTCTTCATTTTTTCTGTATGCACCTTTCATACATGTTCGAAATAAACTTCAACCAACCAACTAACCAGTTGAAAATGTTTGGACATCCTTGATGTATAATTTATTCCCCTGGCCGTGTTTTGCATTGCATCACTGAGATGCTGGCCCATCAAAATGAACCAACAAGTCCCTCTCTTTCTCTCTCAGAGGTGTTTGCAGTGGTTGACCTGTATGGTCAGTGTGTTCAGGTGTCCATCACTAGCTCCTCAGGCCCGCTGGACAACAGTCTGTGTACCAGCAACATCACAGAAAAGAGCTTCCCTATACACTCTCCAGGTAGACACATACCGGTACAAATCACAGGTTTTTCTTATATGCTAACTAACCTGTCTTATGTGTGTTTATGCAGTAGCAGGAGTCGCTCACCGCCTCCACAATAAACATGGTAAGAACGTGGTGCTGCTGGGTGAGGGGTGCCAGGCTGTCAGAGCAGGGGGTTACGCCCACGGCATCGTGTTCAGCGGCAAAGAGCTAAAAGTGGACGAGATTTTTGAGGTACTAAAATAATCAGCCCTGTCATCGCATTTCATGTTGTTGTTTTTTCTCTCCTGACGTATTTGTTTTTGCTGTGTCAGGTGAGGGTCGACGAGGTGGACGATCAGTGGTGCGGTTCGCTGCACGTCGGCCTGACCACGCTACCGCCCCCCGAGCTGCCGTCATGTCCGCTCTCTGGCTTCTCCCCCTCCCTCCCACAGCTTCGCACCAAGGTCACCTGGCTGCTCTGTGGCTTGGAAGTCCGTCGTAACGGTGTGCTGCAACGCCAGAACTACGGCTGCTCGTTGGACCGGCTGACGGTGAAATAGTTTTTTTTAACGTATTGTTTAGCACATGGGTGTCCAAATTGTGGCTTGGGGGAAATTTTTGGACTGCAGTTCGACATATCCTAAAAACAAAATACATTTATAATGAATGAGATACACAGTATTGGTAAATATTACACAGATTTACTTTGTCACATCTGACACAAAAGCTAACATATTGATGTTCTGTCAAAAATAGCTTTAGCATATGTTTTTAATCGGATTGAAAGCCTAACCAGAATAATGCTTCATGTAAACACGCCATTTGTAATAAATTTGACCCAGTCACACAAATTCTGATCTAAATTTCATTCCGATTGAGACGGGTGGTTTATGCCGAAAGTCGTTCGGATTGTAGCGCATGAAAACACATCTTCCGAAATTCGGGATGAAATTATCCTTACTGCGCATGTCTTTGACGTCTGCTATACTTTGGTGGTGGAGGGGGGACTAAACGAAATAGTCTCAGCATGAAGCGATTGTCTTGCTGCTGTCTCCCCCCATTCAACATGTACAGAAGTAGCGTTATATATACTGTTGAGTTTGTTTCTCTGAAAATGAGACTAGCAAGACAAAAGTAGTGAACAGAAGGAAAAATTATCATGACCGCGTCGAACAAGCAGAAATGCGCAAAGCCATGTTTGTCTACAGCGAAATTCACTGATTTTTCAGCACCTGCAGTGAGCAAACTCGTCCAAAAGATGGCGCCATCACGCAAGCAAATACCTATCTTTCCGTTTATGGTATGGTGCTGCGCATGTCAAAGTAAAGTATTCCGATTTATGGTGTGATGCATGAAAATGCACGTCATATTCAGATCCTTTTTTTCAGGGTCCATGTACACAGGAATATTGTCATCCGGATTATGATCAGATTAAATAAATCTTGCCCATGTAGACGTGGCTACTGATGTGGTTTTAGCATCTTTAATGCACAAAAAATTAAAAGTGGCCCCTATAAATGTTCTGTATGCGGCCTTCTGTGGTCCAAGTTTAGACCTTTAGTTGAGGGCATTACATACACGTTGTAACACCAAACATTTAAAACATTACCTGTGTGTGTGAGCATGTGGGGGATTTCTTTTTAGGTTGGTAATCGTGTAGGTGTCAAGAGGTGCAGCGATGACACAATGCACATCTTCATTGATGGCGAGGACATGGGACCTGCTGCCACTGCAGTAGCCAAGGTACACACAAACACACGCAAAATATGCTTTTCATTAAATAAACATGTTTCTGCTTTTCCAGAACGTGTATGCGGTCCTGGACCTGTATGGGCGGATAACGGCGGTGTCCATCGTCAGCTCCACCCTGATTGAAGACGTGGACAGCGTTAAGGCGGTATCTCTCTCCTCAGAAAGCTGTAGTGAAGGAGAGGACGACAGCACACCCGTCAGAGAGGTACGGGATGCGACTTGGCCTTTTGACCTTCTCCAAACATCTTATAGAGGAATTCCCACTTTGACTCTTGCTTCCTACAGGCTGCGGGTGAGCTATGCGCGCTGGTGCCTACCGCGGTGGCCTTCCTGGAGAACCACGGCAAGAACATCCAGCTATCCAACCAGAACCTGACAGCGGCCAGAGTGTCAAGCTACAATCAGGGCCTGTTGGTGACTGCTCAGCCTCTGGCCCAGCATCAGCTATTCCAGGTGACTCCCACGCTTCATTGAGAATATGTTTGGAACTTTCCACCTCAGGTGTCTTAAGGCTCTTTTTTGCTCTCCAGTTTAAGATCGACCGCCTCAATCCGTCATGGACGTCGTCGCTGTCATTAGGGGTAATCGGTCACTCTCCAGATCGCCTCAACTTCCCCTCCACGGCATGCTGCCTGAAGCGCTCTACTTGGCTGCTGCAGAGAGACTCCATCTTCCACAACTCCCTTAAAGTAGGAGCTCAGGGTCACTCTAACTCAGTGCTACTCAATTATTTTCTGTTATGAAAAGAAAAAAGAAGAAAACATTTCACACACCCCACCCTCGACCGTGATTCTAAAGTATAATTTGTCTATAAAATTGTTCTAAGTACACCTCTGCATAACATTGTATTCATATTAATCTGTAACAGAAATGATTTATATTGCATGAATTTGCCTGGAAACAAAAAGTTTTCACACCCCACTATTTAAGAACTGCTTTAACTTGACAAGAATGTGCTGCAAGCATGCAAATAGATAGATTTTGACCCTTGAATAACCTTTTCCCTTTAGTGTGTTATGGCATTTATGTGGTCAAATTTTACAATTAAGAACTACCTGACCTGTCAATAATCACGGGCTTATTTTACCTCCTCTACTTGTGGTCTTTCAATCATTTTTCTTATAATGTGCGTGCTTGTTGTACAGTAACTGTTCTTTTGTGTAAGCATAAATGTCAACTCGCATATTAATTAGATCAGTCCATCAAATTTTAATGAAAACAACGGGACAACAAATATCATTAACATTAGAAGATATGCAGATGGTCAATAATAGTTCATTCACTACAAATAATAGTGTCATTAATATTATTTTCTATCTTTGACTTTTCTGACAAAATTTTGGTTTTTACATTATTTTATGAATTCAGCATACAGTCTTGAATTCAGTCATTGTATTCTGAGAGGATGGAAAGTTCTGGTGGGCTACATGTGACCCAAAGACCATTAGTTGATTGCCGTAAAGACTTTTTTTTTTTCCATTATTCCCTGTGATTACTTGATTCGTTCAGGGGTGCTCCGCTCCCCTTCGCAAACGTTTTCTCCTCTGTTCATCAGTACCAACAAAAGTGACTAATGTAACACACTGATTACTTCCAGCTCCAATAACGCTTCCCTTCTTTCTTTAATTACCATTGTTCGCTCGCAGTGAAGCAAGCTAAAAATCTAAATACCGTATTTTTCAGACTATAAGTCACAGTTTTTTTCATAGTTTGGCCGGGGGTGCGACTTATACTCAGGAGCGACTTATTTGTGAAATTATTAACACATTACCGTAAAATATCAAATAATATTGTTTATTTCATTCACGTAAGAGACTAGACGTTTAAGATTTCATCGGATTTAGCGATTAGGAGTGACAGATTGTTTGGTAAACGTATAGCATGTTCTATATGTTATAGTTATTTTAATGACTCTTACCATAATATGTTACGTTAACATACCAGGCACGTTCTCAGTTGGTTATTTATGCGTCATATAACGTACACTTATTCAGTCTGTTTTTCACTATTCTTTATTTATTTTAAATTGCCTTTCAAATGTCTATTCTTGGTGTTGGATTTTATCAAATAAGTTTCCCCAAAAAATGCAACTTATAGTCCAGTGCGACTTATATATGTTTTTTTCCTTCTTTATTATGCATTTTCTGCCGGTGCGACTTATACTCCGGAGCGATTTATACTCCGAAAAATACGGTAGTCGCCAAGAGTTGTTTGATCCCGGAGAGACATCACGCACTGAACTCTGACAAAGAGCTATCAAAGTTGTGGTCTCTAAAGTGTGTCTTTTTTGTATTGGCCCACAGCACTTTGTAAAAAATAAAATTAAACCACTAAAATGGGAAAAATGGAGCAAAAAAATGTTGTTACTAAAAATAAGAACGCAAAGTTTTTTGTTTTAGCCGTTTTACAAAATAAAAAAAGTTATATACTCACAAAATGTCTTAAAGGTGGTTGATTTGTGACTTGTTTGGTTCAGAGTATATGGGCGGTATAGCTCAGTTGGTAGAGTGGCCGTGCCAGCAACTTGAGGGTTGCAGGTTCAATCCCCGCTTCTGCCATCCTAGTCACTGCCGTTGTGTCCTTGGGCAAGACACTTTATCCACCTGCTCCCAGTGCCACCCACACTGGTTTTAATGTAACTTAGATATTGGTTTTGACTATGTAAAAGCGCTTTGAGTCACTAGAGAAAAGCGCTATATAAATATAATTCACTTCACTTCACTTCAGACATTTCACCAAACTACCTTTCCTCTTCAGATTTGCGAGAACTATGGCCCTAACCTGGACACGTGTCCTGAGGGCACTGTGTTGGGTCTGCTGGTGGACGCCAATAGTTGTCTCCACCTCTATGTAAACGGCATGGACCAGGGGGTGGCAGCGCAGGACATCCCTTCCCCCTGCTACCCCTTCATCGACCTCTACGGCCAATGTGAACAGGTACGCTTGCTCGATGACACTATTGAAGCCTTTTTATTTGCACCATTCTAATCAGGAATGTTTTGTCATCCGTTTAGGTGACCATCGTGACAAACAACATGCCAGCTGTGGGCGGAGATGGAGGCGACACCCGCTGTCAGGGTGATATGGAGAAGGCAGACATGGTTGACGGTAAAGGCGGCCACTTTGTCCTTTTTTTATTTCAATGTCTGCTCCCTTTGTTTGACTTAGCTGTGTCCGCGCAGGGATCAAAGAGAGTGTGTGCTGGACGCCTCCTCCTGACGTCAACCCCAACAAGTCGTGCGAGTACCAGGCCTTGTGCGCCCGCTTTAAGGACCTGCTCACTCTACCAGGTGACCTTCACAAATGTCTATTATTATTAGCACAGCAAATCAAAATGACTGATAACTGTCCTCATTTTGTCCCTCACTGCCCCGCAGATGGTTACTTCAATGAAGATGCAAAGTACAACCAGTGCTACTGCGAGTCCTGCCACAAGCTGCGGGGGGATGAGGCGTATTACAAGAGAGGGGAGCCCCCCCGCGACTACGCTCTGCCTTTCGGATGGTGCTGCTTCGCCCTCAGGTGAGAGAATCAAAGCTGTGTTTTTTTTCTCTTTTTTTCTCAGTTTACTCATTAATGTCTTTTAGGATCAAGCCCCACTGTGAGGTCTCTACTGCACTGAAGAAGTGGCACATTGCTTACCACGGCACCAGCGTAGGAGCTCTGCGCCGCACACTGGACCACAGCAAGTTGCTGCCTGGTAGGACCTCAACATTTTATCCTTGTGCCTCGAAGTAGACCCAGAATACATTTGTGCATCAATGCCACACAGGGACGTCGTCCATCTTCTCTGTGTCTCCGGTGAAAGCAGAGGGTCTTGACGGCTACGCTGATCCAGAGGAGAACATTGTCCCTGGCAGGGAGATGGCCAGAGTGCGTCTGTCGCCCACCATGCGCTACTCGGGCTTAGAGAATTTCGCTCCCAAAGTGCAGTAAGTCTTCATTTGCTGTCCTTAACGCTCCTACTTGCAGCAGAGTTGCTGATAATGTCTCCCGTGCAGATTTCGGGACCCCCGCTCTCACCGCTGCCACCAGGCCCAGGTGGGCTTCCAGGTGTGCGTGCGCCCGGGCTCTTACAAGGCGGGGCCGCAAACACTGGGCCACAGCGAGCCTCTGGACCCCCGATTCAGCAACTCTGAGATTGAGTGGATGACAAAAGAGCAGGGTGGAACACTCCTCTACGGCCTGCTTGTGCGGGTCGAGTGACACCTCCCACTTTTGATAGAAGTGACAAATCCAAGCCCTGCCTTGAGCAACAGACTCCTCTGGGATCCAGCTGGTCCTTATGATTGTCCACAGGATTATTTTACTGATTTCAAAGAAGAACAGACACTGCCTGCACTTTATGTTTCGGATACTCGTGGGCAATTTTTAATCCCGTTTAACAGCAACATGACACACTTACTAGTTTTCTGAAGGTTTTTTTCATTTGCGTTTTATTTTGGGAGCACTGTCCAAAGTCCCGTGCCAAGCTGAATGTTGGTTTGGATTATGACTGAATTGTAATTATGTTTTCACACTTGAATTAGATGCTTTGATGACTTTAACCTGTATTGTTTACACATGTAACATACATTATAGTTGTGTTTGCGTGCGGTCCAGAGTGTCTCTGCTTTCTCCTCCAAAAATAATCTTAAAGTGTGTTGAGAGTTCTTCTGCACTTTTTAGGCCACTTTCACAGCCTCCTAGATCATTTGTCAGAACTACAATGTTTACTACACCCTTACTTCAAGAATAAAAATGTCCTCATGCTCTCTGTGTTAGCATCCAAACGGAAAACTGATGAGACGTCAATGCTGGCGTTTCAATTTCAAATGTTTTTAATGAGTGCTCTGTGGGTTCCCTTCTTGAAACCATGGTTCATTGACAACAAAAGTGTCAAATTATTCAGAGGAACCAGTGTATGATTGATTGTAACAGCTTGTTTGTTTTCATTCTCAACCAGCTATGTTCTGCGACACCCTGATGCTTCTTAAGGCACTTTTGATGAGTCAAACTCAAAACTGATTCAAGAAGCTCAACAATCTTCTACGAGCAGCTGGGATCTGAGGAAACTTCCAATTAAAAATGTGAAACATATAATAGGTCAATTATGGCCGAGTGCTGCTTTGTAAAATTTTATTTTTTGCCCCCTTTTTGTTTTCTGTATGTTGAATTGTACATAAATATATTCCTGATTTATAAAAAATAAACTGACAGTATGCACAGAAAGTTTTGTTTGTTTTGGCCAGAAAAAGGTCAAACAAAAGACCTTCAAGAACATGCTTATTTTCTGTCAAACTTTATTTAAAGTAAAAAACAAAGTCATCTGACATTTTTTATTGCAGTAGTTGCACAATCACACTTTTAGTCAAAATGCTGTTGACTTCTTACTTATTAAGGCCAATAGTGTGTTTTTCTTGGTAGCTTTTCACAGAAAATTATAGCTGCTGTGGAGGGCAGCTCTGTCCCGCCTTTTAAGATCAGACAGCAAGCATGAAGAAGCAAAGTCAAGACTTCTACAACTCTAAACAAACAAAAAGCTAAACAATGAAAATAAGTACTTGTAATGAAGTAGAACACCTGCTAGCATACAGTACATCCCTGGGTTGCATAGTCTGTTTCATCAACCTGTCATCAGCTATTAAAAGACTTTATGCAACAAATTGGACTTTATAATTCGACCCTGAGGGTTTTTTTCTCCTAAAATCTACAGTTGTGATCATTTTGGATAAATCTCATTTGCCTAACGACTCGAGTTACTATTTTATTTTATTTTTTAAACGCATTTTACTCAGCTAACCCAGCATCACCTAGCATGGCGGGAGTAGTCGCTAAGCATCATGGGAGATTGTAGGCGACATAAAACAATGTTTTTTAAACTGTACTCTTAAGTGCTTGACCAAGAGCTTCAGTCATAAGGTAAGACATTCTAAAATTATTTCAAGCAGTCAGTTTAAATCAAGGTTTTGATTTAAGAACTATTAAATGAACATTTGTTGATGACATTTTAATGCCATGCTTAGGCAAATGCGAAATGTGTCAAAATTAACCGCAAATGTAATATTTAACTAAAAAATATATATAAATGATTGCCACATTGCTGCGCGACTACTTTGAATCATAAGCTTTGCTACAAATGATAACTTAAACACACGCTTTAAAAATTAGTATATCATAAAAGTTTCTTTTGCTGGCAACCAGTTGAGGTGGGCGGATCGATCCAATAGTTGACATTATCGATACTAAAGCATGAGCGGTACTAGCATATTTTTTGCTTCCCTTCTAAATGTACTCACGGATATCTGTATGCTTTTGTTTTTGTTTTTTGCGTTGCTTAAATTCAATAAAGTAGTAGGCCTAGTAGTTTCCACTTTTCTTTTTTATTTAGCACTATTGCCTTGTTCAAACAATTGTATGTATTAAGGAGGTAGCTGAGATAGGCTCCAGCGACCCCAAAGGGAATAAGCGGTAGAAAATGGATGGATGGAAAGGGGGTAATTGTAATATTTTGATTAAATCATATTAATAATATTAGAACAATTATAATTAAATAATATGACAATTTGGTTTGTATGTTTTTATGGTTTGCCTAGAATATTTGTCCGGGGTTTTATTCGGATTAAAATCATGATCAACAAATTAGAGGCTAAAATCACAAACTCATTCAATGATCATAAAAAATGCCAAGTAAAAATTAGTTAGTAATAGTAGTTGGTATCGGCACCTGTATTTACCTGGTGTTGGGTTAATATCTAAATGTGTGGTATCGCCCACCTCTAAGCAGCCACTGAGTGCATGTTGCCAAAAATATCAAGCCATAAATGAGGAGCTCTTAGAATAAAAGACTATGTCAGTCCAAGTTTGGTTCAGCTTCATACAAACACACACACCTTCAAATACACCACCAACAAAAAATCCCTCACAGTTGAAAAAAATAGCAAAAACTCTTTGTACACAAACAGTAACCACTGCCTATCGTGTTGCCAGACTCTTAAGAACATTGTTCACCCGCAAACACAAAGTCGCTACAGTGGGTGCTTTTAAAAAAAACAGTAGATCACAGTACTCCAAATAAAATGGCTCCTTATTTTTTCCCAAGAATAAATAAACAGAACATGAGATCAGTGCAGGACTTCCCCTCATCATGAGTCCTTTTTAAAAAAAAGAAAACTACAGTGGCCGATTTGCCTAAAAATAATTTTCACAAGCCTACAGTCACGCGCGCGCACACACACACACACACACACACACACACACACACACACACACACACGCACACACGCATGCTGCCAAGCACAGGAACAGAATTAGCAGTGAGTTGAGTTTGGCAGCCTGTGCAAGACGAAAACAAAACCTTTTAGAAATGGACCAGCAATGGTTAGGCCAGCTAAGAGGCAGAGCGGGACGTTAAAGAGAGTGCGACATTCTTGTTCTCTCTCAGGGCGCAAAGAAGGAAGAGAAAATAACCGATCTCCCAGAATGCACTGCGGCAAGGTTCGGGAGAAAGAAAGGTGAGCAGCAATTAGATGTCTGTTGTCTCCGTGGATTTGCTTTCAGAACTTCTTGGGACCCCAGGCGGACGTCTGCTTGGGGGCCATGCCTGTCCCAAACGTGGGAAAGTCCTCTGCGCTGGTCATGTCAGGAGCCTGCAATGAGCCACAGACACCATGTTGACCAGCTGATCTCAACAGAGCGCAGCCTGTCAGCTGCGGCTCGGCCTTACCTTGTTCCCTGCGGCGTTCCAGGGGGCGTCGCGCACCACAAAGCCTTTTGTCGCACCCCCGTTGCCATCGTCCACTCCGCCCTTACCTCCCCCGAAGCGCGACGGAGGCTTCATGTATGATGCCAACGTCTCAGTTTCCGTCATGCTGAGAATCTAAAAGAGTTGCAGAGGAGACGAAGCATCAGCCATATTGACTTCCTGTCTAAGTACAACTTCTCTCACATATTCTTCCTCAAGATTGAGCAGGTGATCTATAGCGCCGTCCACAGTCTCGGGAAGCCCCGTCACAGTTACTTTGTCAGGCTCGTCAGAGTTTGGTGGGGGGAAGCGGATATCCACCTGCCAACACGGCAGAAGGTTATAAAAACAGGTGAAACCGGGAGTTATGACTATCATGGCTCACCTTGAACTCCTCCATCAGCTTGCGTATGGCTTTACCACGGGCGCCAATAATCCGGGCGTGGGTCCTCGGGTCCAAGTGCACATCTTGGCTCACCATCTCCTGAAGCTCGGCCACCAGCTGCCTAATTGCCTGACATGCCTCTTCCGCCTTCCCCTCGTACCCCGAGATGACGATCAGGTCCTGAGAGACAAAACCCATGAAGCAAAAATGAGGAAGTGCTTACAGGTGAAGTTTAAGCAGAAAGCGTTACATACCTGCTGTTCGTCTCCTTTGTCTGGGAACTGTATGTTGACGTCATGCTCTTTTCGGATTTGGGATATGACCGCCCCCTTGCGTCCGATGATTTTGGGATGGAACTTTGGATCTACAGACATGGTTAACTTGAAGCTCCGCAGCATCTGTGAAGAGATGCCTACAGTCAACACAAGTGGAGGTACATATGTGAGGTGTGTTAGAGGACAAAAATGTGCCTTCACCCTGTCCTCCTGTTCCGCCTGGAGTTCTTTCACCCGCTCAAGCACACCCTGCTTAGCTCGCTGCACATTGGCGATCAGGCCCGTCACCTTGATGACATCTAGCTGCTTCTCTGGTTGTGGCACCCAGATGTTCACCTGCACATGGCAACACACAAAAATGCAGAAGCCAGTAAAGGGCATGAAAGAGCCTCAAATAATTTGCTAACCTCATACTCCTCCATCATCTTTCGGATTCCGCTGCCCTTCTGCCCGATGATGTAGCGATGAAGCTCATAAGACGCCTCCACGTCCTCCGTGACAGGCACCAAGGACTGAGGGAGAAAACGTGGTTAAAAAAGAGCCGGGAGGGAATTTGATTGAAACAAACAAAAAATATTCTAAACAAACATAAGAACCTACTAGCAGAGCAACTTTGGCCAGCTCACACTTCTCGGCTCGACCTGAAATCATGATCATGTCGCACTTACGGGGCACAAACTCAACCTCTGGAGGGATGTCACCATTCTCCTGTGGTGAACCCTCAAGACCTTGGCAGGAAAACACAGATTTGTCTGTGATGTCAGCTCTCAAAGGTTAAAGCGTCATATAATCAACAACAGTCGCTGGCATCAATAACAACCTGCAAGAGCGTCTTCTCTCTCAGGGAACTTGATCTGGACCTCGTGCTCACGGGTGAGATGCTGAATGCGACTGCCCTTGGGCCCCATAATGGCGCGGTGGTAGCGCTGAGGGATCGCCACCTCCACACTCACCTGAGACTCCTACCCAAGGGAGGAACAGAACACAACAACAACCACATGGTTAATCACTGGCATATCATTTACCAGACAGGTGTTAAACTCCCGGACCATTAATTCTACCCGAAGGCAAATTTTAGCAACCCCAACTTCAGCAACACTGTTCCATATATCTCATATATACAGATATATCTTATCAACTACAATTATCATTTGAAGCCACAATGTTTTTATTAGAATGCATTGCACTAATCATTCTTACTAAGGGTGTCATGTTAGCACCAAATGTTTGTCAGAGAGAGAAAGGAATGAGAAAGTTCAGAGAATAAATTAAGAAAACACAGCACTAAGACAGGAGATTGAGACGCTGGGAGAGGAGAATGTAACATTGCCCCAATGGTTGAATGCCAACCAGCAAGATAACACACATTGGGACAACAGCAGTGTTGTGGAGAACATTAAAAAGGAGATAGCAGCATTGCACCAACAGTTAAATGCTAGGTAACAAGATAACACTGATCTGGAGAACTACAGTGTTGTGGAGAACTTAAAAAAGGAGATGGCAGCATTGCGCCAACAGTTGAATGCCAGACAAGATACTATTGATCTGAAGAATATCATCCATCCATCCATTTTCTACCGCTTGTCCCTTTTGGGGTCGCGGGGGGTCGCTGGAGCCTATCTCAGCTGCATTCGGGCGGTAGGCGGGGTACACCCTGGACAGGGCCAACACAGATAGACAGACAACATTCACACTCACATTCACACACTAGGGCCAATTTAGTGTTGCCAATCAGCCTGTCCCTAGGTGCATGTCTTTGGAGGTGGGAGGAAGCCGGAGTACCCGGAGGGAACCCACGCAGTCACGGGGAGAACATGCAAACTCCACACAGAAAGATCCTGAGCGCATGATCGAACCCCAGACCTTTGTATTGTGAGGCAGCTGCACTAACCCCTTTTCCACCGTGCTGCCCCTGAGGAATATCAGTGTTTTGTAAAGTATTAAAAACAGGGAGGGAAAACGCTTGCTCCTCAGATGCATGCTCAAACTTACCAAGTCTTCCGGATTCTGCAAAAGACTTCCAAAGATTGCCCTTGTCTACCAGCGGATGAAGTTACATATCTTCCAACGTCTGCTGTTTTTGAGTGCAACTAAAATGTTGTAGCTTTTGCCCGGATGTTCAAAGGATTACAAGGAGGTGGTCGATCAACAATCGATCGATCAACAATTCAATGAGCCCAAACCACACCAACAACAATCATGTCAGTGTGCATGTATCATGTTGTATGCATCCATCCATCCATCTTCTTCCGCTTATCCGAGGTCGGGGCAGCAGCCTAAGCAGGGAAGCCCAGACTTCCCTCTCCCCAGCCACTTCGTCCAGCTCCTCCCGGGGGATCCCGAGGCGTTCCCAGGCCAGCCGGGAGAGATCGTCTTCCCAACGTGTCCTGGGTCTTCCCCGTGGCCTCCTACCGGTCGGACGTGCCCGAAACAGGGAGGCATTCGGGTGGTATCCTGACCAGATCCCCGAATCACCTCATCTGGCTCCTCTCGATGTGGAGGAGCAGCGGCTTTACTTTGAGCTCTTCCCGGATGACAGAGCTTCTCACCTTATCTCTAAGGGAGAGCCCCGCTACCCGGCGGAGGAAGCTCATTTCGGCCGCTTGTACCCGTGATCTTGTCCTATCGGTCATAACCCAAAGCTCATGACCATAGGTGAGGATGGGAACGTAGATCGACCGGTAAATTGAGAGCTTTGTCTTCCGGCTCAGCTCCTTCTTCACCACAACGGATCGATACAGCGTCCGCATTACTGAAGACGCCGCACCGATCCGCCTGTAGATCTCACGATCCACTCTTCCCTCACTCGTGAACAAGACTCCGAGGTACTTGAACTCCTCCACTTGGGGCAAGATCGCCTCCCCAACCCGGAGATGGCACTCCACCCTTTTCCGGGCGAGAACCATGAACTCGGACCCATCCCAGTCGCTTCACACTCGGCTGCGAACCAATCCAGTGAGAGCTGAAGATCTTGGCCAGATGAAGCCATCAGGACCACATCATCTGCAAAAGCAGAGACCTAATCCTGCAGCCACCAAACCAGATACCCTCAACGCTCTGACTGCGCTTAGAAATTCAGTCCATAAAAGTTATGAACAGAATCGGTGACAAAGGGCAGCCTTGGTGGGGTCCAACCCTCACTGGAAACGGGTCCCACTTACTGCCGGCAATGCGGACCAAGCTCTGACCATGGTCATACAGGGAGCGGACCGCCACAATCAGACAGTCCGTTACCCCATACTCTCTGAGCACTCCCCACAGGACTTCCCGGGATACACGGTCGAAGGCTTTCTCCAAGTCCACAAAGCATATGTAGACTGGTTGGGCAAACTCCCATGCACCCTCAAGGACCCTGCCGAGAGTATAGAGCTGGTCCACAGTTCCATGACCAGGACGAAAACCACACTGTTACTCCTGAATCCGAGGTTCGACTATCCGGCGTAGACTCCTCTCCAGTACACCTGAATAGACCTTACCGGGAAGGCTGAGGAGTGTGATCCATGATAATTGGAACACACCCTCCGGTTCCCCTTCTTAAAGAGAGGAACCACCACTCCGGTCTGCCAATCCAGAGGTACCGCCCCCGATGTCCACGCGATATTGCACACAGCATCCAGAGCCTTAAGGAACTCCGGGCGGGTCTCATCCACCCCCGGGGCCTTGCCACCGAGGAGCTTTTTGACTACCTCGGCAACTTCAGCCCCAGAAATAGGAGAGGTCACCACAGATTCCCCAGGCACTGCTTCCTCTTAGGAAGACGTGTTGGTAGGATTGAGGAGGTCTTCGAAGTATTCCCTCCACCGACCCACAACATCCGCAGTCGAGGTCAGCAGAACACCATCCCCACCATACACGGTGTTGACATTGCACTGCTTCCCCTTCCTGAGGCGGCGGATGGTGGTCCAGAATCGCTTCAAAGCCGTCTGGAAGTCGTTTTCCATGGCTTCCCCGAACTCCTCCCATGTCCGAGTTTTTGCCTCCGGGACCGCTGAAGCCGCACACCCTTGGCCTGTCGGTACCTGTCTGCTGTTGCTTGTGGCCACAGCTCCAATCGACCACCTCGACAATAGAGGTACGGAACATCGTCCACTCTGACTCAATGTCCAGCGCCTCCCTCGTGACATGTTCAAAGTTCTTCCGGAGGCGGGAATTGAAACTCTCTCTGACAGGAGACTCTGCCAGGCGTTCCCAGCAAACCCTCACAATGCGTTTGGGCCTGCCAGGTCTGTCTGGCATCCTCCCCCACCATCGCAACCAACTCACCACCGGGTGGTGATCGGTAGAAAGCTCCGCCCCTCTCTTCACCGGAGTGTCCAAAACATGAGACCGCAAATCCGATGACACAACTACAAAGTCAATCATGGAACTGCGGCCTAGGGTGTCCTGGTGCCAAGTGCACATATGGACACCCTTATGTTTGAACATGGTGTTTGTTATATACAATCTGTGACGAGCACAAAAGTCCAATAACAAAACAGCACTGGGGTTCAGATCCGGGCGGCCAATCTTCCCAATCACACTTCTCCAGGTTTCACTGTCGTTGCCAATATGAGCGTTGAAGTCACCCAGTAGAACGAGGGAATCACCCGGGGGAGCACTCTCCAGTACTCCCTCGAGTGAATCCAAAAAGAGTGGGTACTCTGAGCTGCCGTTTGGAGCGTAAGCGCAAACAACAGTCAGGACCCGTCCCCCCACCCGGAGGCGGAGGGAAGTTACCCTCTCGTCCACTGGGTTGAATTACAACTTGCAGGCTTTGAGCCGGGGGGATACAAAAATTTCCACCCCAGCCCGTCAACTCTCACTGCTGGCAGCGCCAGAGTGGAAGAAAGTCCACCCCCTCTCGAAAGAACTGGTTCCAGAGCCCTTGCTGTGCGTCGAAGTGAGTCCGACTATATCTAGCCAGAACTTCTCCACCATGCGCACCAGTTCAGGCTCCCCCCCCCAGCGAGGTGATGTTCCACGTCCCAAGAGCTAGCTTAGTTAGCCGAGGATCGGATCGCCAAGTGCCCTGCCTTCGGCTTCCGCCCAGCTCACACTGCACCCGACCTCTATGGCCCCTGCTATGGGTGGTGAGCCTCTTCGGGCCATGGAGACAGGCCCGGCCACCAGGCGCTCGCCATCGTGACCCGCGTCCGGGCAAGGGAAATTTGGGTCCTTCGATTGTATTTTTCATGGAGGTCTTCGATGTTGTATGCATGCATGTTTGAAATAAACTCAAACTCAAACAGTGCCTCTCTCCCATAGTATCCCATTTTATTTTCCTTGCGCTCACCAGTAACGGCTTTCTATTTCAACTATTCAAGCAGGAACGAACTAACAGCAGCATTTCCATGGTGCTGAATTATAGTTTCCTGTGACGTTATTTCCCACAATCCTGCTTGTTATTAAAATGTTTCTGTCATGGCGCCCTACACAGACGACAGAAGTAGATATGCTCTACCTGCTCGTTTGCAAAGCAGTGAACTAAAGAGACAGCCGGGGGTCTGTATGGCCATTAAATGCCACAAGAGACGAGGAAGAGGAGTATTCTTGGATGTTAGCTGATCCGAGCAATATGTTGGAAATTGTCTCGAGAACTATCTTAGAAGTGAGTCGTAGAAAACATTTAATTAATACGTTGGCCTGATTTCAATTTTATAGTATGCAAGTGGAGGAGTTCAAGTACCTCGGAGTCTTGTTCATTAGTGAGGGAAGAGTGGATAATGAGATCGACAGGCGGATCGGTGCGGCGTCTTCAGTAATACGGACGCTGTATCGATCCGTTGTGGTGAAGAAGGAGCTGAGCCGGAAGGCAAAGCTCTCAATTTACCAGTCGATCTACGTTCCCATCTTCACCTATGGTCATGAGCTTTGGGTTATGACCGAAACAACAAGATCACGGGTACAAGCAGCTGAAATGAGTTTCCATTGCTGGGTGGCTGTGCTCTCCCTTGGGGATAGGGTGAGAAGCTCTGTCATCCGGGAGGAGCTCAAAGTAAAGCCGCTGCTCCTCCACATCGAGAGGAGCCAGATGAGATGATTCGGGCATCTGGTCAGGATGTCACCCGAACGCCTCCCTCGGGAGGTGTTTTGGGCACGTCCGACCGGTAGGAAGCCACGGGGAAGACCCATGACACGTTGGGAAGACTATGTCTCCCGACTGGCCTAGGAACGCCTCAGGATCCCCCTGGAGGAGCTGGACGAAGTGGCTGGGGAGAGGGAAGTCTGGGCTTCCCTGCTTAGGCTGCTGCCCCCGCGACCCGACCTTGGATAAGCGGAAGATGATGTATAGATGGATGGAGTATGCTTTGGTGGTAAAATGCAAGTTGGTGTCACATGAAATGCGGGTCGATGTGAAAAAGTACCAAGCAATGTTTTGTTTGACATGTGCGAAGAAGCAAAGTTGACCGGTCATAAAATGTATTTTTGTGCGCACAGGTCTTGCGGATGTCTGCTTAGTGTATGCGTGGACCTTATGCCTAAGTATGTTTGAGACTTCACAAGGAATCGAGGAGAAAACATGAATGTTTTTGTAACAATACTCGTAATTGTCAAGGATGATTTGACTTCCTTTCTTGAAATTTCCTACCAGCTCCTCGATGATCTCTGTGATGCGTTTCTTGGCTGCCTCCACACAGTCTTTGGCTCCCTTCAGAAAAACCTTTTGGCTGTTGACCCCCGTGCGGGGAAAACTCACTGCCACACCACCATATTCCTCAGCCAGCTCCCGCAAAACCTGACCTCTCCGGCACACAAAGTGGCGGTGGTGGCGGACCTCTACGTCCATGCTGTCCTCCACTACATTGTCCTGGGGGAAAAAAAAGTTTTATATTTTAAACAAAGAAATATCAAGTTACATGTAATGAGTCTTGTGGAGAGCATCACCAGGTTTTGCACCAGGCTTTCTAGTTCCTTCTGTGCCTGACGAACTGCTTCCTCTTTCCCAACGATGGTGATGATTTCCTGCTCTATGTCATCAGGCGACGGAAAAATGATGCGGGCGCCTGTCTTGTCCCGTACGCGACGGATATTGGCCCCGCCTCGGCCGATCAGGAACTTGTGGTACTCGGGTTTGGCCTGCAGTTCAACTGTGAAGTTGTTGACTTGCTAAAAGGGACAGAAAATGGTTGCACTTCTCTTTTTAAACTATTTCTCCATTGTCTCCCTTCACTTACCTTCTCCTCAGCCAGCTGCAGCAGTTGCTTTTTGGCCTTTTCCACCTCCCCAGCAGGCCCTCTGATGGTGACCTTGTCTGAGCCAGAACCCTCAGAGGGGAAGTGGATATGGACGCCACCACATTCCTCCATGACCGAGCGAACCAGGCAGCCTTTGGAACCAATCAGGGAGTTGTGAAGCTTGGCTGGGATGGTGACTTCTGCCTCTTTAATGTTGGCCTTAAGTAGGCGAGGAAGGCAAAGGAGCTGTTGTGAGAATGGGACACACACATTTGCTTTGTTCATTTGTTAACTCACTAATTCTCTCTGAATGGCGAGGATACGTTCTCTTGCAGCATCACAGTTGCCCTTCTTGCCTGTGATGACGATCATCTCAGAGTTGCTGTTTTCTGTGGGCAGGTCGATCTTAGTGTTGGTCTCCTCACGGATCTGCCATGAATGACAACATGTCTCATCCTGTACACTAAGTCACAGGCTTGCATGAGTACAGTGCTACCTTTTTGATGTTGGCGCCCCCTTTGCCGATAATGTTTTTGTGAAATTGCTTGAATATGGGAATGGAGAGCGAAAAGCTGTTCTCTATCTGCAGAGAGCAAAAGCATGCTGTGAACAAAAACACTTCACAGTCAGCGTGCTTGTGGAGGTCATACCAGGTCAGCAATCATCTTCTGAAGAAACTTGGCACACTTCTCCACCTCACTTTTGGGTCCTCTTAGCTGCACAATGTTGCTCTTTTGCGCTGGGTCAGGGAAGTTGATAATAACCTGGAGGTTAGAGTTTGTGAGAAATTTTTTGACAATCAAATAGAAGGAAACATTGAGGAGAGAGCAGGGTCACCTCAGGGAACTTGTCTCGAACTTCCTTGATCTTTTCTCCCTTCTGGCCAATGATTGTCCGATGGAACTTGTGCTCCACAATTAGGTCTTTGGTCCTCTCGTTCTCCTGGAAGCCAGTTTGAAATTTAGTCAGATTGCTCTTACTTCTCCTCATCAATCATGACTAACTTGTGTTTACCATTCTTTGGACCATCTCTGTGAGTTCCCTGCGAGCCAACTGGACGCCTTTTGGATCTCCTTCAATCCGAACCAAGCCGCTTCGCTCAGAGTCCTGCGGGATTCTTACTGATACCTTGTACTGTTCCTTGATCCGATTGACTAGAAAAGAGCAAGAAAATGGTTGGAAAGACAATTGCTTGTATGGCTCAGTTTATTTTCAACAATCTACTTACTATTGGCACCGTTCTTCCCGATGAGGTGTCTGTGGAAACGCTGATCTATGCTGATCTCAGTGTAGTCCATCCTCACAAGCTGGACACACAGGAGGACAAAACAAAACTTTAAAAGAGAAATATGACAAATGGAAGAAGACCGTAAACATTCCCCCACAGACCAGGTCCTTGATGATCTCTTGTATCTGGTCCTGAGCCAGCTCTACCTCCTCAGTCGGTCCCTCCAGGCTGATACGCTCCTCGCCATCTGTAAACTCAATATGAACCTACGCACACAGAACTAGTCAATATCTATCCATCATCATTTTAGCTTCTTCTTTACCTTCCATGTTACGTTTCTCTTACCCGGGGCAGCTGCTGTGTTATCCGCCCAATGTTCTGTCCCTTCTTGCCGATGATGAATCGATGCAGCCAGGCCGGGGCCGTCACCTCCACCAGCATCACACTCTTTGCCTGCGCAGCGAGGATTAAACAGACGAAAATAAGTTTCCATTGAACAGGTGTACAAAGACTGAGATGAGTGACTTTAGGAAGAAATAATCATATCTATGTACTGTATCTTCTCACCTTGGCATAGACCTGTGTGAGGGCCGGTCCCAGCTTGTCAGGCTCCCCCCTGAGGATGATGGTTTCTGAGCCTGAATCTAGTGGGGGAATCTCTACCGACACCCCTGTAGCCTCCAGAATTTCCTGCAAGGTGTTGCCCTTTGGACCAATAATGTATTTATGCTGCGTCTTCTTCACCTCTACGGAAATGGTGGTAGTCTTCCTCTTCTGTTGGGCAGGAAAAGAAACAAGTTATTATTTTACTGTTGCAGCACTATCTTTGGCTTAATAGTGCATTCCTACACACCTTATCGTCATAGATGGCTCGAATGCGGCTGAGTGCCAAGGCAACACCCTCCTTCTCCCCAGTGATGACAATCTCGTCTTTTGGCAGGCTGGGCGGGGGGACGCTGATGCGTGCGCCTGTCTCCTGACTCAGCTCCTGCACTAGTCGGTTGTGTGGGCCAGCAATGAAGGGGTGGAAGACCTTTTCCAGGGAGAGGCGCTCCACTGCACGCTTGTCCTGGGGAGAGGGATTTAAATAACAGAGCGCTGTTCGTGTGTCAAAGACAGCCCGGTGACTTTCACCCATGTCTGACCTGCTCAGCTGAGATCAGAAGGATCTCATGACGAGCCTTCTCGATACCCTCCTTAGTGCCGGTGACGCGAATGTTGGCGCTGGGGTCGTCAGGGCGTGGAATAGCGATCTTGGTGGCCGTCTTCAGCTCCAGCTCCTGCAGCTTCTCGCCATTCTTCCCAATTACAAAGCGATGATGCTCTTTTGGGATGCTGATGGTGGCTGAGGCCTAAGGGCGCAGGTAAAGTTAAAGTTAAAGTACCACTGATAGTCGCACACACACTAGGTGTGGTGAAATTACTCTCTGCGTTTGACCCATCTCCTTGTTCCACCCCCTGGGAGGTGAGGGAAGCAGTGAGCAGCAGCATTGGCCGCGCTCGGGAATCATTTTGGTGAATTAACCCCCAATTCCAACCCTAGATACTGAGTGCCAAGCAGGGAGGTAATGGGTCCTGTTTTTATAGTCTTTGGTATGACTCGGCCGGGGTTTGAACTCTCGACATACCGATCTCAGGGTGGACACTGTAGGGAGTCAAAAAAGTAAGCGCAGCCACTAATATAAGCAACAAACTACAACATTTTTCTTTTTCTGACTTTACCTGAGTCTGCAGTCGTGCTACAATTTCCTTGCGAGCCTTCATTACAGAGTCCAGTTTTCCGGTGACCATGATGGACAGGCCTTGGTCTTTAGCCAGGGACAGCTCAATGTGGGCTCCGGTCCGCTGCATGATGTCCAAGCACACTTTGGCCTCTTCACCCTCCCCAAACTGGCTGTTGTCCTTGTAGCGGCGCTCCTCAAGTGGCACATGAAACACCTGGAGACATCGAAGGTCAGTAGAGCATATCAAGTGTCAAGATGCATTAATTGGCAAACTGACCTGGGTGATGACAGAAGCTTTGATCGGTCTGATCTTTCCCCCCCAGGCAGGGGCTACCTCCCCAGCCTTTTCCCCCGGTGCCCCCTTCTCTGGCAGTGGCGGGAAGGCCTCCAAGTAAGTGGGGATGTAAGCCTCATCCTCCGGGACACAGCCTGCTCCACAAAGGTGAGAAAATGTGATTACATTCAAAGATATTTCTATGGTTTATGGTTTGAGTTTAAGAAGTGTTTTTTAAGAAATTATGTCAAAATATTACCCATCATCTCCTGGTCCTTCAGGCCACTGCGGTGCTCCGCAAAGCTCTCGGGCGTTAAAACTGCCACAGAGCTCATGGTTCAAGACTTATTCCGCTATTCCACTGAGTCAACAGAAGGAGGTAAAAAAAAATAAATGAAAGAACAGATGACGCACATTTTTTAAGCATGTCTAACCACAGTTTTGCACAACATGCTACACCTGAGACCCTCCAATTAACCCTTGACAGACACATAGGGTCCACGGTGCCTAGGGGACACACTCAAACACACACTGTGTCTCAGTGTGCAACATTCCTGGTGACACACAGTCATAAACTCACTGAATGCGCAACCCTACTGGCTGTTTGCAACATTGACTTTCTGTCTAAAATGTTCCAGCAGGATGACTATCTTCTGAAACGCTGCTTTATGCTTGCCAGAGCTTTCACTTTCCTCACGACTGCAAGGCCAAATGTAAGCTACCGGTAAGTACAGCCCAGACAAACACTTCTTAGACTTAGACTTACTTTATTAACACATTATCAAAGAGTCTTACCTGCAAAGGTCGATTGCCAGAGAGTCCGTCCCGTTAGCAGCTACCGTAGGCGTTTCAGTGTGAGTCTGTTTTTTAGCTCCTGGGTGCATAGTTGATTTCCATAATTAAAAAACAGTCTGTAAGCAAACACAGCACACCTACACCGTGCTGCACACTTCTATGTAAGCTCTCAAGCCGTCTAGAAGTGAAGTTTACTGTTACACAGTTTACTACAACACTACCACACAAGCATCTGCTACACTCGTACAATTATTGTTGTATACACATATCACTGTATTTATTATCGTATGCTAAGACCAGGTTTCACACTATTCCAGTGTAGTACCTGTAATAGCCTATTTGTATATTTCCTGTTTGGCCATTTCACTATGCACTAGATTACATACTGCAGTTTTAATTATATAACACATGCTTAATTAGTATACACCTCCTCTGCTTTATAACTAGTAATAACGTGCATTTGTGATAGTGATGGTTGTGCATGTGGGATGCATTGACCAATTAAGATAACAATGTCTTCCTAAACTGGGGAAGATGGAGAGACGACATAATCCAGCCCCGAGGCGCATCACAAACCAGTCGACTGCGTTGCTAGCTCGGGCTTTCCTCCGCTTCTTGGACGGAATAAATTCACCTCTGCTAGCAATCGCGGCCGCTACATAGGCGGTTGTATGTTTTTAAATATAATTTAAATAAACCCACATAACGGGGGCAGACGTCATGATTAGCCGCCCATGCTCTCTGATAATCGGCTATAACAAACAAGCCGAGCGCACTAGCGACAGAGCGCTAACCTTGCTAACCCCGGCTCTCTTTTGTGGGCAAACCGACGGCTCTCTGTCTAAGCTACGCACAGACGTGAAGCTTCTCAAACGTTATTGTCATTTAAATATAATTGTTAATCATCAAAATGTAACTGCATCATACCTTTACTGAGAGAAATCTAGCAGAGGGTGTGCGTTTGACAGGTGATGGTGTAAACACAGATGTGATTGGTCCAGCAGCATTTTCCCTGCCGGCGGAGGGATACACTCAGATGCGCTTCGACTCCACAGACTGTCAAGCCAATTGCCGCAGTATATTTACGCCACGGGAGCATCTAAATAAAATAGACCCCCGGGAGTCATCTATCTATCTATCTATGTACCTTACTGCTGTCACATACTCAGCCACGCTGTACCAACTGGTTGCTTATTTGCAGTATTTACAAGTCAGCTTTTGACATCCATTTCTCATGTATTATGTAATTGTGTACTCCATACAAATGCAAAGGCCGAGTTACATTTTATCAAATTGTCAAAAAATATTTTTTACACTAAACCTAACCGTTATCTATTAATGGAGAATGTTATGAAGTGTGTTCACAATTCTCAGTTCAGACGCCAGGTGGAAGTAGCACATAATGAAACTAACAGGTGGGGCGTGACGTTCAACAAATCATATAGAAATGAGATATTTAGACGTAGAACTAATACAAAGTAAACATTCACCGCGGAAATGTAATCAGAGTAACTTATACATTCACTTTCAGGCCCATTAAATGTTTCTCAGGCGTATAATGAAACGGATGCGACTGACAGGATCATGATTTGTCGGGCTTCACAATAAAAGGCATCTCCACACACAATAAGCACAAAACTGTCTGTTTACTCATTGATATAGCTGGATATGACAGCGCGCTGTAGCAGTCATATAGCCAGTCAAAGGTGCGTTTCGTATCTAGCCTTTCTATCCTGTCTTTTTTACTACGGTAGTTCCTGAGTGCGAAGTTTTGTTTTGAAAAGCTTGTGGTAGTGTCGATCCTAGTACGTCTAGCTTGATCACTTTGTACCTCCATAGAGACGTGTTGTGCTGCCTGCCCTCCGCGCCTGGCTCGCACTATCTCTGCCGGCAACAAAGAAGACAAGACGTCCATTCGTAATCGATTTTACTTTTTCAAAACATTCTTTGTTTGACCGTTGTGTTTTTCTATGTTCTCGTGTATTTTAAAGCGGTTTGTCTTACGGAGGGACTTTATACACACCAGAATAGTAACTAATATTGTCCAGGTTGTTTGCTAACAATGGTGGAGCCCAATGACTGAAGAGCAATCCTCTCTCACGTCTCAATCATCCTGGTGAGTTCTCCTTGTTTTTACTAACTTTTTTACACATTTAGTCACAACTAAAAAACTATGCTGGGGTTGAGGAACGTCCAAATTGAACAAACCTGTTTACCTTCAAGACTTTTTAAATATTGTGGTTAAACTGAACCACTTGTGCAACTATGTAACATCATGAGAATACCTCTAAACACTGGAAGTACATGCACAAGCAGACTGAAAGAAAACAGTAGAAAAAGGGTGCGTTTGTCAAATCTAAATTTGATGCAACGCATGCTAATTGACAGTTAAATTGCCTGCTGAGGCTGTAAGCATGATGCTACACAATGCAGTGGCTATTGTTTGTTTGTTTCAAACATGCTCATCAAGTTACACTGAGGAACATCACAACATGTTTACCTTTGTAAAATTCAACATGTTTAGAGAGGAGTAAGAGCTTTATAACTGCAAAGCAATATATATAATCAACATATGACTGTGTATCTATCTTAGATCCCCAAATTCTGCCTGACCTCGCACCACTTTCGTGGGTGCGTGTGTGTTTGTCCTTGCTGACACACACATTTCCATACTCTCTTCCTGGCCAATGTCCACTACCACTAATGTTGATGCTTGCCAGCTCTTAACTCCCCACCCCCATTGAATGCGCACACACCCATTGCTTTCCACAGCAGATGGTAAACACACTCACACACATCATTGTGTTAATGGTAGGCCTTTTAAGCACTCAAGGATTGTTCTCAAGCTGCTCTGATTTGAGGCCCCGCACCATATTTGATACATATTGGATTTACAGGACAAACACACGCTTGGCATGAATGAATGAGTGTCCCACTGACCCTGTTTAAGTGTGTGTTCAGTGTCCTCTCAACTGAAGGAAGTCACTATAGAAGTAACCAGGTCATAAGCGGAAAGGTAGACAAAAGAAGAGAATGTATGAGTGCCCCTACTTAAGAGTGTTTTGAAGTAAGAGCTATCTCTCGGTGTTATGCTTTTAAGTTGCAAGGAAAAATTTGAGTTACAAGCATTCACTCCAATTGTTGCCGTCGTAAGAGTGTGAATACGATTATAGAGCGTGTAGCAAGCTAACTTAGTAAAGCAGTTGGAGCGTAGCACTGCTAGTCTGCACCATACTGAAGGAGACTGAGTTAATAGCGCCAGCCAAAGATGGTAAGATAATACTTAAACAGCAAACATTTATCCGTGAAAATATGGATAAGGAGCTGATGTATTTAATTTGTATGTATATTCTTTTTACATTACTTCATAAAACTGCTGTAGTTGTTACTATTACATTCTATTGTAATGTTTTTAATAGGTTTTTTTTAATTGTGCTTTTTTTTCAGGAGGGCAAGAGCCCCAGTTAATTTCAATGGGAGATGTGATTTGAGATATACGGTAAGTGTTTTGAGGTAAGAGCTCAGTCACAGAACCAATTAAGCTTGTAAATTGAGGTACCAATGTAAGTGGAGCTTGAAGTATATATTGTGGATGGTTGCACACTGGACTATAGCAAAACCTCGACAGTCATGCTTTTGTGTTTCAAACAATTTACACAAAAAAAACTGACTGAAACCTCCCCTTGTCTTTTTGGAACAAGTTGCCTGACTCGGTAGCACATGTCGCTCCTGAAACTGGTCCGACAAGATGGTTTAGGTTCCCAAAAACAAACAGCCACTGGTGTTGCATGGTCTGGCCTAAACCTATCATTACTTGTTAATTTGCTGCTGTTTGAAATACTGTTTTATATATGAAATAAATACGCAGAAATCACCTGGTTAATTATCTAAAAAGTTAAATAAAGTCCATAAAGCAGTCAAGCAGCTGAATACTGTAATTATTCCTTACCGGTGTTTTCCCCAGGAGCCGTCTTGTTTGTCAGTGTGATTCCCGACATGACTCATTCTGTTTGTATTGGGACGGTTGGCGCCAATAATCTGCACCCCAGAGATGATGACCATTTTTGGTGTTGTTTGGTTCATCTGCCCTGCTGCATTCAGCTATTAAAGCGGTGCATCTCCAGCATAGTGGTCATTAATAACTAAGTGTTTTTGCTCAGAAGGCTTAGTGGAGACATGTTTGATTTCTTGACCTGCACGGATAAGGAGTGCACTTTTTATGGTGCAAAGGTAATTTGTTCTCTTCAGGCGCTGAGGCATTTAGGCTTGTTTACAAAGGGCCATGGTCTGATATGAAAGGATTATGCGGAAATTACTAATTTCCCCATAACATTTTGAAGGAATGAGGCTGTTGAAGACGATTCAACTCTGCTTTGAATAGACATTTCCCTTTTATTTTTAGTCTGTTTGTCTTTTCTTCAGTGTGTAACCCTCTCAGCCTCATCTTGCATATCACTGCCCCAATAATTACCTTCTCAAATAGCGGGTCGGGCTCCCTTGGGGTGGCGGGGTGCGGTGCGATGCCAGGGGGGGCGTGTGTGACCTCGGGGCCGTACCAAAATATGATGAAGCGTATGTAGCACTTGGCTTCACTGTAACCACGGCGGGAGACAAGGAAAAACCAGTGTGTTTCCTTTATTGCTAATATGCTATGCAGAGGTATATTTATAACAATTTCATAGACAAATTATACTATTTATAGTCTCGGTGAAGAATGTGGGGGCGCAAAATATTTTCTTCTTCCTAGAGGGGGGGGGGGGGGGGGGGTGTAACAGGAAATATTTGAGAAGCGCTGCCTTACTCTAACATTTGTGTGCCTCTTTTCAGCAGGCGTGGATGACTTGTTCAAAAGGACACTGACAGCCTGGCCTCGGATTGCGAGCACTTCCTCAGAGAAGACCCGCCGCCCCATCCATCATGTCTGCCCGGGATTCAGCTCAGCTTACGGCATCTCATTCAGATGAGGTCAAACTGCGTCCAAACCTCCCCCCAAAACCGACAGAACGATCCACCTCTCTTCCATGTGATGAGAGTGAACGCTCCATCAGCCCCTCTGGCGTGAACGTGAAGAGGATCGTGAACAAGTTAACCAAAAACACGGTTGACACGGACAAAAGCGTAGCGTGTGGGGAGCCGGTACAACGGATGCCCATGAAAAAGCAGCCCGTGATTAAACCAAAACCTATGTCTGCCGCCTCCACTTCGGGGTCACATTTAGCACCTCCATTGCCAAAGAAGAGGATGCGCACCCCACCGATGAGGAGCGCAGAGTCAGAGGACACCGACAGCATCTGCAGCGAAGGAAGTCGATCAGGTACACACTGCCTTAAATATGCAGGTTCATCTTTAATATTTCACTCCGGAAAAAATAAGACATCTCACTAAAAGGCTATTCAGACCGACCACAACGCCAAGTCAGCAATAACCGCAACAAAATATGGTCTTGCTGGCGTCTGTCCACGCCCTAATCTGTGTGTGTGTGCACTAATTGGGTACAAACATACCTCATTTGTGTTGTTCCACATACTGTAGGTGTGGCTCATGTGTTCCAAGAATCATAAACCGGTTCTGTTGGTGACCTGAAGAGTTTCACATTCAATAAAAGTATATTGTGTGTGTTTTAGTGCTGAATGTGCAAGTTATGATCACAACAGTGTCAAGTTCAAGAGCCTAAACTATTGAGTGACCATCATGTATTGTGTGCTGGCAAAACGGCAACGCAACTGGTGATATTTTGTTTTAGTTGTGCTGTTTTTACACCGACTGTACAATACATTATTGGTGTGTTCTTAAATAAGAAAATTATGTCAAAGCACATATTTGTGTGTTCAAAAGTGCTTAATTAATGAGCAAAGTTGAAAAAAGATGATATTGCACTTTTCACATACATGAGTCACAAAGTGCTTCACAGCTTATAAATTAATGTATAAAAAGGCAAAAAAACATACAATAACATTTAATAATTAGTTTGCAACAAGGAAAAACTTACTTCTTTCTGAAAAGTCTCTGTATTTATATGAACTTAACAGTCCTCCAAACTATCTATTCATGTTTGAAGACACCAATTACAAAATGTGCTGACTGCCTAGTAAAAAAATAAAAGTGGAGTTGCAATGGTGGTGAGAGGGTTATTGGTGCACGTTTAAGGGCCTGATTTACTAAATATTTGTGTGTACTAAAACACGTGCAAACTTGATAGCACACGCAAAACTAATCTACTAAATACATGCAAAGTAGATAACGTCTGTTAAATGAGTAGAACAAGGCGTGAAATCCATTTTGCGTCTGTCTTTATTACTATGCAAAATACA